>NC_053390.1:289906737-290244237 GCF_905171765.1 Bufo bufo | reverse complement strand
ATGGCTCAATTTTCAAACGGATCCGTCCCCCATTGACTTTCAATGTAAAGTCAAAACGGATCCGTTTGCATTATCATAAACAAAAAAAAAAAATATATATATATATATTTTTTTTTTTTGTCATGGTAATGCAAACGGATCCGTTTTGAACGGATCTAAGCGTTTGCATTATAGGAGCGGATCCGTCTGTGAAGATACCAGACGGACCCGCTCTGAACGCAAGTGTGAAAGTAGCCTTACTTGCGGTTTTCCTGCAGAAAAGAATGAAATCCACAGAGGAAAACCGCAACATAAATTGAAATGTTGCAGATTTCAAGTCCACCCCGCAGGGCAAGGTCATCAATATCAGATCGGCAGGGGTACGACACCCGGCACCCCCGCGGCTCAGCTGTACTAGGAGACGGCGCGCACATGCCAACTCCCATCTCTCCTCCTGTCCGCTGCTGTATGTCTGTGGGACCGCAGCAGCAAGCAGGAAGAGAAAAGGGAGACGGCACGTGCCACACTGCGCACGCCGTCTCCCAGTACAGCTGATCCGCGGGGGTGCCGGGTGTCGGACCCCCACTGATCTGATATTGATGACCTACCCTGAGGATAGGTCTTCAATTTGAAATAAGAACGGAGAACCCCTTTCCAGCGAATCTGTCTCATTGACATGCAAGTCCATGTATGAGCGGCATATTATAGAGCAGGAGGAGCTGAGCAGATTGATGTATAGTTTTATAGGAAAAGATTTAGTATAAGGCTAGGGGTACACGGCGACATGTGTCACGTGACATTCATGTCGCACGACATTTTTTGTAATGACAGTCAATGGTGTCGCACTGCGACATGCTTCGACGCGACATTTGCACAGAAACCTAACTTGTGCCGCAGCTTGTCACATTGGAACACTATCATTACAAAAAATGTCTCTTTTTGCTGCGCAACACATGTCGCTGTGTAGCCCTAGCCTGAGTCCATGTCCGTGATTACGTCCTTGACAAGACAGTCAGTGTTTCATCAGTGAAGGGTCCATTCTTTTTTGGTCCACGTGTTCAATTTTCGTTCTCCGTGCGTCATCCGTATTCCATGTGCACTGCTAGGCTGAAAACTGGAGCATCTCCTACCAATAACCACTAATAGAATGCAGAGCCATCAATGTCCTGTTAGTGGTTTTCACAGACCCATAGACTTCAATGGACAGGTTTGGTCTACACCACGGACCAAAGACCAAAGCAGTACATGTCTCTGCTATCTTTTCCTGACCGAGGACCATTGGAAAAACAAAGAAGTCTGAATATCCATACTGTATTAAAATCAATGGCTGCGGGGTGCTGTTTGTGGAGAACATGGACAGTGCACATCTAAGATTCACTGACGTATGAATAAGCTCGAATTTATTTTTTCTTCATTTTTATTCCTGCTCATTCTGAACTATTCAAAGAAATATCTGCTCAGTTTGAGCTTAGGAGTCCAGTGGGCGGTCCTACTCAGTGACTGATAGCGATCTCTATGCTAAGTCATACAGAGATATCTGTCAATCACCGATAGGACCACCCACTGGACTCCTAAGCTCAGACTGAGCAGCGACAGTATTTAACTAGAGTACATACAAGTCTGCATATCAATCTGCTCAGCTCCTCCTGCTCTATGACCTGCTGCCCAAAGAGCAGACTGCACGCTCCTCCAACATGACAGGCTCTGTTCACACATGGACGAAAGATTTCCAAGGCTCAGTTCTGTCATAGGAGCAGAATAGCGGAAATGATGGCAGTGGCGGATTGAGTACAATGGGGTGTGTCCCAGCTAGGGAAGCATCAAGAGTATTCTCATCTCCTTAATTGCCTCCCTTCTTGCAGAAAAACTGAAAAGGCGCCAAATACTTGTTTTCTTGTTTCGGCTCTGTCTTCCTCCTCTTTGTTTACTGCTCGGTCAGGGGTTACAGTCACCACCACGCTCTAGCAGCGGTGGCAGCGCTTGCACAGTGCGAGATCCTCTTTTAAGTCTAGTGGCTGGGATTGGGGTAGCATGCATACTTGTGATCCGGCCAGTGCTCTGCAGCACTTAGGAGGTCACTTATGACCAGATATATGCCACTTTTGTGGCATATATCTGGCGCAGATTCTGTTGAGATTTTGAGTAGCTGAGAGCGAGACTGATGTTTGGATGAAAATTGTTGAAGTTTTTGTGGGAGGCCAGATCTTCTTCAGTGGCATATTTTTGTTTCACCTCATGTACTATAATTTTTTTTGCATCAGTAAAAGTATTGCGGAACCGCCGTATGCGGGCCGGGATACGGTCACGGCCAGGCAACGGCTGTGTGCATGAGGCCTTATGCATTAATTCCCCAGGTCAAAAATAGGAACATTTAAGGATCAAAGAGGGACAGAGGGACTTGGGTCAAAAAGGGGGACTGTCCCTCCAAAAGAGGGACACTTGGGAGGCATGCAATTCTCTGCTTTGTTTTTGTGCATTCTTCCCACTATAATTGCTCGTATGCTATGGGTCGTTTACAATTAGGTTGGTGCCAATATGTAATTTTTGCTTACAGTAAAAATGAATTTAATTGAAAAAAACTGAAAAAATATTTAAAAAATACAAATTTGGAGGGGAGGTGGGGCTTTATATATATTTTTTAATAAAATTTTATTCAGTGCGACTTTATTTTTCATGTAAGGCTTTCCATTGCCTCCTCTTGTATTGATGTTGCAGTGAGATAAAGTCCGTCTGTCGCAGCTCGGAGGCTCATGCGATCCCTCTAACGTACATATACAGCATAATGCAATAGATGGTTAAATAAAAGAACTTAGTCAAATTAGGCGGGGTTTTGGCACTCCTTAAAGAAAGCTGCTATGTATGGAGACTTATTGGCAATGCTCTTCATTTTTCCAAGGCAGAATAAGGCTAGGCTAAGGCTTGGTATATATTGTGCCATATTTCATGACTGCATGTGCCTTCTGTGATAAACTTGTCACAGCATGCATCACTGTCTATATATTGTCTAAATCCAAGACCTTTTCTCTCCACTTTTACAACATGATTAAATTGTTGTTCAAATGGTTAATAAATATGTCACACAGCAGATGTAATGGTAAATACTTTTGCGTTATAAAAGACAAGTATTATGGCAGTATAACACAGGCTCCTTCATCAGGCAGTATACAAATGAATGACCTCTAGATAGGTCATCAGTATCAGATCGGTGGGGGTCCGACACTTAGGTCCCCCACGATCAGCTGTTTTGAGAAGGCAGTGGTGCTCCTTACTTGTGCTAGGCCCCATTCACTTCTATGAGGCCACATGACTGATGAACGTGACGTCACTCGGCCTAGGGAAAGCTGTGAGAAGGCCGCAGCGCTACTGCAAAGCACCGATGCCTTCTCAAACAGCTGGTGGGTGTCGGACCCCACCGATCAAATACTGAAGAATAGGTCATCAGTATAGAAGGGATTCTGTCAGCAAGATTATGTGTTATTGGAGGTCTCCTATAGCATGTCAGAAATATTACCGGTATGTAACTTATGATTGCTGTGTTTTGCTGAAATATATGCAAATCACCTGGAAAAGAGCCCAAGAGGCTGTCCTAACCGTCAGTGGAGCCCAGCCGCACCCATTCTGAGTGATCCCCCACCACAAGATTACAGTACGGTCGGAGGAGCTAGGAGGGGACTTGAGGATGAGGGGAGGTACTGGGCTCACTCAGAATGGGCGCGGCTGGGCTCCACTGATGGTTATTTCTCAGTGGGCGACTCCTTCTCCTGGCTGTGACTCTCTCTGCTGTGATTGGATTGCGGCACAGCCAGGGAGAAGGAGAACCCACTAAGAAACACTGGTGACTTCCTCCTCACTGTAACCGATGTTCAGTATTAACATACTGCAGGGGGGCACCAGCGGGGCATGAAAGGGGTATTTAAAAAAAAAGAACAAGGAAGGCAACATCAGTGGAGCGTTTCCTGCAAGTAAAGGTACTTAAGTGAACAAAAAAAACTCACATGTAACAGGGCCCAGCACTGTAACTGTACTTCATGCCAGGCCCCGTCTCAGCTGCATCACATGTGGTCCAGGATCTATCAGGCCTCAGCGCTGTCCTACTAGTATTATTCACAAATGAAGCAGGTAGGTGGAGCCTGACCGACATTAACGGGCTTGCCATAAAGTACTGTGACAGTGTCGGGCCCGTTACATGTGAGTGAAGACTGGGGGCAGTGGGGGACATTACTGGGCGCAGTGGAAGGACACTACTGGGGGCACTAAAGGGATATTACTCTAGATGCTATAGCTGTATTAGTGGGGGGATATTATCACCAGAGACCGGGGGTGTAATGATCGTGGTCACAAAAGGTGCAACCAGGCCAAGTGTGTTGTTAGGGGGGGGGGGCATAGAACTCTAGTTACGCCACTGCTTATAATCTTCATCATTCATTATGCTTTTCCAATTTGTCCGTAAAAAAAATGTTGGTTGTCTGTGATTTTGGAACAAGTCCAGAAAAAAGAAAATGTCTGATTGGCAACCCTGGGCACCCTGCTATTGTCCTCTTTTGTTTGTCATTTAAGAGGCTGCTTCTTTGAATCTGTGGATCTGTTCATCTGTCATCAGGGGATGGTGTCGTAAAAGTGTATTTCTCAGTGTAAAAGCAGATGTTTTATGTCTTCAGTGTCTGAACAGATATATCGCTGAGCTTGGCTGTAAATGATGGACTTCTTTGTGCATTCTGGATTGAAGCTGTCCCATCTTGGGTATGCTGGGCGGCCTGTAGGTTCATGGTATGTTTGTATGGTGGTGTTCTTGATATATATGGTTGTATCAGGAAGTGTATTTGAGATTTTGAGTAGCTGAGAGCGAGACTGATGTTTGGATGAAAATTGTTGAAGTTTTTGTGGGAGGCCAGATCTTCTTCAGTGGCATATTTTTGTTCCACCTCATGTACTATAATTTTTTTTGCATCAGTAAAAGTATTGCGGAACCGCCGTATGCGGGCCGGGATACGGTCACGGCCAGGCAACGGCTGTTTGCATGAGGCCTTATGCATTAATTCCCCAGGTCAAAAATAGGAACATTTAAGGATCAAAGAGGGACAGAGGGACTTGGGTCAAAAAGGGGGACTGTCCCTCCAAAAGAGGGACACTTGGGAGGCATGCAATTCCTGCTTTGTTTTTGTGCATTCTTTCCCACTATAATTGCTCGTATGCTATGGGTCGTTACAATTAGGTTGGTGCCAAAAATGTAATTTTTGCTTACAGTAAAAATGAATTTAATTGAAAAAAACTATGCAAAAATTATTTAAAAAATACAAATTTTGGAGGGGAGGTGGGGCTTTATATATATTTTTTAATAAACTTTTATTCAGTGCGACTTTATTTTTCATGTAAGGCTTTCCATTGCCTCCTCTTGTATTGATGTTGCAGTGAGATAAAGTCCGTCTGTCGCAGCTCGGAGGCTCATGCGATCCCTCTAACGTACATATACAGCATAATGCAATAGATGGTTAAATAAAAGAACTTAGTCAAATTAGGCGGGGTTTGGCACTCCTTAAAGAAAGCTGCTATGTATGGAGACTTATTGGCAATGCTCTTCATTTTTTCCAAGGCAGAATAAGGCTAGGCTAAGGCTTGGTATATATTGTGCCATATTTCATGACTGCATGTGCCTTCTGTGATAAACTTGTCACAGCATGCATCACTGTCTATATATTGTCTAAATCCAAGACCTTTTCTCTCCACTTTTACAACATGATTAAATTGTTGTTCAAATGGTTAATAAATATGTCACACAGCAGATGTGATGGTAAATACTTTTGCGTTAAAAAAAAACAAGTATTATGGCAGTATAACACAGGCTCCTTCATCAGGCAGTATACAAATGAATGACCTCTAGATAGGTCATCAGTATTAGATCGGTGGGGGTCCGACACGTAGGTCCCCCACGATCAGCTGTTTTGAGAAGGCAGTGGTGCTCCTTACTTGTGCTAGGCCCCATTCACTTCTATGAGGCCACATGACTGGTGAACGTGACGTCACTCGGCCTAGGGAAAGCTGTGAGAAGGCCGCAGCGCTACTGCAAGCACCGATGCCTTCTCAAACAGCTGGTGGGTGTCGGACCCCCACCGATCAAATACTGAGAATAGGTCATCAGTATAGAAGGGATTCTGTCAGCAAGATTACGTTGTTTATTGGAGGTCTCCTATAGCATGTCAGAAATATAACCGGTATGTAACTTATGATTGCTGTAGTTTTGCTGAAATATATGCAAATCACCTGGGAAAAGAGCCCAAGAGGCTGTCCTAACCGTCAGTGGAGCCCAGCCGCACCCATTCTGAGTGATCCCCCACCCACAAGATTACAGTACGGTCGGAGGAGCTAGGAGGGGACTTGAGGATGAGGGGAGGTACTGGGCTCACTCAGAATGGGCGCGGCTGGGCTTCACTGATGGTTATTTCTCAGTGGGCGTCTCCTTCTCCCTGGCTGTGACTCTCTCTGCTGTGATTGGATCGCGGCACAGCCAGGGAGAAGGAGACACCCACTAAGAAAACTCTGGTGACTCCTCCTCACTGTACCGATGTTCAGTATTAACATACTGCAGGGGGCACAGCGGGGCATGAAAGGGGTATTTAAAAAAAAAGAACAAGGAAGGCAACATCAGTGGAGCGTGTCCTGCAAGTAAAGGTACTTAAGTGAACAAAAAAAACTCACATGTAACAGGGCCCGGCACTGTAACTGTACTTCATGCCAGGCCCCGTCTCAGCTGCATCACATGTGGTCCAGGATCTATCAGGCCTCAGCGCTGTCCTACTAGTATTATTCACAAATGAAGCAGGTAGGTGGAGCCTGACCGACATTAACGGGCTTGCCATGAAGTACTGTGACAGTGTCGGGCCCGTTACATGTGAGTGAAGACTGGGGGCAGTGGGGGACATTACTGGGGGCAGTGGAAGGACACTACTGGGGGCACTAAAGGGATATTACTCTGGATGCTATAGCTGTATTAGTGGGGGGATATTATCACCAGAGACCGGGGGTGTAATGATCGTGGTCACAAAAAGGTGGCAACCAGGCCAAGTGTGTTGTTAGGGGGGGGGGGCATAGAACTCTAGTTACGCCACTGCTTATAATCTTCATCATTCATTATGCTTTTCCAATTTGTCCGTAAAAAAAATGTTGGTTGTCTGTGATTTTGGAACAAGTCCAGAAAAAAGAAAATGTCTGATTGGCAACCCTGGGCACCCTGCTATTGTCCTCTTTTTGTTTGTCATTTAAGAGGCTGCTTCTTTGAATCTGTGGATCTGTTCATCTGTCATCAGGGGATGGTGTCGTAAAAGTGTATTCCTCAGTGTTAGCAGATGTTTTATGTCTTCAGTGTCTGAACAGATATATCGCTGAGCTTGGCTGTAAATGATGGACTTCTTTGTGCATTCTGGATTGAAGCTGTCCCATCTTGGGTATGCTGGGCGGCCTGTAGGTTCATGGTATGTTTGTATGGTGGTGTTCTTGATATATATGGTTGTATCCAGGAAGTGTATTTGAGATTTTGAGTAGCTGAGAGCGAGACTGATGTTTGGATGAAAATTGTTGAAGTTTTTGTGGGAGGCCAGATCTTCTTCAGTGGCATATTTTTGTTCCACCTCATGTACTATAATTTTTTTTGCATCAGTAAAAGTATTGCGGAACCGCCGTATGCGGGCCGGGATACGGTCACGGCCAGGCAACGGCTGTTTGCATGAGGCCTTATGCATTAATTCCCCAGGTCAAAAATAGGAACATTTAAGGATCAAAGAGGGACAGAGGGACTTGGGTCAAAAAGGGGGACTGTCCCTCCAAAAGAGGGACACTTGGGAGGCATGCAATTCCTGCTTTGTTTTTGTGCATTCTTTCCCACTATAATTGCTCGTATGCTATGGGTCGTTACAATTAGGTTGGTGCCAAAAATGTAATTTTTGCTTACAGTAAAATGAATTTAATTGAAAAAAACTATGCAAAAATTATTTAAAAAATACAAATTTTGGAGGGAGGTGGGGCTTTATATATATTTTTTAATAAACTTTTATTCAGTGCGACTTTATTTTTCATGTAAGGCTTTCCATTGCCTCCTCTTGTATTGATGTTGCAGTGAGATAAAGTCCGTCTGTCGCAGCTCGGAGGCTCATGCGATCCCTCTAACGTACATATACAGCATAATGCAATAGATGGTTAAATAAAAGAACTTAGTCAAATTAGGCGGGGTTTTGGCACTCCTTAAAGAAAGCTGCTATGTATGGAGACTTATTGGCAATGCTCTTCATTTTTCCAAGGCAGAATAAGGCTAGGCTAAGGCTTGGTATATATTGTGCCATATTTCATGACTGCATGTGCCTTCTGTGATAAACTTGTCACAGCATGCATCACTGTCTATATATTGTCTAAATCCAAGACCTTTTCTCTCCACTTTTACAACATGATTAAATTGTTGTTCAAATGGTTAATAAATATGTCACACAGCAGATGTGATGGTAAATACTTTTGCGTTAAAAAAAAACAAGTATTATGGCAGTATAACACAGGCTCCTTCATCAGGCAGTATACAAATGAATGACCTCTAGATAGGTCATCAGTATCAGATCGGTGGGGGTCCGACACGTAGGTCCCCCACGATCAGCTGTTTTGTGAAGGCAGTGGTGCGCCTTACTTGTGCTAGGCCCCATTCACTTCTATGAGGCCACATGACTGGTGAACGTGACGTCACTCGGCCTAGGGAAAGCTGTGAGAAGGCCGCAGCGCTACTGCAAGCACCGATGCCTTCTCAAACAGCTGGTGGGTGTCGGACCCCCACCGATCAAATACTGAGAATAGGTCATCAGTATAGAAGGGATTCTGTCAGCAAGATTACGTTGTTATTGGAGGTCTCCTATAGCATGTCAGAAATATACCGGTATGTAACTTATGATTGCTGTAGTTTTGCTGAAATATATGCAAATCACCTGGGAAAAGAGCCCAAGAGGCTGTCCTAACCGTCAGTGGAGCCCAGCCGCACCCATTCTGAGTGATCCCCCACCCACAAGATTACAGTACGGTCAGAGGAGCTAGGAGGGGACTTGAGGATGAGGGGAGGTACTGGGCTCACTCAGAATGGGCGCGGCTGGGCTTCACTGATGGTTATTTCTCAGTGGGCGTCTCCTTCTCCCTGGCTGTGACTCTCTCTGCTGTGATTGGATTGCGGCACAGCCAGGGAGAAGGAGACACCCACTAAGAAAACTCTGGTGACTCCTCCTCACTGTACCGATGTTCAGTATTAACATACTGCAGGGGGGCACAGCGGGGCATGAAAGGGGTATTTTAAAAAAAAGAACAAGGAAGGCAACATCAGTGGAGCGTTTCCTGCAAGTAAAGGTACTTAAGTGAACAAAAAAAACTCACATGTAACAGGGCCCGGCACTGTAACTGTACTTCATGCCAGGCCCCGTCTCAGCTGCATCACATGTGGTCCAGGATCTATCAGGCCTCAGCGCTGTCCTACTAGTATTATTCACAAATGAAGCAGGTAGGTGGAGCCTGACCGACATTAACGGGCTTGCCATGAAGTACTGTGACAGTGTCGGGCCCGTTACATGTGAGTGAAGACTGGGGGCAGTGGGGGACATTACTGGGGGCAGTGGAAGGACACTACTGGGAGCACTAAAGGGATATTACTCTGGATGCTATAGCTGTATTAGTGGGGGGATATTATCACCAGAGACCGGGGGTGTAATGATCGTGGTCACAAAAGGTGCAACCAGGCCAAGTGTGTTGTTAGGGGGGGGGGGGGGGCATAGAACTCTAGTTACGCCACTGCTTATAATCTTCATCATTCATTATGCTTTTCCAATTTGTCCGTAAAAAAAATGTTGGTTGTCTGTGATTTTGGAACAAGTCCAGAAAAAAGAAAATGTCTGATTGGCAACCCTGGGCACCCTGCTATTGTCCTCTTTTTGTTTGTCATTTAAGAGGCTGCTTCTTTGAATCTGTGGATCTGTTCATCTGTCGTCAGGGGATGGTGTCGTAAAAGTGTATTCCTCAGTGTTAGCAGATGTTTTATGTCTTCAGTGTCTGAACAGATATTTCGCTGAGCTTGGCTGTAAATGATGGACTTCTTTGTGCATTCTGGATTGAAGCTGTCCCATCTTGGGTATGCTGGGCGGCCTGTAGGTTCATGGTATGTTTGTATGGTGGTGTTCTTGATATATATGGTTGTATCCAGGAAGTGTATTTGAGATTTTGAGTAGCTGAGAGCGAGACTGATGTTTGGATGAAAATTGTTGAAGTTTTTGTGGGAGGCCAGATCTTCTTCAGTGGCATATTTTTGTTTCACCTCATGTACTTTATATTTTTGCATCAGTGGACAATTTTTTTTTTATAGCCACTCTTGTTATGTGGTTGTGAGAGGACCTCAGTTTGTTACAGATTTATGAGCTGAGGCTTTTATTTTAAAAAGCACGTATTTTCACACCACAAATTTAAACGATCTTATAATACCCTCTAATATCTTTTTCTAAAAAATGCTTCAAAAGCCCCCCTCTCAAAAAAATACAAAAGACATAAAAACACATGATAGATGCAAGTGGACCACAGTTTAATAATCTCCAATGTGTGCTACACTACCTGCACATGGGTGCGGGTTTCCAAACAGAATTTCTTTGTTGATTTTCATGTGGAATCCGCTGCGTTTCCACACCAAATCCACACGTTGCATTGCAAAGGGTAAATTCCTCATGAAAAATCCACACAAAAATTGACACACTGCGATTTTCAAAATCTGCTCTGCAGGTCAGTTTCCAGACAGAAAAAATAGACAAAGGGAGACATTTGCTAAGCGTGAAATGCACCAAAAAGAATGGCATTTTGATTTGCACCAAATATATCAGCTGTTTTCTCCAGAATTTTCACCATAAAGAATGCGTCGCGCTAGAAATAAGTTATAAATGTCAAGGTGGGCGGGGCGATCAAACTGGCGCATATTAGGCCTCATTTATCGGGAGAAATGGCTCAAATGGTTGCAGACAATTAAGCCAGTTTATGTGGTGGTATTTTGTATAAAAAGTCGCATTTATGAAAAGAAAAACCAATTCAACATGGGAACAAGTGATAGTTAAGTATTAAAACAGGAAGCGTGGGGTGTGACTTGGCCGCCAGGAGAGATGGCTGCGTGAGTACACAGCTCCTGCACTTGAGCGACTAGTTGAAGACTAAAAGGCAACTTCCTCGGCTAAACAGCGAAAACTTGGAGAAATACTTTGAGAGGGGAAAGATTCAAGATGGCGCTGGCAGCCCAGAGAACAATGCACCCTTTACACCTTGATTTGGCCACATTACTGGCTCCTATTTCTACGAAAGTACAAGCTGTAGAAGATTGCATGTCACATATGAAAACTAAAATGTCTGAATTTGCCACATCCCAAAATGCGGTCATCGATGCCCATAATGACATAGCAGACGAAGCTTTAAAACTGAAAAGGACTTCTCACGCAGAAATAACATTAAGTTCCGTGGCATTCCAGAGGAGATTTCCAATTCCGAGCTTGCCCCCTATTTACAAAAGATCTTTCTAGCTCTCCTGCCACAACTGACTCCTCAGGAGCTAATGGTAGATAGGGCCCACAGGGTCCTGAAACCGAAACACCTGGGCCCAAAAATACCAAGGGACACTTTGGCCCGTATTCATTTCTTCCCCACTAAAGAGGAGGTGATGGTAGCTGCCAGAAAAGCAGGTGCACTCCCGGCACCTTATCAATCCATACGTCTCGGCAGTTACCCTGCGGCAACGCCGCTCCTTAATACCCATCACAGCAACACTATGTAATTGCAACATTGCTTATAAATGGGGACACCCTCTAAAGCTGCTTGTCTCCAAGGATGTCAATCAAAAGGAAAGACAGCTCACCACTCTCAACTGAAAATCGCCTGCACGGGAAGGGATCGCTCCCAACTCCAAAATCAAACAAATCTCAGCAGGCGTGTTGATTCTTCAATGCTTTATTGATCCATATGACAGGACGCGTTTCGGCCCGTCCAGCCTTCCTCAACTGCATTTGAGGAAGGCTGGACGGGCCAAAACGCGTCCTGTCATATGGATCAATATAGCATTGAAGAATCAACACGCCTGCTGGAATTTGTCTCCAAGGATGGACATACACATATGGTTCACACCTTCGAAGATGGCAAGCTTATGCTTCAGGAGTGGAAACTTCCTATATTGGAGCCTGATCCGGGGAAGCCTCCATTCTTTAATACTCCTAGACATGACAGGCGACGTCTCCCTCCTTTTTCTCCAGACAAGTAACGCCTGTCTGGGACACTTCCTAATATATCTGGCACAACCCCATGGTCTGATGGTTGGGGACAGTACAGTAGTGTGGCACTATTTTCAAATATCCTTTGTATATGTGCCAAGCCCACCCAAAAAGATGGCCTTGTCCTTTTCTTTGCCAAACTAAGGGTCCACCACTCTTGCAGGGGGGCTAGACTGCCCTCTCTTGTTACTTTCCTTCTCAGGTGATGGATGTGGAGGTCATAGGCGTGCGCAGCCTATTGCATTAGGGTGTGCACCCTAAAGCACAAACACACATACCATGTGTGTGTGTATATATATATATATATATATATATATATATATATATATATATAGAGCCTTTATGCCATTAGCCCCATTATCAGCCCTTCTGCCTAATTAGCCCCCATTATGCCTCTCATTAGCCCCCATTATGCCTCATTAGCCCCCATTATGCCTCTCATTAGCCCCATTATGCCTCATTAGCCCCCATATGCCTCATTAGCCTCCATTATGTCTCAGTAGCCCCCATATTCCTCATTAGCCCCTATTATGCCTCTCATTAGCCTCCATTATGCCCCCAGCAGCCTCATTTGCTCCTGGATGCCGCCGCTCCTCGCCACCCGCGATCCTCTTCCTCCTGCTGTCGGCTGTGCTCTGAACTGGCGCGCACAGCGTGACGTCACAAAGCGCCTCACGCTGTGCGCAGCCCTGCACAGCCGACAGCCGAGGACCAGGAAAATGGTAAATACATAGCGTTCACCGCTTCCTGGTCCTCCGGTACTAATGAGCGCTTCTAAAATTGAACCAGCAGGCTTGATTAGGGTGTGCCCAGGCACACCTGGCACACCCTGTGCGCACCCCTATGCCCTCCCCATTAACATTCCAATTTCAGAACTAAGATGCTTAAAAGGCAAATTCCCTTTAGATTGGCAGACCGACTCTTTCTTACCTTGGAATCAAGCTTACATACGCTTGCTCGCTTGCATACCAGAATAATTACGAACCCCTCCTCTCCAGTATGTCAAAAGACTTCACGAGCTTCAACATGAAAGAAGTATGCTGGGTTGGCAGAGTGATGTCATTCCAAATGATGACTTTGCCAAAGCTGATATGTTTTCCGGGCATTACCAATTCCAGTACCCGAATCTTTCTCCAAGGCAGCACAGAAAATCCTTAATTCCTACATATGGAATGCAGGCCGTCCTAGAGTAGCCCAATCTCTAATGTTTAGGAAAAAGAGGGCAGGCAGCATAGGCCTCTCGTCAATTAAAGATTACTTTGTCTTCATAGGTCTCTCCTTCTTTAGAGAATGGTGGAACCCAGTCTGGTCAAGTCCTGAATCCAAATTGAAGCTCACTCCCTAACTGGAGGCACTTTGAAGGACTATCTCTGCCTAGCTGCACTGAGACCATCTGTACTTAACCCTTCTCTTCTAACCATGGCACATGCTGGTTTCCTGTGGTCACAGTTCCACCGCTCTCAGGGAGGACCTAGCCTGCTTCTGCTACCCTATACAGGGAGGAACAGAAGTATTTGAACACCCTGCGATTTTGCAAGTTTTCCCACTTAGAAATCATGGAGGGGTCTGAAATTCACATTGTAGGTGCATTCCCACTCTGAGAGACAGAATAAAAAAATCAGGAAATCACATTGTATGATTTTTAACCACCTCAGCTCCCCTAGCTTAAACACCATTAATGACCAGACCACTTTTTACAATTCTGCACTACACTACTTTCACGGTTTATTGCTCGGTCATGAAACTTACCACCCAAATAAATTTTACCTCCTTTTCTTCTCACTAATAGAGCTTTCATTTGGTGGTATTTCATTGCTGCTGACATTTTTACTTTTTTTGTTATTAATCGAAATTTAGCGAAATTTTTGCAAAAAAAATGACATTTTTCACTTTCAGTTGCAATTTTTTTTTAAAAAAACTACATTTCTATATAAATTTTTCTCTAAATTTATTGTTCTACATGTCTGATAAAAAAAAATGTTTGGGTAAAAAAAAAAATGGTTTGGGTAAAAGTTATAGCGTTTACAAACTATGGTACAAAAATGTGAATTTCCGCTTTTTGAAGCAGCTCTGACTTTCTGAGCACCTGTCATGTTTCCTGAGGTTCTACAATGCCCAGACAGTAGAAAAACCCCACAAATGACCCCATTTCGGAAAGTAGACACCCTAAGGTATTCGCTGATGGGCATAGTGAGTTCATAGAACTTTTTATTTTTTGTCATAAGTTAGCGGAAAATGATGATTTATTATTTTTTTTCCTTACAAAGTGTCATATTCCACTAACTTGTGACAAAAAATAAAAACTTCCTTGAACTCACTATGCCCATCACGAAATACTTTGGGGTGTCTTCTTTCCAAAATGGGGTCACTTGTGGGGTAGTTATACTGCCCTGGCATTTTAGGGGCCCTAATGCGTGAGAAGTAGTTTGAAATCAAAATGTGTAAAAAATGCCCTGTGAAATCCTAAAGGTGCTCTTTGGAATGTGGGCCCCTTTACCCACCTAGGCTGCAAAAAAGTGTCACACATGTGGTATCGCCGTACTCAGGAGAAGTTGGGCAATGTGTTTTGGGGTGTCTTTTTACACGTGCCCATGCTGGGTGAGATAAATATCTCTGTCAAATGACAACTTTGTATAAAAAAATGGGAAAAGTTGTCTTTTAGAGAGATATTTCTCTCACCCAGCATGGGTATATGCAAAAAGACACCCCAAAACACATTGCCCAACTTCTCCTGAGTACGGCGATACCACATGTGTGACACTTTTTTGCAGCCTATGTGGGCAAAGGGGCCCACATTCCAAAGAGCACATTTAGGATTTCACAGGGCATTTTTTACACATTTTGATTTCAAACTACTTCTCACGCATTAGGGCCCCTAAAATGCCAGGGCAGTATAACTACCCCACAAGTGACCCCATTTTGGAAAGAAGACACCCCAAGGTATTTCGTGATGGGCATAGTGAGTTTATGGAAGTTTTTATTTTTTGTCACAAGTTAGTGGAATATGAGACTTTGTAAGAAAAAAATAAAATTAAAAAAATAATCATTTTCCGCTAACTTGTGACAAAAAATATAAAATTCTAGGAACTCGCCATGCTCCTCACGGAATACCTTGGGGTGTCTTCTTTCCAAAACGGGGTCACTTGTGGGGTAGTTATACTGCCCTGGCATTTTAGGGGCCCTAATGCGTGAGAAGTAGTTTGAAATCAAAATGTGTAAAAAATGCCCTGTGAAATCCTAAAGGTGCTCTTTGAAATGTGGGCCCCTTTTTTCCACCTAGGCTGCAAAAAAGTGTCACATGTGGTATCGCCGTACTCAGGAGAAGTTGGGCAATGTGTTTTGGGGTGTCTTTTTACATATACCCATGCTGGGTGAGAGAAATATCTCTCTAAAAGACAACCTTTCCCATTTTTTTTATACAAAGTTGGCATTTGACCGATATATTTATCTCACCCAGCATGGGTATATGTAAAATGACACCCCAAAACACATTGCCCAACTTCTCCTGAGTACGGCGATACTACATGTGTGACACTTTTTTGTAGCCTAGGTGCGCAAAGGGGCCCAAATTCCTTTTAGGAGGGCATTTTTAGACATTTGGATTCCAGACTTCTCACGCTTTAGGGCCCCTAAAATGCCAGGGCAGTATAAATACCCCACATATGACCCCATTTTGGAAAGAAGACACCCCAAGGTATTCCGTGAGGGGCATGGCGAGTTCATAGAAGTTTTTTTTTTGGCACAAGTTAGCGGAAATAATTTTTTTTTTGTTTTTTCTCACAAAGTCTCCCTTTCCGCTAACTTGTGACAAAAAGTTAAATCTTTCATGGACTCAATATGCCCCTCAGCGAATACCTTGGAGTGTCTTCTTTCCGAAATGGGGTCACTTGTGGGGTATTTATACTGCCCTGGCATTTTAGGGGCCCTAAAGCGTGAGAAGAAGTCTGGAATATAAATGTCTAAAAAAATTTACGAATTTGGATTCTGTGAGGGGTATGGTGAGTTCATGTGAGATTTTATTTTTTGTCACAAGTTAGTGGAATATGAGACTTTGTAAGAAAAAACAATAAAACAAAAACAAAAAAAATCAATTTCCGCTAACTTGTGACAAAAAATAAATAAATCTTCTATGAACTCGCCATGCCCCTCAAAAGTGATCTTTTTATAGCGCCGCAGCGATTTTACGGTGTTTTTGCAGTGATCAGAAAAAATAAATTCTGTCACTGCGGTGGGGCGGACTGAACGCAAGTGTGCGCACAAGATCAGGCCTGATCGGGCGAACACTGCGTTTTATGTAGAGCCTATAGAACATGTCCTATTCTTGTCCGCAATTGCTGACAAGAAAAGGCATTTTCTATATAGTTCTGGCAATGTGCGGATCCGCAAAATGCGGAAAGCACATTGCCGGTGTCCGTGTTTTGCGGATCCGCGGTGTCTGTGTTTTGCGGATCCGCAAAACACATACAGAGGGGTGATCAGTGACGGGGGTGATCAGGGAGTCTATATGGGGTGATCAGGGGTTAATAAGTGACGGGGGGGTGTAGTGTAGTGGTGTTTGGTGCTACTTTACAGAGCTGCCTGTGTCCTCTGGTGGTCGATCCAAGCAAAAGGGACCACCAGAGGACCAGGTAGCAGGTATATTAGACGCTGTTATCAAAACAGCGTCTAATATACCTTTTATGGGGTTAAAAAAATCGGATCTACAGCCTGCCAGCGAATGATCGCCGCTGGCAGGCTGCAGATCCACTCGATTACCTGCAGTGCCTGTGTGCTCGTGTTCACAGGAAATCTTGCGTCTCGCGAGATGACACGCCGGCGCATCAACTCAGAATAACAGGGCCGCCGCAAAGACGCAATCCTGCATACGGCGGTCCTGTAGTGGTTAAAGAATTTATTTGTCTTGCACTGCTGAACTTATTGGTAACATAGGTCTCTAAATGACGAGTTGCTGTTATAACCTCAGCAGCCCAATTGATTGAAGACTCAGTAATGGTCTCCTTTGAAAACCTTCAGAAGATCAGGCTTCTGCCTCACTCCGAATTCCTCTCGTATTTGAGGGTTCGTCATTGCTTTGGCTCTCTCCTCCCAAAATTCACTCTGACATCCTCAGATTATTCCAAAACACACCACCCGATATATTTATGATTCTATGGGAGATAAATCTAGGTTTGTGAAATCCCCTCCAATGTTAAAATGGGAACAAGACCTGCAAACAACCTTTCCAGAGGAGGACTGGGTCAACGCGATGGGATACATGGTATCTACTTTTAAATGTACTACCCAATACGAAGCCGGGATGAAAACTATGTTCACGTTGTACTGTACCCCCCTCAGATTAAGCCTTATATTTATTGGTACTTCTGCCTGCTGTTGGAAGAATTGCGGAAATACTGGATCATTATACCACATTCTTTGGTGTTGCCCAAAATTAGCCATTTATTGGCAATAAACTTTTGCTTTAATATCACAAACCTCTGGGTTACAGGTTCCTCCTTCCCCAGCTCTTTTATTTATTGGCATAGATCGCATTCCCCATGAGTACAGACGCATCATTGGCCACATCCTGTTGTGTGCCAAGCTAATAATCACTAGACATTGGAAATCAGCAGACTCTCCAGCCTTTAAAGAGATCATTCAAGCACTTAATACCTCATGCAGATACGAGAAATTGTTACCTGGCACCTTGATCAACCCAGTTGTCAGAGATAGCACATGGGCACCTTGGTTGTTACACACAGAATACTCTCCATGAATCGTACAAACTGCTTTACTTAAGTTGCTGTCCTGCCTGAGTACTCCTTCAATGGAACTTTCTTTTGGTGTGGTATTGTTTATTATCTTTTGTTTATAATATATGCATTTTCCCCTGCTACTGTGAATACCAACAGACAGAGGGATGCCTGAAATACGCTGGCTCCCTTTCTTAAGCCTGCTGCTACTTCAGTATTCGATTTATTTTTATCATTGCTTTTTTTGTCATTACTCGCTGTACCTTTGTACTTGCATTTGAAAAAATTCCAAAAAAAAAGATTATTTCTAAAACAGGAAGCATTTATTATCTAATATAAATGAGCTAAACTACAGGGTTTTGTCAGTAAATTCAAAATTCAACAAAACAACAACAAAAACGTCCCGAGTCTGAAACAAAAGTCGCAATTTACCACAGGAAATTTCGCAAATATGCTTCAAAAGTTGCAAATATGTTTCAAAAGTTGTAAGTGCGGTCTGACAGGGGTTGGCTGAAACGGCGCATTTTGGTTTAAAAAAGTCAAATTTTAGTGCTGTTGGCGTTAAAATATGGAAAATTGAGAGAAACAGGCAGAAAATCAAGTTTATATTTAAAAAAGTCACATTTTAACCCATTCATGACACAGCCATTTTTCACCTTAAGTTGGATTTTGCAACAAACAATATCAAATATTGGCTCAAATCAGACTAGAATAACATAGAGCCACCATTAGTCAGCCACACCAGGCCCACTAGAATTAGTAAATACACTGAAGTTGGACAAGAGTCCAACACTCCCCACCAGTTAGAGCCTTTGTCCCGGATGGCGACCGCAATCAGACCACCACCATCTCATAATGAACATCAACAAAGGTATCAGAAAACTTGGAATGTGTACTCCAACAGTAATAGGCCTAATAATCACTATGGCCCACGCACACATCACAGACCTCAGCACAACATAATAATAATACCCCCAAAAACACCATCATATCCATTATAATAGGTTAGCACATCACCACGTGTCACCACCCGTCAACACCAACCCCATCAACAAAACACCCAAAGTCCCTCTCCTAAAGGGAACTCCCGCCAACCAGTCTGATCTATCGGACTTTCATACTCCACTACCTACTCCAGGTAGGTTCCCACATCCGGTCTCTAGTAATGTTACCCCTTTGTCGGTTCCTCCCCTTTCATTCTTCCCAGAAGAGGTTACATCCGAATGTGTGCCTCTTAACCTACCTCCCACCCAATTCTCAATTCATCCTCAATCACTATCATCATCTGCTCTGGAATCTCCCTTTCCATCCCCCACTTCAGATGTGGAGGCTGACTCGCTTATTACCATCCATGCCTGTGCATCCCAAACATCTGTACTAGAATTGGAGTTCCCCAAACCAGGCAGCGACACCACTTCGGCAGAGAACCTTCTTTCACCAGGACCCTCCACATCGGTCTCTTTTCTCACCCTACCCCTTCTCATCCAGCCTGCGGCCACCTATCCCATCCTCCAAAGCCCAAAAACTACAAACATCGCTCATTTTTTTTGTCAACTAGGCCGCAAACCTACAAAACAAAAAAATTCAGAAGAGGATGCAGAGCAGGTAGAAGCAAAAAGGAAAAGTCAAAATCCACGGAATTGATACACATTGGGGATCTAACTAAGAAGTCAGGCATATTCAACTTGTCCTCATATAATCTTACCAGACCGGAAATTTTGGTGTTATCCTTCTGCCCTACGAATAAATTCAACGTGTTTGATTTGTTTTTCGATCTAAATCGTTATATAAAGAAGTTAACACTGAAGAGACATTTTAAGATTCTTGAAAACTCCATAACCAAATCCACAACCGAGCAACAGCATACAGTACCTCCGAAGGAAGAACACATTGTTGCAATCCCGTCAGGTTTGAAACCACCATCCAATTTTTATCCCGTTCACCACAAGGGGAATTTCTTGGATACTTTCTATTTTGTGGTCTCTAACGATTTTAGACAAATTAATAAAAAAAACCAACCGCAAATACAATCTCAAAGCAGCTGAGAAAACTGCTTTGAAAAATCTCCAATCAAATACGGATATCGTCATCAAGAATGCAGACAAGGGTGGAGGCATCCTCATCCAAGGTAGGGAGGATTATATTAAGGAAGCTCTCAACATACTTTCTGACGTAAATTACTATCTAATGCTGAGCAATGATCCATCAAGGCAGGATAGGGAGGAATTCAAAACACTTATTAAGTTGGCTGAATCAATCCTGAGTAAAAAAGAAAAGGAATATATTCTTGTAAAAGATGTAACACTAGCCACATTCTACTACCTCCCTAAGATCCATAAGGATGAGAAGAACCCACCCGGTAGACCTATTATCTCTGGAGTTTCTGCTCTCACTCGTAATCTATCCCATTATATCGATGTCCACCTCCAGAAGTATGTCTTAGGTTTAACATCTTACCTAAGGGACTCGACTTCCCTTATAACATCATTAAAAAACATTGAATGGAAGACCAACTATTTGTGGCTAACCCTTGACGTTTCGGCTCTGTATTCCAACATTACGCACAAAATAGGTTTAAAGTGCACGTCCATCTTTCTGGAAAAAGATCATGATATGCCAGTACAACAAAAAGGATCATCAGAAGTATTGAGTTCATCCTTACACATAATGTCTTTCTTTTCCAGAAACAAATCTGTAAACATATAAGAGGGACCGCAATGGGGACGCGTTTCGCGCCGAGTTTTGACAACCTCTTTATGGGAGCATTTGAGGAATCCTATATCTATCAAACCACCTTTTGGTCCAAAAACATTGTCTTTTTTCAAAGATACTGTACATAGATGACTTGATTTTTATTTGGGATGGGGACCAAACATCTATTGAAAAGTTCATTTCGCACCTCAATTCAAACAACTGGGGCATTTCGTTTACAGGCACATACAACCCTTGTAAAATCGAGTTCTTAGACCTCAAAATTTACACCTATGGGAACTAAATCAGGACATGGACTTTCTTTACAGGGAGTGCAGAATTATTAGGCAAGTTGTATTTTTGAGGAATAATTTTATTATTGAACAACAACCATGTTCTCAATAAACCCAAAAAACTCATTAATATCAAAGCTGAATATTTTTGGAAGTAGTTTTTAGTTTGTTTTTAGTTTTAGCTATTTTAGGGGGATATCTGTGTGTGCAGGTGACTATTACTGTGCATAATTATTAGGAAACTTAACAAAAAAACAAATATATACCCATTTCAATTATTTATTTTTACCAGTGAAACCAATATAACATCTCAACATTCACAAATATACATTTCTGACATTCAAAAACAAAACAAAAACAAATCAGTGACCAATATAGCCACCTTTCTTTGCAAGGACACTCAAAAGCCTGCCATCCATGGATTCTGTCAGTGTTTTGATCTGTTCACCATCAACATTGCGTGCAGCAGCAACCACAGCCTCCCAGACACTGTTCAGAGAGGTGTACTGTTTTCCCTCCTTGTAAATCTCACATTTGATGATGGACCACAGGTTCTCAATGGGGTTCAGATCAGGTGAACAAGGAGGCCATGTCATTAGATTTTCTTCTTTTATACCCTTTCTTGCCAGCCACGCTGTGGAGTACTTGGACGCGTGTGATGGAGCATTGTCCTGCATGAAAATCATGTTTTTCTTGAAGGATGCAGACTTCTTCCTGTACCACTGCTTGAAGAAGGTGTCTTCCAGAAACTGGCAGTAGGACTGGGAGTTGAGCTTGACTCCATCCTCAACCCGAAAAGGCCCCACAAGCTCATCTTTGATGATACCAGCCCAAACCAGTACTCCACCTCCACCTTGCTGGCGTCTGAGTCGGACTGGAGCTCTCTGCCCTTTACCAATCCAGCCACGGGCCCATCCATCTGGCCCATCAAGACTCACTCTCATTTCATCAGTCCATAAAACCTTAGAAAAATCAGTCTTGAGATATTTCTTGGCCCAGTCTTGACGTTTCAGCTTGTGTGTCTTGTTCAGTGGTGGTCGTCTTTCAGCCTTTCTTACCTTGGCCATGTCTCTGAGTATTGCACACCTTGTGCTTTTGGGCACTCCAGTGATGTTGCAGCTCTGAAATATGGCCAAACTGGTGGCAAGTGGCATCTTGGCAGCTGCACGCTTGACTTTTCTCAGTTCATGGGCAGTTATTTTGCACCTTGGTTTTTCCACACGCTTCTTGCGACCCTGTTGACTATTTTGAATGAAACGCTTGATTGTTCGATGATCACGCTTCAGAAGCTTTGCAATTTTAAGAGTGCTGCATCCCTCTGCAAGATATCTCACTATTTTTGACTTTTCTGAGCCTGTCAAGTCCTTCTTTTGACCCATTTTGCCAAAGGAAAGGAAGTTGCCTAATAATTATGCACACCTAATATAGGGTGTTGATGTCATTAGACCACACCCCTTCTCATTACAGAGATGCACATCACCTAATATGCTTAATTGGTAGTAGGCTTTCGAGCCTATACAGCTTGGAGTAAGACAACATGCATAAAGAGGATGATGTGGTCAAAATACTCATTTGCCTAATAATTCTGCACGCAGTGTAAGAAGGTCGATAGGAATAGTTATTTGGATTTTAAGAGCACCCATTACAGAAAATGGAAAACTAACATTCCTTTTGAGCCAATTCAAGAGAATCCGGCGGAATTGCACAACCGATGAGTATTTCGTTAACCAGTGCGACGCGCTCACTACCTGGTTTAGTCAAAAAGGTTACCCAACAAATATTGTCTCAGGCGCTAGAAAAAAAGCTACAGCACGCTCACAATTAGAATGCCTAGCACCCATACGGAAAAAAGAAGGGGATACAGATAGTAATCCTTTTCATTGTAATTTCATTACCACCTACAACCAAAATCATTATAACATTAAAACAATATTGGAGAAACACTGGCACATCCTGAGAAGGGATCCCATACTGAACCAAATCATCCCAAAGGTCCCCCGCCTAACCTATAGAAGAGCGCGAACCTTGAAAAACATCCTTGCACCTAGTAAATTAAGACAAACAGACGGTCAAACTAAAAATCACAAAAATCATGATCCGTCCATCCGTCATTCGCTGGCAGGCTGTAGATGCGATTTTTTTTAACTCCTAAAAGGTATATTAGACGCGGTTTTGATAACAGCGTCTAATATACCTGCTACCTGGTCCTCTGGTGGTCCCTTTTGCTTGGATCGACCACCAGAGGACACAGGCAGCTCTGTAAAGTAGCACCAAACATCCGTCACTTATTAACCCCTGATCACCCCATATAGACTCCCTGATCACCCCCCTGTCACTGATCACCCCCTGTCATTGATCACCCCCCTGTAAGGCTCCATTCAGACGTCCGTATGTGTTTTGCGGATCCGCGGATCTGCAAAACACATACGGACGTGTGAATAGAGCCTTAGAGGGGGGTGATCACCCCATATAGACTCCCTGATCACCCCCCTGTCATTGATCACCCCTCTGTAAGGCTCCATTCCGACGTCCGTATGTGTTTTGCGGATCCACAAAACACATACGGACGTCTGAATGGAGCCTTACAGGGGGGTGATCAATGACAGGGGGGTGATCAGGGAGTCTATATTGGGTGATCATCCCCTGTCATTGATCACCCCCCTGTAAGGCTCCATTCAGACTCCATTCAGACGTCCATATGTGTTTTGCGGATCCATGGATCCGCGGATCTGCAAAACACATACGGACGTGTGAATGGAGCCTTACAGGGGGGTGATCACCCCATATAGACTCCCTGATCACCCCCCTGTCATTGATCACCCCCCTGTAAGGCTCCATTCAGACGTCCGTATGTGTTTTGCAGATCCACGGATCCGCAAAACATGGACACCGCGGATCCGCAAAACACGGACACCGGCAATGTGCTTTCCGCATTTTGCGCATCCGCACATTGCCAGAACTATATAGATGCCTTTTCTTATCCGCAATTGCGGACAAGAATAGGACATGTTCTATAGACTCTACAGAAAAACGCAGTATTCGCCCGCTTGTGTGCACACTTGCGTTCAGTCCGCCCCACCAAATTTTTTTTTTCTGATCACTGCAAAAACACAGTAAAATCGCTGCAGCGCTATAAAGATCACTTTTGAGGGGCATGGTGAGTTCATAGAATTTTTTTTTTTTTTGGCACAATTTAGCGGAAATTAAATTTTTTTCTTACAAAGTCTCATATTCCACTAACTTGTGACAAAAAATAAAATCTCACATGAACTCACCATACCCCTCACGGAATCCAAATGCGTAAATTTTTTTAGACATTTATATTCCAGACTTCTTCTCACGCTTTAGGGCCCCTAAAATGCCAGGGCAGTATAAATACCCCACAAGTGACCCCATTTTGGAAAGAAGACACCCCAAGGTATTCCATTGGGGGCATGGCGAGTTCATGTAAAAAATATTTTTTTGTCACAAGTTAGTGAAATATGAGATTTTTTAAGAAATAAAATAAAATAATAAAAAATATTAAATTTTCCGCTAACTTGTGCCAAAAAATAAAATATTCTAGGAACTCGCCTGCCCCTCACGGAATACCTTGGGGTGTCTTCTTTCCAAAATGGGGTCACATGTGGGGTATTTATACTGCACTGGCATTTTAGGGGCCCTAAAGCGTGAGAAGAAGTCTGGAATCCAAATGTCTAAAAATGCCCTCCTAAAAGGTACTCCTTGGAATTTGGGCCCCTTTACGCACCTAAGCTGCAAAAAAGTGTCACACATGTGGTATCGCCGTACTCAGGAGAAGTAGGGCAATGTGTTTTGGGGTTTCTTTTTACATATACCCATGCTGGGTGAGAGAAATATCTCTCTAAAATGACAACTTTGATTAAAAAATGGGAAAAGTTGATATTTCTCTCACCCAGCATGGGTATATGTAAAAATACACCCCAAAACACATTGCCCTACTTCTCCTGAGTACGGCGATACCACGTGTGAAACTTTTTTGCAGCCAAGGTGCGCAAAGGGGCCCAAATTCTAAAGAGCACCTTTTGGATTTCACAGGGCATTTTTTACGCATTTGAATTCCAAACTACTTCTCCCGCTTTAGGGCCCCTAAAATGCCAGGGCAGTATAAATACCCCACAAGTGACCCCATTTTGGAAAGAAGACACCCCAAAGTATTTTGTGAGGGGCATGGCGAGTTTATGTAAAATTTTATTTTTTGACACAAGTTAGTGGAATATGAGACTTTGTAAGAAAAAATAAAAAATACATAATTTTCCGCTAACTTGTGCCAAAAAAATAAAAATTCTAGGAACTCGCCATGCCCCTCACGGAATACCTTTGGGGTGTTTTCTTTCCAAAATGGGGTCACTTGTGGGGTATTTATACTATCCTGGCATTCTAGCACCTCAAGCAACATGACAGGTGCCCAGAAAGTCAGAGCTGCTTCAAAATGCGGAAATTCACATTTTTGTACCATAGATTGTAAACGCTATATCTTTTGCGCAAACCAATAAATATACACTTATTGCATTTTTTTTTATCAAAGACACGTTGAACAATAAATTTAGAGAAAAAATTATATAGAAATGTAGTTTTATTTGAAAAATTTTACAACCGAAAGTGAAAAATGTCATTTTTTTGCAAAAATTTCGGTCAATTTCGATTAAGTTAAAATGTCAGCAGCAATAAAATACCACCAAATGAAAGCTCTATTAGTGAGAAGAAAAGGAGGTAAAATTCATTTGGGTGCCAAGTTGCATGACCGAGCAATAAACCGTTAAAGTTGTGGAGTGCTGATTTGTAAAAAAGGCCCTGGTCACTAGGGGGGTATAAACCTGTGGTCCTTAAGTGGTTAAGAAGAAATACCTTAAACACAGTGTCTCTAGACATGCAGCGCTTCACCATGAGGGGACTTCATGTGGCTTCACTGTTACGCCTATAGAGCAAATATCAGCGAACCTAAAAGAAGACACACAATAAATCAGGCGACGGGAAATGTTCTGGATATTCAAAATGAATAGTTTAAGCCCATATGGGTTAAATGAAGCCTTTGAGATTAACTTATACATTTAATATGTTCTCCTTTACACATTCTTGTGGCCCTTCACATCAAAAGGTAAATGTAATATAATAATTTTCATTTTTTATTTTTATTTATTTATTTATTTATTTATTTTTCAGTATATATTACATTACTTATACAAAGTTGCCATATAACAATTCGTCATGTAACCTTTGGGCAAATTGCCCTACCTATTGATTTACCGATTTTTGACCTTTCATACGTCTCCTAATGTCACTCATCGTGCCATTTTTAGTACCCCCCCCCTTTTTATCACCCATTCTATTATTTATTTGCCATGTAAATTCCCATCGTTGTGTACTTACTGTGTGCAAAATGTCCCATCTAGCTATTCATTATCAGTTTTTTTATTCATTCACAGTGTCATTTTAGTATTCACATTTCCCTATTATCCAAGCTTTACGTGAAACGTGCGTTGGGGTATCCGGCTCACCATTCAGGTACTTATGCCATGGCTCCACTGTGGTTAGCTCAGTATTTGTGATCCATGTACTGTGTATGTTTGCACTTTGCACTTTATATCCTCGGTACTGTTTTGGATCTCCATCCTGTCTTGTTAGCTGGAGCTTGGCCCTATTTTTTAGATACCCGGTTTACGTCATTTATATATTATGTTATATACATGATTTCATTAGCCTGGATATTTATATGTATATGCCTTTATACTAGTGGTGCCGTATTTCTTCCTGTGTGTTTCATACCCACCACAGTATTGTCTTTTACCTGTATTTTATCATATTTTGTCTCGTATTGAGACTTCAATAAAGTTTATATTAATTTATTTGTGCTAGCCTTTTCCCTTCTTTGGTGTTTGACTTTGCGTGCAGGTTTGACACGGGCACTCACTTTTGTGAGTCATTTATTGGTGTTGATCCACAAGAATTAATGGAAAATGGAGATGAAATTTCAGAATTTCACTTTTTTGGCAGATTTTCCATTTTAATCATTTTTTTCCGCTAACAAAGCAAGGGTTAACAGACAAACAAAACTCAATATTTAGTACCCTAATTCTGTAGTTTACAGAAACACCCCATATGTGGTCGTAAACTGCTCTACGGGCACACAGCAGGGCGCAGAAGGAAAGGAATGTTTTTTGGAGGGCAGATTTCACTGGGATAATTTTAAGCTGCCATTTCACATTTGAAGCCCCCCTGATGCACCCCTAGAGTAGAAACTCCAAACAAAATGACCCTATTTTGGAAACTACGGGATAAGGTGGCAGTTTTATTGGTACTATTTTAGGGTACATATGATTTTTGGATGCTCTATATTACACTTTTTGTGAGGCAAGGTAACAAGAAATAGCTGTTTTAGGACAGTTTTTGTTATTTACAATGTTCATCTGACAGGTTAGATCATGTGGTATTTTTATAGAGCAGGTTGTTACGGACGTGACAATACCAAATATGACTACTTTTTATGGTTGTTTCAGTTTTACATAATAAAGCATTTTTGAAAAATATATATTTTTTGGTTTCACCTTATTCTGAAAGCCATAGTTTTTTTTTGTTTTTTGGGCGACTGTCTTATGTAGGGGCTCATTTTTTGTGGGATGAGATGGCGGTTTGATTTGTACTATTTTGGGGGGCATATTTTTGATCGCTTGGTATTACACTTTTTGTGATGTAAGGTGACCAAAAATGGCTTTTTTTTACAACTTATTTATTTTATTTTTTTACGGTGCTCATATGAGGTGTTAGGTCATGTGATATTTTTATAGAGCAGGTTCTTACGGACGCGGCTATACCTAATATGTATACATTTTTTTTATTTATTTTACTTTAACACAATAACAGCATTTTAGAAAGGAAAAAAAAACATGTTTTAGTGTCTCCGTAGTCTGAGGGTACCATTTTGGCATACATACGACTTTCTGCATGAAAATACACGCTGGAAAACTGCGTAATCCGAAATGTTCAGGTACCTAAGTGTATTCAACTGTGAGGTACCAATTTTATAGAGCTAAAAAGCCCAGCAGAGCTCATGTGCAGAGCACGTTAAGTTGCCCAGGCTTGAAGGTCCTTTTCTTCAGGTACAGTATATCCTGAGAACATAAGCCCAGCTGCTTGAATTGCAAGATAATGGAGACTGGTGTTCCCATATGCCAGCCTTGATCCCCGTATGCTGGAGTGAGATGCGTCTATTTTATTAAAGGGGTTGTCTCACATCAGTAAATGGCATTTATCATGTAGAGAAAGTTAACACAAGGCACTTACTAATGTATTTTGATCAGGGGCAGATTGGCCAAAGACCTTACAGGGAAATTTTCCGGTGGGCTGATGCCCAGGGGGCCGCCTGGGCCCTTTTCACGGCCGGCCAGTAGAAGTTTTTTGGGGATGTATTTTGTGATGGACTGTGGTATTTGACTCTGTTGGGTTGGTATAATGTGCCACAATATGGTATTGCTGGCCCTGCCTTCCATCAATTTGGACCAACTACAAAACGGGGCCAGTTTTAGTATTTTTTCCAGGGCCACTTTGAATTCCCAGTCCACCCCTGAATTTGATTGTCCATTGCTTCCTTTATTTATTTTTTCATTGCATCATACACTTCCCATTACCATGGTTACGACCACCCTGCAGTCCAGAATCAGTGTCCATGCTTGCACATTGTAGGAAAAGGTGCTGTCCCATGCACACTCTCATGGCTAGAGAGGTCAGCACTTTTTTCTATAGTGTGCAAGCACAGCCACCACTGCTGGATTGCAGGGTGGTCGTAACCATGGCAACGAGACGTGCATAATGCAATGAAGAAATGAATCAAGCCAGCAAAGGAGGCAATATGGACAATCACAATACATTAGTAAGTGCCTTGTATTAATTTTCTCTATAGTGATGAGTGGCATAGGCAATATTTGAATTCGTGATATTTTGCTAATTTTTAACTGAATACTCACCATAAATTCGCAATTTCAAAAATCAGCAATGTTATATGCACATATTACACTCACAATTTCATTACCTATAATATATAACAAACAATCACACAAAAGCTATAACCCAAAAGCCAGATATGTGCAAGCCAACAACCTATCCATGAGACAGGTACAGTCAGCATACATTACAATGGCAGCCTTGTGCACTATGAGACATACAAAACCAGCTCTCTATCCAAAAGGAGAAAGCCAGCAAGCCTCAAAGTTGCCTGATTGGAGTTGGATAGCTTGGGGGACCTGCGCACCTATATCATTATCATTAGGGTGACAAAAATTGTAAATTATTTGTTTGGATGCCAGCTAACTCTTCTCTCACTGCTTAGGAGGGCTGCATAAAAATTGTCAGTTTTCTAATTGTCCTAATATTATATTCAATAACCTCTCTATACTGTTTTGTCATGTAAACTCATTTGCATAAACTTGGGCATATGGGAAAGACATGCAAATAGTGTTTCAGCTGAAAAACAAGGCAGATTCTGCTAATTTGCATGTCTTTCCCATATGCCCAGGCAACTTTGAGGCTTGCTAGCTTTCTTCTTTTGGATAGAGAGCTATGGCCTGACTGATCGCTTATTGGCCTTTTGCCTAAGATTTCTTGTCTAGCCGGACTTGGGCAAGGGGTTGTCAGACACGTTAACAATAAACATTCATTTTTAGCAGATTTGTGTAGGAATTTTATTTTATTTTTTTAATGAAAATTCACAGAATATCGGTATAAATTGTCGGCTATCGGCC
The DNA here is from genome assembly GCF_905171765.1 of Bufo bufo. Taxonomy (NCBI): domain Eukaryota; kingdom Metazoa; phylum Chordata; class Amphibia; order Anura; family Bufonidae; genus Bufo; species Bufo bufo. The sequence goes on along the minus strand of NC_053390.1, from coordinate 290,214,493 downwards.
TGAAAGTTCACAGATTATCGGTATCCGCTCTAAAAAATCAATATCAGTCGATCCCTAACGAGCAGCTGAAAATCCATTGCGCTGATCTCATTTTACATGGATTTATGGTATTATAGACTATGTGAACTGCTTGAAAAATGCATCATGCAAAGTTCATAATATTTTGTTGTTGAAGAGAGACTTGATCGATGAAAAGGAATGCATCAAACTTGCTTTAAGTGAGACTTATGTTTTCTATTTACGTGACAGAAAACGTTTAGGTGTTAGAGCTGCTACATTGTGGAATATTAACATGTGGAAGGCTAAAAAGTCAGCCTGAATTTGTGGGAGGGGCGTCTTACCTTCTTAAGCTCCAGCTCCTCAGGGCGCTTCTGTTCATAGCTGGATAGGGAGTCGCTTGCTCTGGTACTGCATCCGTGCACGTCGTGAGTTGCTTTCATCTACTTCGTTTCGTTTTCATACACTGCCGTTCACATCTTCAGGAGAGGTAAATTCTGTGCCATACTTCCGGCTCCCTGCCTATACACATTCCTGCCCCAAGTTGTTTCTTGTTTTTGTCTGTCTCCTTTCTTTTCCCAAGCCGGTGTCAAGGTTTACGAAGTTTTTTCCAGGTCCCACTCGCAAGGTGGCTTGGACGATGTCTCCTACACCCTGGCGTTCATAGCCCACTGTCACCGCAATCTCAGGCTGTCATTTAACACCATCGGGCTGTACCTAGCGGGGATACAGCACTGCGCCATGCTTCATAATCCAAATAGAGGTTCCTTTTCTTCAGTGCAGACAGTCAAGGCGGCCCTTGGGGGGATCCAGAAGTGCGGGGATGCCCCTACCGGCCGTAGACAGCCTGTCTCCGGCGAGATGTTTAGGAGACTGTCGTCCGCGCTGGATGGACATTCTTTTGGGCACTCCCCTAGTTTGGTTATTAAGGCAGCTTGGTACCTCGCGTTTATGGGTTCCTTAGGCCAGGTGAGTTCACCAGCACCTCCCCTAAACGTCAGGGTTCGCAGGTGCGGCAATTGTCCTGGGTCCATGACCACTTTGTCCTCTGACTCCCTTCCACGAAATCCAATCGACTTGGGCCTCCCTCGGAGGTCAGGTTCTCCAAAACTTCGAACGATTGGTGCCCGGTCATGGTCCTCCGGCGATTGGTAGCCATGTTGCCAGATGCCCCCCTAGATGGCCCGCTGGTTTCTTGGCGTGGGAGTTTGAGGACTTCGATCCAGTTCGTGTCCCACATCAGAACGCTGGCTTCAGGTCTCGGTCACAACCTGCTGGCCATCACAGGACACTCGCTCCGGGGCCGCGTCCTCAGCATGAAAAAGGGGGTCCCGGCGCACGTGATCAAATGCATGGGTCGCTGGTGTTCTTCTTGCTTCACGAGGTACATCCAGAACCCAAACGTAGAGATTTCCCAGGCTTTCTGTAACCTTGCTCTCTGAGAGGAATTAAATGTTTTGGACACTACTCTGCTCTCCTCGTCTATTTTTGCCCACTGCTAGGCTTACCCTCGCCCCTGGCTCCCGGCACAACACAGCCAGTTTAGGTCAGGGGAAGCGCTTCCCCCTCATCATAGCCTAAGCCTCTCCCATAAGTACAATGTGCTTCTTGAGTAACTTTTGATGAAAGTTTGAAATTCAAATTGAACGTTTGATTGGAAGTTTTTTAGCTTTAGAATAAAAATGTAAAGCTGGTTTTGTATGTCTCAGTGCACAAAGATGCCATTGTAAGGTATGCTGACTGTACCTGTTTTATGGATAGGTTATTAGATTGCACATACCCGGCTTTTGGCATACAGCCTTTGTGTGATTGTTTGTTATATGTTGTTTATTGTGTGTTATAAGTAATGATTTATTTTAAAAATAAAATAATAAAGCATTTATTTAAAAAAATTATTAATAGGTAGGAAAATACTTTTAATAAAAGTTTATTATTAATGATAGGTAAAATAATAACTATATAGAATAAGAAGGTATGGATGATAGATAGCATAATAAGGATTAAGAGAAGCTATATATAATAAGTGAGAAAAGATTATAGGTTTATCTAGTGATAAAAAAAATCTAGAATATTCACTATTTTGAAGATATAGCATTACCGTATATTCTAGATTTTGCGAATTCTTGAAGTGCCGATATTCGCAATTAGAATATTTCTCTACATGATAAATGCCATTTGCTGAAGTGAAACAACCCCTTTAAGAGGCAGAAGTTTTAATATATGCAAATGAGCCTCTAGGTGCAATAGGGGCGTTGCTATTACTCCTAGAGGCTCAGCTCTCTCTCCAACTGCCACGCCCACTGCACTTTGACAGGACCAAGCAGTAAAAACATCATCATACCATATCAATCAAAGTGCAGAGGGCTGAGCTGTTGCAGAGAGAGCAGAGCCTCTAGGTGTACAGCAACTCACCTTTGCAAATATTAAAACATAATTTTTCTCAGCAATATAGGCATATATGCACATGGGACCAACACAGATGTCTTCAGCTGCCAAGTTCTAATGTAACAGGTCAGCCAGTGTCATAGGTACAAATCGGCTGACTGATGCCCGTTAAGGAAATACAGAACAACTAAAGACATTTGAGCATTGCAGATTGAACCCACCGTTTTCGGCCAGACAAGCCAACAATGGAATCTGTATGGAGAGCCCCAGACTATCCCTGACATCATGTGAACTAGTTTTCCCTGGAGCTCAGCGGCTGCCAGAGGTGTCTTGTAGCGTCTTTCTTCACTCTCATATATGTGTATGTGCAGTCAGAAGAGAAAGCTGTCAGCCAAATGAGCGTTCAGCTGACTGCCATTAAAGATGTATGAGCACTTTACACTTATCTATTGTATAGCAGTTAGGTTTTTACAGTTAGTGATCACAAAGTAGCGCTAACGAAAGAGTTATTAAAATGAGCCCAAAAGGGAAACAAAGATACTATTGTCCTACAACAGTGGTGGCGAACCTATGGTACGGGTGCCAGAGGCGGCACTCAGAGCCCTCTCTGTGGGCCCCCGCACCCTGGAAAAAGTCTGTGTTGTACCAATATGCCTTAGACTTTCATATGCCATTCAATAGCGCAGGACGCACTATGAACAGCACGAGCAGCGCGTTGAATGTAGGCAGGCTATTATAGCTAAATTATACAGTCTTGGCCAAAAGTTTTGAGAATTACATAAATATTGGAAATTGGAAAAGTTGCTGCTTAAGTTTTTATAATAGCAATTTGCATATACTCCAGAATGTTATGAAGAGTGATCAGATGAATTGCATAGTCCTTCTTTGCCATGAAAATTAACTTAATCCCAAAAAAAACTTTCCACTGCATTTCATTGCTGTCATTAAAGGACCTGCTGAGATCATTTCAGTAATCGTCTTGTTAACTCAGTTGAGAATGTTGACGAGCACAAGGCTGGAGATCATTATTTCAGGCTGATTGGGTTAAAATGGCAGACTTGACATGTTAAAAGGAGGGTGATGCTTGAAATCATTGTTCTTCCATTGTTAACCATGGTGACCTGCAAAGAAACGCGTGCAGCCATCATTGCGTTGCATAAAAATGGCTTCACAGGCAAGGATATTGTGGCTACTAAGATTGCACCTCAATCAACAATTTATAGGATCATCAAGAACTTCAAGGAAAGAGGTTCAATTCTTGTTAAGAAGGCTTCAGGGCGTCCAAGAAAGTCCAGCAAGCGCCAGGATCGTCTCCTAAAGAGGATTCAGCTGCGGGATCGGAGTGCCACCAGTGCAAAGCTTGCTCAGGAATGGCAGCAGGCAGGTGTGAGCGCATCTGCACGCACAGTGAGGCGAAGACTTTTGGAAGATGGCCTGGTGTCAAGAAGGGCAGCAAAGAAGCCACTTCTCTCCAAAAAAAAAAATCAGGGACAGATTGATCTTCTGCAGAAAGTATGGTGAATGGACTGCTGAGGACTGGGGCAAAGTCATATTCTCCAATGAAGCCTCTTTCCGATTGTTTGGGGCATCTGGAAAAAGGCTTGTCCGGAGAAGAAAAGGTGAGCGCTACCATCAGTCCTGTGTCATGCCAACAGTAAAGCATCCTGAGACCATTCATGTGTGGGGTTGCTTCTCATCCAAGGGAGCGGGCTCACTCACAATTTTGCCCAAAAACACAGCCATGAATAAAGAATGATACCAAAACACCCTCCAACAGCAACTTCTTCCAACAATCCAACAACAGTTTGGTGAAGAACAATGCATTTTCCAGCACGATGGAGCACCGTGCCATAAGGCAAAAGTGATAACTAAGTGGCTCGGGGACCAAAACGTTGACATTTTGGGTCCATGGCCTGGAAACTTCCCAGATCTTAATCCCATTGAGAACTTGTGGTCAATCCTCAAGAGGCGGGTGGACAAACAAAAACTCACTAATTCTGATAAACTCCAAGAAGTGATTATGAAAGAATGGGTTGCTATCAGTCAGGAATTGGCCCAGAAGTTGATTGAGAGCATGCCCAGTCGAATTGCAGAGGTCCTGAAAAAGAAGGGCCAACGCTGCAAATACTGACTCTTTGCATAAATGTCATGTAATTGTCAATAAAAGCCTTTGAAACGTATGAAGTGCGTGTAATTATATTTCACTACATCACAGAAACAACTGAAACAAAGATCTAAAAGCAGTTTAGTAGCAAACTTTGTGAAAACTAATATTTGTGTCATTCTCAAAACTTTTGGCCACGACTGTAAAGTACATGGAAGATATACTATATTAGACTGTAGTATTCAGGTTAAATTTCCGTACTGGCACTTTGTGATAAATAAGTGGGTTGTAGGGTTGCTGATTGGGCACTCGGTCTCTAAAAGGTTTGTCATGACTGGTCTAGGTGAAGCATTGCAATGTAGGGATTAACTGTTAGAGGTATTATTATTCTCACAGATTACTGCTGACCTGTGTGAATCTGACATGTTCACATCTACAGTAGAGGTTCTGTTAGGAGCCTCCATCATAGGTTTCTGGTATAAAAGCAGGAAAAAACACTGCAGCATTCATCGGCAGAATGACGGAGACCAACGGAGTCAGATGCCAACCTATCGTAACGAACATCTGCATAAAGTCAGTACGTTCGCCTTGTGTCTGCAGGGGTTCCTCCAAGTACTCGGGTTGTCTCCTACCCTCTTAAAACATAGGCTACTTTCACACTGGCGTTTTGGCTTTCCGTTTATGAGATCCGTTCAGGGCTCTCACAAGCGGTCCAAAGCGGATCAGTTTTGCCCTAATGCATTCTGAATGGAAAAGGATCCGCTCAGAATGCATCAGTTTGCCTCCATTCAGTCACATTCCTCTCTGGAGCCGGACACTAAAACGCTGCCTGCAGCGTTTTGTTGTCCGCCTCACGAAGCGGAGCCAAACGGATCCGTTCTGACACACAATGTAAGTCAATGGGGACAGATCCGTTTTCTCTGACACAATAGAAAACGGATCCGTCCCCCATTGACTTTTAATGGTGTCTTGGCTATAGAAGACATAATACAACCGGATCCGTTCATGACGGATGCATGCGGTTGTATTATTGTAATGGAAGCGTTTTTGCAGATCCATGACGGATCCGCAAAAAAACGCTAATGTGAAAGTAGCCATACTTATAAGGGGCATTGATTTCCTATGAAATTGGCCCTAGTGTATGTGTGTGTTAGGCATGGTGGAAGAAATGTAAAGGGATGGTTCTGGTCTTGGTGCAGGTCAGATAAGAGATTTATATAAAGTACATTATGCCATCCCCTGCGTTCAGAGCATGACTGGTGTAAATGGCTTCTTAAATCACAGCAATGATCTGGCGTAATTCCAGGCTACACATGAAATATTTAGTGAAGAAACAGACAGAACATTTTAATCACAGTCTTAGGCCTCATGCACACAAACGTATTTTCTTTCCATGTCCGTTCAGTTTTTTTTGCGGACCATATGTGGAACCATTCACTTCAATGGATGCGCAAGTTATTCCGTGCGCTTTCCATATGTCCGTTTTTCCGTTCCACAAAAAAATAAAAGATGCCCTATTATTGTCCGTATTACGGACAAGGATAGTACTGTTCTATTAGGGGCCAGCTGTTCCGTTCCGCAAAATACGGAATTCACACGGATGTCATCCGTATTTTTTTGCAGATCTCTTTTTTGCAGACCACAAAATACATACGTTCGTGTGCATGAGGCCTTAGGGCTCATGCACACGACTGTTGGGTATTTTGTAGTCTGCAAATTGTGTATCCCTAAAACACAGATACCGGCCGTGTGCATTTCATATTTTGCGGAACGGAACGTCCGGCCCGTAATAGAACCGTCCTATCCTTGTCCGTAATGTGGACAATAATAGGACATGTTCTATTTTTTCGCGGCACGGACATATAGACACAGAATGCACACGTCATTTCCATTTTTTGCTGCCCCATTGAAGTGAATGGTTATGCATACGGACCACAAAAAAATTGGACAAATACAGAAAAACTATTTTTTGTGCATGAGCCCTTATTAAGCTTATTATTTGGAGACTGTGATCTGGATTCTAAGACATTGCAAAATGCGACACTATTAGTAAATCTGCCCTACTATGTTGATTTGTAAAATATCTTGAGTAAAATGTACATTTTTTATGTTTCAGACATCCCCACTTTGCCGCTACTGTATATTAGGATATATAAAGAAAATAATTGGTCTGCATTGTATTCTTGTAGGTAAAATCAATGCATAAACTTAGCACTTTGTACCTGTCTTCATCCCTTTAACCATGCTGGATTTTAGTGATGTGTATTTGCTTTAAGTTAGAGAGTTCAAATGTCAGCAGAAAATTATACAAGGGAAAATGGTTACTAATAGGTCACGGTGAGGAGATCCCAGTGGTACGCTGAACTTATTGAATATGTAGCAAACAGTGCATTGACCTTGGGTTAAGAGCCTGTCAATGATTTAGTGACGCCTGTCTGTAGCAATTTAGACTACCCATCAGTCACTGGTATAATGAGTGAATGCCACACTTGTCCTGTACCTGTGGTTTATATACTGCAGACCTGTGGACCACAATACCTTCCAGTGTGCTCCAGGCAGGAGGGACAGTTACATTTCATGTGTATATTCTATTGCATTAAAGGACATCTGTCAGCAGATTAGTACCTATGAAACTGGTTGACCTGTTACATGTGCACTTGACAGCTGAAGGCATCTGTGTCGGCCCCATGTTCATATGTGCCCCCATTGCCAGACCATCATGGCAACTTCTCCTGATGTCTCGTCTCTGCAGAGTTTGCCACACAGACATCTTAGATTCCTCACATTTCCATTATTCTTCACACCATCTCAATAAAATCCCCCACTTCCCGGATCATGTGCCACTAGTGAGAGATTCATTCCCGTGTATGCACTATGGGTTCTAACCCCAGAATAGGATCACATGCTCAATTTACGGCATGTGATCCTGAGAGTGGCCGCCATACGGGAGCGCAGCACAAGTCGGATAACCATGTCCATCTGTAATGGATGCAGATTTTGAGTTTTTCATGCAGTTTTCATATGGTTAAAGGAGTTATCTCATCTCAGACAATGGGGGCATATTACTAGGATAGGCCTCCATTGTCTTATAGGTGCGGTCTTCAGGCAGCATGTTCTATAACACAAAGAGCTGAACTGATTGATATGTACACTAATCGGAGACCAAAAGGGAAAGGAAAACTTTGTGATTCAGTTGAGAGTGAATAAATCACTGCAAAGGTGCACCACAATATATGCAAATGAAGTACAAGGCTAAACCCTCATGCTAGATGTTAATACTGTAGTGAGTCTCATTTTAACATCTAGTGTGAGGGTTTAGCCTTGTATTTTCATTTGCATATATTGTAGGGCACCTTTGCAGTGATTTATTTATTCTCAGGCCTCATGCACACGACCGTTGTGTGCATCCGTGGCCGTTGTGCCGTTTTCCGTTTTTTTTCGCGGACCCATTGACTTTCAATGGGTCCGTGGAAAAATCGGAAAATGCACCGTTTTGCAGCCGAGACCGTGATCCGTGTATCCTGTCCGTCAAAAAAATATGACCTGTCCTATTTTTTTGACGGACAACGGTTCACGGACCCATTCAAGTCAATGGGTCCGTGAAAGAACACGGATGCACACAAGATTGGCATCCGTGTCCGTGATCCGTGTCCGTAGGTTAGTTTTTATACAGACGGATCCGAAGATCCGTCTGCATAAAAGCTTTTTCATAGCTGAGTTTTCACTTCGTGAAAACTCAGAACCGACAGTATATTCTAACACAGAGGCGTTCCCATGGTGATGGGGACGCTTCAGGTTAGAATATACTAAAAGAACTGTGTACATGACTGCCCCCTGCTGCCTGGCAGGTGCTGCCAGGCAGCAGGGGGCAGCGCCCCCCCCCCCCTGGTAGTTAACACATTGGTGGCCAGTGTGGCCGGCCCCCCCCCTCCCTCCCCTGTAGTTAACTCATTGGTGGCCAGTGGGCCCCCCTCCCTCCCCTGTAGTTAACTCATTGGTGGCCAGTGCGGCCGGCCCCCCTCCCTCCCCTGTAGTTAACTCGTTGGTGGCCAGTGGGCCTTCTTCCCTCCCTCCCCCTCCTAATTAAAATCTCCCCCCTATCATTGGTGGCAGCGGATTGTACCGATCGGAGTCCCAGTGTAATCGCTGGGGCTCCGATCGGTAACCATGGCAACCAGGACGCTACTGCAGTCCCGGTTGCCATGGTTACTTAGCAATTTGTAGAACCATTATACTTACCTGTGAGCTGCGATGTCTGCGTCCGGCCAGGAGCTCCTCCTACTGGTAAGTGACAGGTCATGTCAGTTACCAGTAGGAGGAGCTCCCGGCCGGACGTCACTTACCAGTAGGAGGAGCTCCCGGCCGGACGCAGACATCGCAGCTCACAGGTAAGTATAATGGTTCTACAAATTGCTAAGTAACCATGGCAACCGGGACTGCAGTAGCGTCCTGGTTGCCATGGTTACCGATCGGAGCCCCAGCGATTAAACTGGGACTCCGATCGGTACACTCCGCTGCCACCAATGATAGGGGGGAGATTTTAATTAGGAGGGGGAGGGAGGGGAGAAGGCCCACTGGCCACCAACGAGTTAACTACAGGGGAGGGAGGAGGGGCCCACTGGCCACCAACGAGTTAACTACAGGGGAGGGAGGGGGGCCGGCCGCACTGGCCACCAATGAGTTAACTACAGGGGAGGGAGGGGGGCCCACTGGCCACCAATGAGTTAACTACAGGGGAGGGAGGGGGGGGGGGGCGCACTGGCCACCAATGAGTTAACTACAGGGGAGGGAGGGAGGCCCACTGACCACCAATGAGTTAACTACAGGGGAGGGGGGGGGGGCCGGCCGCACTGGCCACCAATGTGTTAACTACAGGGGGGGGCACCTGCCAGGCAGCAGGGGGCAGTCATGTACACAGTTATTTTAGTACATTCTAACCTGAAGCGTCCCCATCACCATGGGAACGCCTCTGTGTTAGAATATACTGTCGGATTTGAGTTTCACATGTAACTCAAATCCGACGGTATATTCTAACATAGAGGCGTTCCCATGGTGATGGGGACGCTTCAAGTTAAAATATACCATCGGATTGGAGAAAACTCCGATCCTATGGTATATTAACTCCTGACTTTACATTGAAAGTCAATGGGGACGGATCCGTTTGAAATTGCACTATATTGTGTCAACGTCAAACGGATCCGTCCCCATTGACTTGCATTGTAATTCAGGACGGATCCGTTTGGCTCCGCACGGCCAGGCGGACACCAAGACGACTTTTTTTTCTCATGTCCGTGGATTCTCCAAAAATCAAGGAAGACCTGCGGATGAAAAAACGGTCACGGATCACGGCAAAACGGAACCCGTTTTTGCGGACCGCAAAAAAATACGGTCATGTGCATGAGGCCTCATAGTCTAATCCACACATTATTCCATATTGTGTAGGATTTTTTTGTGGCACATGTGGTCCGCTGCCGGCATCCTCAATTGTATGCATTAATTGCTGGAGATTGCCGTTTGCAGCGGATCACATGTGGAGGTTTTTCTTCCCCGGTTATAAATACGCTACAGTATTTGGGGTTCTGAGCATTTCCTCCCATTTAGGACACTTTATTCAGTGATTTGGTAGCTGAGAGTGACCATGTATAAACTGCTACTGTTGCATGGTGAGTGATCACATAACCAAGGTGGTGTGCCATTTATTCTGGGGTACTCTGTGTTCTGCAGCAGGGTGTGCATGTCTCGTGTCTCAAGACGACACCAATGAGAATCATTCTGTGAAAGTCTTCGTGTAGCCAGACCTTTATTGTGATCCCAAAGGGAGAGACCAATTAAAGAAATGTTAGGGTTTGTATAAGAAACAAAAATATTAAAATAGGAAATGTAAATGTGAAGACATCAAGAAAAACACTCCCGTGTAGGCATATTGACCCCCATTCCCTATAGCCTTTAAAAGCACTGACCACCTGTGACAGAAGGGGGAGTTGGCAAACCCCCAACTCACTGTTTATACTTGCAAAGAGAATCATACCTGCTCCTCTGCCCTCTGCGTTTATATTGGTGGCACTGCTCCACTCACCCCTCGGTGTCCTCTACGGTGGCTCAGACCTACCGGCCTTCTGCAGCTTCCGTGCAGCTTCCGTGTGGAGGGTCCAGCCACCAGAATCATTGACTCCGTCCTCCCCAACAGGGCATGCTGCCTCTGGCTCTTAAAGGTCCAGCGCGTGCATTCAAATTTTCACCAGCCAATGGCTTTCAACCTAGGGGTACTTGAGGCACCTTACTCAGTGGGAGGGTGTCTGAGCAATAGGTTATCTAGCTTGTTAGTTTCTGCAAAGATATGCTGTGTCTGTTTGTCCGTGTACTGACTTCTGTCCATTTCCTGGATATTGATCCTCCACTGCCTGGTCTGACCTGTTGCCTTTGCTGCCTACCCTGATCTCAGGCTGTTTATCAGATTGCTCATACTCTGTCTGTCCTGACCTTGGCTTGTCCATGACTACGTTTTTGCCTTTCCACTCAATGCTCTACACTGGTGTCTCTGACCCCCATGGGTCTGCTGTCCACCACAGAGAACCTACTCCAGTAGGTAGCGGCCTGGTGATTCCCCTGCAGTGAAGTCCAGATCCCTGTATAGGGGTGCTGTGACACCGGGTCTGCAGCCTCAGCTGCCTTGCTGGTGTCCACTGCTGTCAATATCAGCATTGACACTGTTGCAGGCAATCGCTGGCCACAGCAGTTGGTCATGCGACAAGTGGAGCTGGTCACTGCTGCTGCTGGTGATCTGATGCAGCGGTTTCAATGTGAATATTGACAGCGGGGGACCCAAGTGAGGCAACCGAAGCTGGGGAGCAAAGGAGCTGGGACTGAGTGCTCGGGAGCAGGTAAGTATGCTTTCCTTTGCAGGTCTTTGCCAACCCCCTGTCCTATTTTTTTTGACGGACAACGGTTCACGGACCCATTCAAGTCAATGGGTCCGTGAAAGAACACGGATGCACACAAGATTGGCATCCGCGTCCGTGATCCGTGGCCGTAGGTTACTTTCATACAGACGGATCCGAAGATCCGTCTGCATAAAAGCTTTTTTTAGAGCTGAGTTTTCACTTCGTGAAAACTCATATCCGACAGTATATTCTAACACAGAGGCGTTCCCATGGTGATGGGAACGCTTCTAGTTAGAATATACTACGAACTGTGTACATTACTGCCCCCTGCTGCCTGGCAGCACCCGATCTCTTACAGGGGGCTGTGATCCGCACAATTAACCCCTCAAGTGCTGCACCTGAGGGGTTAATTGTGCATATCATTGCCCCCTATAAGAGATTAGGGGCTGCCAGGCAGCAGGGGGCAGACCCCCCTCCCTCCCCAGTTTTAATTTCATTGGTGGCCAGTGCGCCCCCCCCGGCCCCCGCTCCCTCCTTCTATTGTATTATTTTCATTGGTGGCACAGTGTTTGGCCCCCCCCCGACCCCCCCCCTCCCTCTATTGTATTATTTTCATTGGTGGCACAGTGTGCGCCCCCCTCCCTCCCTCTATTGTATTATTTTCATTGGTGGCACGGTGTGCGGCCCCCCTCCCTCTATTGTATTATTTTCATTGGTGGCACAGTGTGTGGCACTCCCCCGCCCCCCCCTCCCTCCCTCTATTGTATTATTTTCATTGGTGGCACAGTGTGCGGCCTCCCCTTACTTAGCAATATTAGAAGCATCATACTTACCTGCTGCGCTGTCTGTGACCGGCCGGGAGCTCCTCCTACTGGTAAGTGACAGATCATTAAGCAATGCGCCGCACAGATCTGTCACTTACCAGTAGGAGGAGCTCCCGGCCGGTCACAGACAGCGCAGCAGGTAAGTATGATGCTTCTAATATTGCTAAGTAACCATGGCAAACAGGACTGCAGTAGCGTCCTGGTTGCCATGGTTACCGATCGGAGCCCCAGCGATTAAACTGGGACTCCGATCGGAACTCTCCGCTGCCACCAATAAAAATAATACAATAGAGGGAGGGAGGGGGGGCCGCACACTGTGCCACCAATGAAAATAATACAATAGAGGGAGGGGGGGCCGCACACTGTGCCACCAATGAAAATAATACAATAGAGGGAGGGAGGGCCGCACACTGTGCCACCAATGAAATTAATACAATAGAGGGAGGGAGGGGGTGATACGCACAATTAACCCCCCTTAAGTGCAGCACCTGAGGGGTTAATTGTGCGGATCACAGCCCCCTGTAAGAGATCGGGTGCTGCCAGGCAGCAGGGGGCAGTCATGTACACAGTTCTTAGTATATTCTAACTTGAAGCGTCCCCGTCACCATGGGAACGCCTCTGTGTTAGAATATACTGTCGGATCTGAGTTTCACGATCTAACTCATATCCGACAGTATATTCTAACATAGAGGAGTTCCCATGGTGATGAGTACGCTTCAAGTTAAAATATACCATCGGATTGGAGAAAACTCGGATCCGATGGTATATTAACTCCTGACTTTACATTGAAAGTCAATGGGGGACGGATCCGTTTGCAATTGCACCATATTGTGTCAACGTCAAACGGATCCGTCCACATTGACTTGCATTGTAAGTCAGGACGGATCCGTTTGGCTCCGCACGGCCAGGCGTGGATCCGTGGATCCTCCAAAAATCAAGGAAGACCCACGGACGAAAAAACGTTCACGGACCAACGGAACCCCGTTTTGCGGACCGTGAAAAAATACTGTCGTGTGCAGGAGGCCTTATGGGATTTTGTTCAGTTATGGTTAAAAAGTAATTGCCGTTACTAATAAACACCCCCATTACGAACAACATTTATTAAGTTCTTTTATTGGCTATGCAGCATTTTAGTACTTCTCCAATATCCAAAGTTAGAGGTCACCTTGCAGAACTCATGTTTCATTCATATCGGGGCACCCATTAATATTAATTCCCTGCTCAGATTCCTCTCTAGCGAAGCACAGGTTATTCAAACTAGCATTCTGCTTCCTCAGAAACATGCACTGGCCAAACTGCAGTATATATATTATGACACTATGAAACCTTTCCCTCAACCAGGTTTTGACAAGTGTGTCCTCACCTCCTTCCCAGAGAAAGCAGGCGTCATAATTTGAATTGCAGGGTAAGGAGGATGATACACCAGGCACTCCGTTTATCTATTCCACACTATTCATCATGCCAAACCTTTGTCAGTGCAACAGGCAGTGGACATGGACCCACTGTGCCAACTAACCGGTTTGATTGTGGGCTAAACCTAACACTGTTGTCCTGCCTGTCCCCTGGTATTCACCATTTAACCCTGACTATAGAGCTTAGACAAAGTAGTGCAAAGCAGAGAAGGTGCAGATACTTGTAGTAAGGAGACAGGCCCAGGATCAGGGCAGGCAGAGATTGTGCTTAAAACAAATCCGAGGTCAGGGCAGGCAGTGGAGAATCAGAGTCGGTAAACAGGAGTACATACAAAGTACAAAAGAGAATTGTACCATCAAAGTACATTTTAGGCTACTTTCACACTAGCGTTCGGGGCTCCGCTTGTGAGTTCCGTTTGAAGGGGCTCACAAGCGGCCCCGAACTGATCCGTCCAGCCCTAATGCATTCTGAATGGATGCGGATCCGCTCAGAATGCATCAGTCTGGCTCCGTTTGTCCTCTGCTCCGCTCAGCAGGCGGACACCTGAACGCAGCTTGCAGCGTTCAGGGCTCCGCCTGGCCGTGCGGAGGCAAACGGATCCGTCCAGACTTACAATGTAAGTCAATGGGGACGGATCCGTTTGAAGATGACACAGTATGGCTCAATTTTCAAACGGATCCGTCTCCCATTGACTTTCAATGTAAAGTCAAAACGGATCCGTTTGCATTATCATGAACAAAAAAAAAAAAAAAAATTTTTTTTTTTTTTTTGTTCATGGTAATGCAAACGGATCCGTTCTGAACGGATCGAAACGTTTGCATTATAGGTGCGGATCCGTCTGGGCACATACCAGACGGATCCGACCTAAACGCAGGTGTGAAAGTAGCCTAAATGGAGAATAATAGATTAGAATAATAAAGTAATTACCGGTAACCACTTCCAGACCAGGCTATTTTTACCCCCTTCCTGACCAGGCCAAATTTTGCGAATCTGACCTGTGTCACTTTATGTGGTAATAACTTTGGAACGCTTTTACTTATCCAAGCGATTTTGAGATAGTTACGGTATTTATGACACATTGTACGCCATGTTAATGGTAGGTGAATATGTTTTACCTTTATTTAAAAAATCCCAAATATACAGAATTTTTTTTTTAAATTTACTATTTTCTAAATTTTTATTTCTCTGCTTTTAAGACAGATAGTGATACCTCATAAAATAGTTAATAACATTCACCATATGTCTTCTTTATTTTGCCATTATTTAGGTAATGTTATTCAATTTTTTTTAAGACATAAGGTTTAGAATTTAAAAGCAATTTTTAAATTTTTTGAGAAAATTATCTTTTTTAGGCCTCATGCACACGACCGTATGCATTTTGCCGTCTGCAAAAAACGGATCCACAAAAAATATGGATGACGTCCGTGTGCATTTAGTATTTTGCGAAACGGAACAGCTGGCCCCCAATAGAACAGTACTATACTTGTCCGTAATGCGGACAATAATAGTACATGTTCTATTTTTTTGTGGAACGTAAATACGGACATAAGGAAACGGAATGCACACGGAGTAACTTCCGTTTTTTTTGCGGACCCATTGAAATGAATGGTTCTGTATACGATCCGCAAAAAAAACGAAACGGAGACGGAAAGAAAATACGTTCATGTGGGCCTTAAAGACCAGTTCAGAAGTCACTTTGAGGAGCTTACATAATAGAAACTACACCCCTGAAATTATTCAAAACTGATTTTAGAAATCTTGTTAACCCTTTAGGTATTCCACAGGAATTAAAGAGGACCTTTCACCTGTTCTGAGAGTACAATATTAACCAGTGAACGGTCCCTGGCTGTAAGCTGTTCAATCACAGTGGACCACTTTACAGCCATTGAGATAAAAAAGCTTGCTTTCTCAATGGCTATGATTGTTCGCTGTGATTGGATAGCTCACAGCCAAGGAGAAGTAGACATCCGCTGAAAAACACAGCCTTCTCCTTCTCCCTGTACAATGCTATTGATTAGCATATAGCCAGGAATTAATATTGTAATCTTAGAACTGGTGAAAGGTCCTCTTTTTTTTTTTTATATTCGTTTTATTGAACAAATAAAATATGTAAGGTATACAAAAGTACACACAATACTATTCACAACAAAAAAAGCTGTACTATGTCATATCATGTTCACTTTGCCAAATAAACAATGTTTACATATACTGTTTATATTGCTTTTATCATATGCGCTCACAGTCGCCGAGACATGATAGCCAATGAGCTAGACAGCTCCTGATGAGAATACATTGATTCCGGTGAGTAACACCATCTCCCCCATATTTTAGTGAATTTGGGAACACAACCTCTATTTTTGCATACTATATTTTCATATGGTATGTATTTACCAGTTTTGGACAGTATTTACCAGTTTTCCACTGATTTACTGTGGGATCTCTCTCCCCCATCCACCTGATTGCCACCGCTTTTCGGGCCAGAAATAAAGCCTCTCTCAAAAATATTCTACTATAATGATCCCAAATTTCTTCATCTAGGATGCCAAAGATACATAATTTAGGAGTCATGGGTACTGTATGTCCCATAAGGACAGTTAAGAAATCAGTGACTTTTGTCCAGAACTTCTGGATGTGTGAACACATCCATATTAAATGCCAAAAGTCGGCACCATCCATAGAACATCTGTGACAGCAAGAGTGTGATAAGGCACCAATCTTAGCCAGGCACAGAGGGGAGAGGTATCCCTGATGTATTATACACAGTTGGATAAATCTATTATTTATAGCCGGAGATACCAGTAAGGGTAATTCAAGAATTTCCTCAATATCCTCGTCAGTGAGGTCTGGTATCAGTGACTTCCACTTGGGGATAATCTTTAAAAGATTTAAGTTTAGCATTCAATAGGTGAGTATAAATCCCGGATTATAAATCCTTTGGGGCCCTGAGATCGAATCACCCCAATCATAGAAAAGTTAGTAACAGTAACTTGGTTTGTACTGAAATGTGTTTGCAGAGCATGACGGATTTATAGGTATTTATGAAGTGAACTCCTGGGTAGTTCATATCTAGTCTTCAGTGTGTCGTATGCACAAAAAACATTGTCATATTAGACATTTCCCAATAAGCAGACATTGTGTTGTTTCCAAAATTGAATTCCCGGTAAGGACATCAGAGAGGGAAACATGGGGTTATCCCATAAAGGATTATCCGGCATATGATCCTCATAATTGTATAGATTTTTGCAGGCTTTCCATACCTGTATACCCAATCTATGTAATGGTAATTGCTGTCCAGATGTGGCTGTTCTAAAACAGGCCATAATGTCTTAATATTAAAAAATTTGGCCAAGAGATATTCTGATCTGGGTATCTGGACAACAACTGTCAACCATGCCTTCAAGTAACGCAATTGCCCCGCCAAATAGTAAGTATACAGGTCTGGCAAGGAAATACCCCCATTCCATCTCTGACGGCACAGAGTATCTACTGAGAGCTTGTGTCTATTAGGTGCCCAGATAAAAGGTGTCAGCATAGATTTGTACTGTTGGAAAATCTTCTTTGGGATAATAAAAGAAGCGTGTTCCAGAACGTATAAGAATTTGGGCAGTACAATCAATTTGACCAAATTAATGCGACCTGCCACCGACAATGGTAGGCCCCCCCCCCCAGATCTTAAATTTTTCTCTACAGTAATCCAAGAGAGGTCTAACATTGGAGTCATGAAAGGTTTCTGCATCCTTAGTAATAGTGATGCCCAAATATTTGAAGCTGGATACTATAGGTATTTCTCCATTGAGGGGTATTGTGTCTATAGTGTATAATGGAAAAAATATTGACTTAGACCAGAGAAGAGACTGAATCCTTCAATTAGCGATACGGCCCTAGGAAGAGTATTTTCAACCTCTGACATAAAAAGCACCACGTCGTCTGCGTACAAACCTGTTCTGTCTTCAACTTGTCCCAGACTCACACCCTTGAAAATGTTATCACCTCTAATACTTATAGCCAGGGGTTCTATGGCCAGGGCGAAGAGCAAGGGTGAAAGTTGACAGCCCTGTCGGGTACCTCTACAAAGGCTAAAACTGCTTGAACACATACAATTTACCACAATATTAGATTTTGGGTCTTTATATAAAATGGAGATCTATTTAATAAAATTAGGACCAAATCCAAAACTTTCCAGAGTAGCCAACAGAAAACGGCCACTCTATTGAGTCAAAGGCCTTGGCCGCATCTAATGAGGCCAATGCCCATTTTTGTTTCTTAGACAGGCCTATCTGGGTAATTACTTGAACCCTTCTAATATTGTCGGAAGTGGATCTGCCAGGTAAGAAGCCCGACTGATCTGGGTGGATCTTTGCTCAATCTGGATGCTAGTATTTTGGTCAGTATTTTATAATCAAGATTCAGCAGAGCTATTGGCCTGTAAGAGCCGCACTCCGTAGGATCCTTTCCTGACTTCAATAAAATCACAATGGTTGCTTCATACAGGGTTGCTTGAGAAAGACCTGGTTAGGTCGAAACGTCGCACCACCTTGCTGTATATGGAATAAACCACCTTGGATTTATCACACTGACGAGTGCTGCAGATTTTTTGTATTCTTATTCATACAGGGATGGTGGTAAACTACCCTGAGAAAAAGACCCAGCATACATATGTATTAGAGGTGGAGTCAGAGAAGCTGCATATTTGGAATATATTTCCACTGGCAGCCCATCTGGGCCAGGGGATTTCCCTTTCGCAAGTGTAGAGATGGCATCTGAGATCTCCTGAGTCGTGATCTGAGCCTTGATTCTTGCAAGAGTTTGGGAATCTCTATTTCTGACAGATAACTCTTAACGTCTTCCAATGTGTACTCCACCCTAGAAGTATAGAGCGATTGGTAGTAATCCCTAAATCTGCGGGTAATGGCATCAGGTTCTGTTAATAGACCACCATCTGCATCCCTTATTCGAAGTATCGCTGGAGAAGCTTGATTTTGCTGAATTATATGAGCTAATTGTTTACTAGATTGATTTCTCATTTCGAAGTAGTATTGCCTAGTAAAGAATAGCCTGCGCTGGGTCTTCTCCTTCAGGAGGTTTAGATATTGACTACCTTTTAAAAGCCAGTTCTGTTTGTTCTGGTCAGTAGGGTCCCCAACATATAATCTCTCTAAATTAGAGCATTCAGATGCCATTTCCTCTTCTAACCTGGCCGAAGCTCGTTTAACAAAGGAGATGGATGATTTTAAGCATCCCCTTAAGTAAGCCTTCAGC
Source organism: Bufo bufo (assembly GCF_905171765.1). Classification (NCBI taxonomy): domain Eukaryota; kingdom Metazoa; phylum Chordata; class Amphibia; order Anura; family Bufonidae; genus Bufo; species Bufo bufo. The sequence goes on along the minus strand of NC_053390.1, from coordinate 290,195,630 downwards.
GTGTCCCACTTCAGCAAGGGTTCGACATTGTCAGCATGAACCTCTAGAAATACTGATATTTGGTCTGGGATGCGATCATTGGGGGGAAAAAGGGTGAGCCAGAAGGGATGCATCTTCATTGAGTGACCAGCCTTTCTATGCTCGGGTAAAAAGGTCAGGAGTAACGGTGAATGGTCAGAGACTCCTCTCACTCCGTGTTCAATCTGGTAGTCAGTAGAACATAGGGAAGGATTCCCCATGGCATAATCTATTCTGGAAAGACTATTGTGACTAGCAGACTGGCAGGAATAAGTCTTGCTTTCAGGATATTTAAGCCGCCACATATCTGTCCACCCAATCTCTTCCATTAATTTAGCCAGAGAGGATCCAGAAGCATCAATACCATCTGGGATCCCTCTTGGATAAAACCTATCCAAGGCATTAGACATTGTCATATTATAATCCCCATGCACTACACCCTAGCTGATGGATATGAAGCAGAAAAACTTATGGCTTGATGAATAGTTTGTAGAGAAGAAGGAGGGGGTATATATATGCCAAGAAGAACATACATATAGAGTGCATTGAATGTATGCTGCCACAAATATATGTCGACCGGCAGGATCAATCTGTATTTTCTCAAGCTCCCACCGCAATGACTTATGTACCATTAAGGAGACACCTCGAGACATATTTGTATAGCATGAGTGTTGTGCCCACTGTAGCCAAGGTTTCCAAAGCCTTTTAGTAGTCTCTGCGGTTAAGTAAGTCTCCTGTAGACACAGGATGTGAGGGTTGAACTTTCTAATCTCAGAGAATACCTTGGCTCGTTTCTTAACACTTCCCAGACCTCGAATATTCCACGACATTACCTGTTTGTCAGCCATTTTAGTATATGTAGCCAATTTATTCAGATCCACATTAAATACCTAGACATCGCATTCCCTTTATTCAATTCGACGGCCATCTCATATCTCAGCCAGCTCTGTAGTATAACAATTAACACATGCAAGTTAAACATAGAACAGTGTAGTGTAGCAGGGCCTGGGACTTAGCTTATTCCAACCAAATGTCCCCACAGTCCCGCAAGTAACAAAACAGGGTTAAAGTTCCCGTGGCTACAATCAGACGGGGTGTACTAATGGTAGAGTTTACCAATCGCACTTTATTGTCAGGTGTAACAAACAATCTCACATACCCTGACTTTCTCACATTAAGGTGAGTAATGTATAAACGCTCAACTTTAGATGCACTAGTGTATACAGTGAAACTTGATAATAAGGTGTATTCCCATTCTCCACATATGGCAGCTATCATTATAAGGCACAGGGTGACATTACATTACATAACTGCCAACCAAAATAGCTATAGCACATCAAAAGATCAGACAGCAATTGGATAAGAATAGACTGTGACAGCAAGTAAAAGGAGTATAAGGCAAGAGGCAAATGATGAATGAGAAGACTTCACCTGCTGAATCAATACCTGTGAACGGAAAAGGAATGGTTATGAATAGGTGTAAGTCCAATGGTGTGGTCGTAGATCTTGAGTGAGCGTCCACTTCACATAGTAGATTAGCAGACAACAAATGTCCCTGAAGATAGATTCATCTGTGTTCTTTGGCAGGATGATATTTGCTGTCCAACCAATTGACAGCTTCCACTGGTGAATTGAAGAATTTGCTGCTCTCTCCATCTGTAATTCTCAGCCGGGCTGGATACGCCATAGAATATGGTATATTGAAATCACGGAGGCGCCTTTTCACCGCCATAAACGTGGCCCTGCGTTTTTGTAATTCCGCAGAGAAATCTGGGAAGAGCATAATTGGGGCATTTTCGAAGCACAAATTTTGTTTACGCCATGCTAGCTGAAGGATGCAATCTCTATCAGTAGAGTTCAGTAAACGAGCTAACATCGGTCGCGGGGGAGCTCCCGGCGGTAATGCTTTGGCGGGAACTCTATGAGCTCTCTCCACAATGAATGCAGTAGAAAAATTCACATCAGGGAAAGTGGACTTGAGCCATGTAGTAACGAACGAAGGTGCAAGGATCATTACCTTCTGCTCATTCCGGTAGCCCTATTATGCGTAAATTGTTGCGCCGAGTGCGATTCTCGTAGTCATCGCATTTCTGTTGCCAGAATTCCACTTTCTTCTCCAATTCAGATATTTGTGCAGGTATCGGATTCACTCTGTCTTCCATATCGGAAAGTCTCTGTTCAGACTCTTTAATACGCTCTCGCATGTTTTGCATATCAGCTCTTAAAAGGCCTATATCCACCTTTACCTCTTCCATCTTCCCAGACAGAGAGGAATGACAGGTCGTAATAGCCAGTAAAAGCTGCTCCGTCACTTGCTTGAGCGAGGGTTCGGCTCCTTGAGTCCAGTCTTTTGCTTCAACCAGCGATTCACTTGAGGCAGATGAAGTGCGTGACGGCGCTCCCGCACCGCCGCCATCTTGGTTATCCAGGCGTGCAAATTCTTTAAGCTTTTCTGCTGCCGATAGAGCTTTATTTCGGGACATTTTCAGAGTGCGGGGTCAGCCCGGTCCCTTACCCACCGATACTGAAATGTTGGCGTTCTTTTACGTTCAGGATAAGGCAAAAGTCAGGGTATAAGGTCCGGAGCTTCTGCTGCTTCCGGCCACGCCCCCTGAAAGGTCCTCTTTAACCTCCTCAGGACCGCCGTACGCAGGATTGCGTCTTTGCGGCGGTCCTGTTGTTCTGGGTGGACGCGCCGGTGCGTCCTCTCGCGAGACGCGAGATTTCCTGTGAACGTGCGCACACAGGCGCGCGCGTTCACAGGATCGGAAGGTAAGCGAGTGGATCTCCAGCCTGCCAGCGGCGATCGTTCGCTGGCAGGCTGGAGATGTGATTTTTTTAACCCCTAATATTTATCTCACCCAGCATGGGTATATGTAAAAAGACACCCCAAAACACATTCCCCACCTTCTCCTGAGTACGGAGATACCAGATGTGTGACACTTTTTTGCAGCCTAGGTGGGCAAAGGGGCCCACATTCCAAAGAGCACCTTTCGGATTTCACTCGTCATTTTTTACAGAATTTGATTTCAAACTCCTTACCACACATTTGGGCCCCTAGAATGCCAGGGCAGTATAACTACCCCACAAGTGACCCCATTTTGGAAAGAAGAGACCCCAGGGTATTCGCTGATGGGCATAGTGAGTTCATGGAAGTTTTTATTTTTTGTCACAAGTTAGTGGAATATGAGACTTTGTAAGAAAAAAAAAAAAAAAGAAAAAAATCATCATTTTCCGCTAACTTGTGACAAAAAATAAAAAGTTCTATGAACTCACTATGCCCATCAGCGAATACCTTAGGGTGTGTATTTTCCGAAATGGGGTCATTTGTGGGGTGTTTGTACTGTCTGGCCATTGTAGAACCTCAGGAAACATGACAGGTGCTCAGAAAGTCAGAGCTGCTTCAAAAAGCGGAAATTCACATTTTTGTACCATAGTTTGTAAACGCTATAACTTTTACCCAAACCATTTTTTTTTTTTACCCAAACATTTTTTTTTAATCAAAGACATGTAGAACAATAAATTTAGAGCAAAATTTATATATGGATGTCGTTTTTTTTTGCAAAATTTTACAACTGAAAGTGAAAAATGTCATTTTTTTGCAAAAAAATCGTTAAATTTTGATTAATAACAAAAAAAGTAAAAATGTCAGCAGCAATGAAATACCACCAAATGAAAGCTCTATTAGTGAGAAGAAAAGGAGGTAAAATTCATTTGGGTGGTAAGTTGCATGACCGAGCAATAAACGGTGAAAGTAGTGTAGGTCAGAAGTGTAAAAAGTGGCCTGGTCTTTCAGGGTGTTTAAGCACTGGGGGCTGAGGTGGTTAAAGCAAAATTTCACTTTTTTGGCAGATTTTGCCAGATGGCGCTGGCTGGGAGACATGATTATGTGGCAATGGCATGGCGCTGATGGCGCTGGCTGTGGGACACGATGATGGTGGCAATGGCATGGGGCTGATGGCGCTGGCTGGAGGACAAGATGATGGTGGCAATGGCATGGGGCTGATGGCGCTGGCTGGGGGACATGATGATGGTGGCAATGGCATAGAGCTGATGGCGCTGGCTAAGGGACATGGATGATGGCAATGGGATCAGGCTGATGGCGCTGGCTGGGGGACATGGATAATGATGTAATTTGTATACGTACAGAAGAAAATAATATATTGTGATATATCATTATATTGCACATGCTTTAAATTATATTGCGATATAGATTTTAGGGCTCTTTCACACCTGCGTTATTGTCTTCCGGCATAGAGTTCCGTCGTCGGGGCTCTATGCCGGAAGAATCCTGATCAGGATTATCCTAATGCATTCAGAATGGAGAGAAATCCGTTCAGGATGCATCAGGATGTCTTCAGTTCCGGAACGGAACGTTTTTTGGCCGGAGAAAATACTGCAGCATGCTGCGCTTTTTGCTCCGGCCAAAAATCCGGAACACTTGCCGCAAGGCCGGATCCGGAATTAATGCCCATTGGAAGGCATTGATCCGGATCCGGCCTTAAGCTAAACGTCGTTTCGGCGCATTGCCGGAGCCGACATTTAGCTTTTTCAGAGTGGTTACCATGGCTGCCGGGATGCTAAAGTCCTGGCAGCCATGGTAAAGTGTAGCGGGGAGCGGGGGAGCAGTGTACTTACCGTCCGTGCGGCTCCCCGGGCGCTCCAGAGTGACGTCAGGGCGCCCCAAGCGCATGGATCATGTGATCGCATGGATCACGTCATCCATGCGCATGGGGCGCTCTGACGTCATTCTGGAGCGCCCCGGGAGCCGCACGGACTGTAAGTATACCGCTCCCCCGCTCCCCGCTCCTACTATGGCAACCAGGACTTTAATAGCGTCCTGGGTGCCATAGTAACACTGAAAGCATTTGGAAGACGGTTCCGTCTTCAAATGCTTTCAGTACACTTGCGTTTTTCCGGATCCGGCGGGCACCTCCGGCAACGGAAGTGCATGCCGGATCCCAACAACGCAAGTGTGAAAGAGGCCTTAGGCCATATCGCCCAGCTCTAAGCCTGATTCTGCAGTTTGCATAAACACCTCATATGTGGTCATAACCTCCTGTATGGGCACACTCGAAAGGCAAGGAGCGCCATATGGTTTTTGAATGACAAACTTTGCTAGAATAGTCTTTGGGTGACATGTTGCATTTGAAGAGACCCTGAGGTACCCCTACAGTGGAAACTCCCCAAGAAACTACACCACCCAAGGAATTTTTAAGGGGTTATCCAAAGTCTAAAACATGTCCCATAATGTCCGGGCCCTCATATAGATTATACTTACCCTGCTCCCCGGCACCCGCGTTGGTCCTGATCCCCCCATGGCTGCTGCTGCATTTCCCCATAGTGCAGATCAAAACATCCGGCGACAGTGGGAGCAGCCAATAGCAGGCCCAACGGGGACGAGCCTCCCTAGAGTCACCCGCGAAAACCCCTTTAAGCACTTTTATTCAACAGGCATTTCATAGAATTTATAACACTTGGCTGTGAAAATAAAAAATTACATTTCTTTTTTTACAGAAAAATAATGCTTTAGTCCCAAACTTTCTTTTTCGCAAGGGATAACAGGAGAATATCACCCCATAATTTGCTACCCATTTTCTCCTGAATGAACACCCCATTTGTGGTCATAAACTGCTGTTTGGGGCTACACCAGGGCTCAGAAGGGAAGTAGAGGCATCTGGATTTTCTAACATGGATTTTATTGAAAACCTAAATGGTTTTGAAGAGCCATAACTTTATTATTATTATTATGTTGACTTTGCTGTATGACGGCTCATTTTTTGCGGGACAAGCTCTAATTTTTATTTGCACCATTTGGCTTCCGGAAACACTTTTTAGCTCATTTTTTGGGAGGTGAGAAAAATAATTTATATTTTTCATGAGGTTCAGTATGTGGTATATATGACTTTATTCTGCAGGTTGATACGATTATGGCGATACCAAATTTATATACAGTATTTTTCGCCCCTTGAAACTCCCTTTTTTCCCCCCAAAGTGGGGGAAAATGCCCCTGCATCTTATGGGGCGAATACTACATCACCGTATCTCCATAAAATGCCTTTGAAATGCATCGATGCTCATATCAGTGCTGGGATCCTATTAGTTCAATGTGTTTTTTAAGATGTTTCCACTGGGTCATCTGTTATCTGATCAGTAGTGGTCCGACACCTGGGAACCCCACCAATCATTGTTTGAGAAGGCACCAGTGTTCACAGACATGACGTCTTGTTCATCGGTCACATGGCCTAGGTGTTGCTGAGCCCCAATGAAGTGAATGATAGGATACCAAGCACAGCTGCTATTCGATGTACAGTGCTGTGTTTGGTGAACTCAGAGAAGCCTGCGGAGATACTGCCAGTGCAGGTGCCTTCTCAAACAGCTAATCAGCGGATCTTGGACCCCAACCAATCAGGCACTAATGACCTATCCAGAAGATAGGTCTTCATAATAAAATTCTTGGAAACTGCCTTTAAACACATGCTGTGCTCATAAAGCTGTCCTCAGATGCCATCTCATTAAACTTGCTGCTATGGCCAAAATATTCACTTACCAAAAATCCAAATTTCTCTTCAGACATTAATTTCACTTTCCCAATTTCATACCTTTTTGAACCCAGTTACATACCCCTTTTCAAAACTATTAGGGGAGGCGTGGCCTGATGCCGAGCTGAGAGGACACGCGCGCCTGACCCCCACAGTGCCTCCAACAAGCGGGGGAAGCAGAACCATGACAAGGACAAAGAAAACGCCAGGTCCTCCTACTAAACTGACCTCGTTCTTCTCCTCAGCGCCGATCCAAGGTGGCGGCTGCTGACCTCATGAGACAGCACAGGATGCGCAGGGATTCTCATACAAGCGTTCCACCAGACTCCAGACCACCTCAGGAGCTACTGAACACTCCTCACCGGCAAGTAAATCTTCTACTCCCAGTGGGGGCTCAATCCAAAGTTCCGCATTAGGGGGCAATTCTGGGGTGTTTTCAGGTCTGAGAAAGAGGACATAATTACATTATCTATCATGCAAAACCTAATAGCTGACTTAAAGAACTCTATCCATTCAGACATACAATCATCCCTAAGCACTATCAGAGTTGACATTACAGCCATTGGGGATCGAACTGCTCATTTAGAGGAGAAAATTGAGGCGTTTAAAGAAGCACACAACTCCATGGTTGATTCTCATAATGAAACACAGGATGATGTGACAGCCATTAAGCTAAAGCTAGTGGATCTTGAAGAACGCTCGAGGAGAAACAACATCAGGCTTAGAAATATCCCTGAAACTGTTACCAATGATTTTCTCCAAGAATTCCTGACGGATCTTTTTATGTCAATTCTCCCAGACACCCCTGAAAGGGATCTCCTTATAGATAGAGCACACCGGGTTCCCAAACCCAGATCTATGCCTTCCAGTACGCCCAGAGATGTGTTGGTGAGACTACACTTTTTTTTCACTTTAAAAACAACCTGCTGAGAGAAGCTGGTCGCAAAAAGGATATCCCAGAGAGGTTCAACCAGATTTCTTTGTATGCTGACCTCTCCCCTGCGACCCTAGCCAGAAGAAGGGAATTTGCTAAGTACACTGCTATACTAAGAGAAAACTATATTCCCTACCCCTGGGGGTTCCCAGTGAAATTGATTGTTAGCAGCAATGGCACTAACCATGTTTTAATGTCCCCATCACAAGCTGCGGAGCTGCTAAAGAAATGGTCTCATCAACTACCACAAGAAGGAGACAACTCTCCTGGCAAGCAGAAGCCACCAACCTTGATGCAGGAATGGACCATGGTGAAAACCTCAAGATAAAGATGTACATTTATTGTATGTCAAAGGTACTTTCACACTCTCCAGCACTCAGGGTCAATTGATTTACTTGCCAACCCGTCTCACCTCATCATGAGAACTTTTCAGTTGTGGTTGTTGGTTAGCTGGAGCTAACCACTCTGAAACCCTCGGTCTCACTGTTTATTGGTCCTCTGACTGTTCTGAGGTCTACTTTACCTCTAGACATACAGGACTGTTACTCTATTCTTCCACCCCCCTACCACTGGATTTTCCTCAATCTTACTCATGATAACTCTGACAAGGATTGACGACTGTCTAGGAGCGATTAGATTCCTACAATGTTTTGTTTTTTTTGTTTTTGAGTTTACCTGTTTTGTAGGTGTTTTATGTGCCTCAGATGCTGTTGACAAGACACACAATAATTTAGCAGGGTTTAATTACTGTATATCCTTTTCTATGCATCCAAACCACTGCTCAAAAACCTGGCCATAAGCATATATCTACTCAGACCATATGACGCTTAAGGTATCCTCACTAAATGTTAAAGGACTAAACAGCCCTTTTTTTTTATTTTATTTTTTAAAGGCTTTATTTTTCCATTTTCACACAAAAGTAAACAATACATTGAATAGGGGAACAACCCCCCAACACAATGTAACCTCAAACATCACATTTAATTGACAGGCAAAATGATTGGATTACATATAGATGATGCATCTTCATGTATAGAGGACGTTAACACAATTCACATCCATCATAAAACAGAGATGTTGTCATAAAGCAGAGTTATCTCATTAGAACCTGTCCCCATTCACACACACACATTCATAACGGCAGTGAGCTAGACCTCTCTTAACTCCTCCAGCCCAATTACACTGTAACCGAGTTTGCACTCAACCAAATATCCCAGATCGTCTCAAATTTTTCCGGTACACCCCTAGCTTCATAAGTTAGCTTATATACTGAAAGCGTAGCGTTAATAAGCTGAATCCAATGAGACAGTGTTGGTTTTGTAGGGGGCTTCCAATTCAGCAGAATTGACTTCCTCGCATAAAACATTAGTAACCTATAAAGGATTTTAGCATGTTTAGATGGAACAATATCGTTGACAAGACCCAACAGGCTAACCTCATGTGCCACAACTGCTGGGAGCCCAAGACGAGCATTAAGATACCCATGCACCTCCATCCAGAATTCAGCAATGACCGGACACCCCCATACCATGTGCAGAAATGTCCCCTTGTCATTATTACATCTTGTACATATATCTGAAGTAAGTTTATGCATGCGTACCAATCTCACTGGGGTATAGTAGACTCTTGTGTAACCATTTAGTCTGAATCAGCTGATCCCGTGCACAAATCACCGTCCCCTTCCAGGAGGCCGACAGCTCTTTCTCATGATAATCTTCCAATGCAGGAATATCAGCCTTCCACTTAAGAAAAGCCCTTGCCATCGGCAAGGGTCGGGAGGATAGAAGGAAACCGTAGAAAGATGACACCATTTTGGTATGGACTGCCCGTCTGGCAATTTTCAGCGCGAACGACTTGGACAAATACCCATTGACTCTTACCCTAGCCGTCGGTTGTAAATATAGCAGATGTAACCACTGGAGGAAGTTTTCAGGAACCCTTATTTTTTTTAGGACTTCCCACATAAACCCCCACTCCACCGAATCAAATGCCTTCTCATTGTCCAACGAGGCGATTGCTCTGTTGCCAGCATTTTCATGCGTGATTTGTAAGTTTGTAAAAAGACGTCTCAGATTTATGTCCGTCGTTTTCCCGGGCATGAAGCCGGATTCATCCATGTCCACTACAGATGAAATGACGGATGACAATCTGCTAGCTAGCACTTTAGCCAATAACTTAGCGTCTGAGTTTATCAACGATATGGGCCTATATGAGCCACACTGATCTGGAGGCTTCCCCGCTTTGTGTATGACCACTATAGTAGCTTCATGAAAGGATGCAGGCAAGGCCCCACCTTCCAGAGCATACATAAATAGTTTGCTGAGCCTCTGACTCACTTCCTCAATCTAAAAGTTGTACCACTCCACAGGGAAGCCATTCGGACCAGGAGTCTTTCCTTTTGTCATGGACACTATTGCATGCTGAATCTCTTGTGGGACTATGGGGCCATCTAATAATTGCTTTTCCAAATTTGCTAGCTTAGTCACAGGGATAGCATCCAGAAAAATCGCTATCTCCTCTGCAGACTTGGTAGCTTTAGAAGAATATAAGGAGGAGAAGTAACTAGCGAACTGATCACATATCTCTTCTGGTACAGTGTAAAGTACACCCTGTTCGTCCCTAATGGCTGGTACTACTGTTTGTGGGGCTTCTGTTTTAGCTAGATACACCAAAGTTCTCCCACTCCTATCCCCCTCAGCAAATATGTTTTGCTTCTGATCCAGGAGACGTGAATTCTGTCAAATATAGAGTGTACTGCCATTGAGCTGCAAGCCAAAGTGATTGATGCTCCGGCGTGGGGTCATCTATATATACTCTTTCCGCAAGATCTAACTTTTCCTCTAATTTCACCCGTGAGGAGAGCAGTTCCGTTCTATGTGTTGCTATTGCCGCTATTAGTACACCTCTTAAGACTGCCTTACTTGCGTCCCATACCACCAGTGGATTGGAGGAGCCCTCATTAACTTCCCAATATGCTGAGGTAGCTTCCTTACACGCCACTCCCACAGGAAGAACATCTAACCATTTCGGGTTCAACCGCCAAGTGGAGCGCGGCCTATCGCTTGGTAACGTAAGGATTATCTGCAGGGGGGCATGATCTGAGATACCTCTCGGCAGATACTCAGCAGCTTTCACCCACATAAGCCCTGTCTGATTTGTAAAGGCCAAATCAATACGGGATAATGAGTTGACAGAGGCCGAGTGACACGAGTATTGCTTTGTATTAGGGTGCAGATCCCTCCATATCTCCGTCAACAGATGTGCTTGCGTCCAATGTAATAGTGCGGGATTATGCCTGGGAGAAGGCCTAAGTCTATCAAGAGTACTATCCAGCGTGGCATTAACATCTCCCAGTATAAACAAAGGAACTGGAGGAAGAACAACCACTCTAGCCATAATTTGGTCAACTACCTCCCTCTCAAATGGCGGGGGCACATAAATACCTACTATTTGGACCTCGCAGCCTCTAATATTGGCCTGCAGGAGTACATATTTCCCCGCCGGATCAATGTGCACGGACATCAGCTGAAACGGAAGAGTCTTACTGACCAGTATAGATACTCCTCTAGCGTAGTTAGAGTAGGTCGCATGATACACATATTCCACCCACGGCCAGCACCTTTTGGCCCCTAAGATGAGTTTCCTGAAAAATAAGAACATCCGGGTTAAATTTCTTAATGTAATTAAACACTAACGCTCTTTTGACTTTGTCATTCAGCCCCCGGACATTCCAGGAAATTAACTTGCATACCGCCATTGTTGGTCAAGAGATACAACCTTTCCTCCTCCGGCTCCTTCAGCGTCACTGCCCCATTCACACACACACACACACACATTCCAACCTGTAATTAGAGTAGAACTTCTACTGTCTGTGGAAAGAATCATTTAAATTGAAGTGTGATATTCTTTGCATTCAAGAGACACCCCTGTTGGCTAAGGACAGCTTTTGAATTCACAACAAAAGATTTCCCCACATTTACCATTCACACTCAGAAAAAAAGAAAGCGGAAGTCATGATAGCGGTTAAAGACACAGGGCCAGATTTATCATTGCTCTGACAGCTGACTCCACTTTCACATATGGCTAAAGTCAGTTTTAGCTAAGTCAGATTTATGAGTGGCCCTTTAAGACTGTAATAAATGTGGTTTGACGGTAGCAGTTTATCCGTCAGTAAGCAGCTTTACAAAAGTCACACATCTTTACGAAAAAGTCGCATGTTCTATTAAAAAGTCGCATAAGATGAGCATGGTCCTCACTGGAGTGAAATTGCGCATTTTTTTGTGACTTTTTCAATAGTCGCAATCTGTCTAGAGATTTATTTACATAAGAAAACACGCCCACTATCAGAAACTGGCGAGCATAGTGCAGAGCCAATAAAAGTTGCAAATTTTTGAGCAGTTTAAGCGATTGCGCAAAAATTTGCGACTTTTTCACTCCATTATTCTGACTTGAGCTAATGATAAATCTGGCCCACAGTCTCCTTTTAACCCATTACATCCCTAGCCAATTCCCAGTGTAGATATATGGTAGTAGTAGGTTCAATTGACAACCAGATATATACAATTGCATCTACATATGCTCCTAACAAATCCCAAATCCAAGTACTAACATTAATGAAACAAGGTTTGTTGATACTTTGTGGTGACTTTAATAAGATTATAGACCCCCAACTGGATAAATCCCCATAGATACCAGAGATAAGGATTTCTCTTTTAGGGACTTTCTGCACAAGGATGCACTTTTTGATCCATGGCGCATTTTTCACGCATCTGAAAAAGACCACCTTTTTTTCAGTCCCACATAATTCATACTCATGCATAGATATGTTTTTTGTTGATAAAGTTTTATTACAGAATGTTCTTTCAGCCGATATAGGTCTCATCTCCTGGTCAGATCATGCACCTATCTCTAACTATTAAAACGCAATTCACCACACCTCACTTCGCTACCTGGAGATTAAACAACTCCATTCTAAATAACCAGGAATACCAAAAAGAGTTCTGCTTGGATCTACAGGAATACTTTGAAATCAATTCAACCCCAGATGTTTCCATAACAACCATATGGTGCGCTCATAAAGCAGTTATGAGAGGTCTTTTCTTGAAGTATTCATCTACTGAAAAGAAAAAACGCCTCTAAAGAATGGAATTACTCACTAATAAGATCACACAGCTAAAGAATGAAAATAAAAATCACCTAAAACTACCCTCACTTAACAATTAAATGATCTAAGACACAAACTATATACTCTCATGCACTCCAGATTGGAATTTCTCCTTCGGAAATCAAAATCCATGTACTACTATAGTGAGAACAAAGCTAACAAATCATTAGCAAACAGAATCAAAACCAAATCAGCTAAATCCAGAATACTTTTCCTATACAACTCAGATCGCCAAAAAATTATTAACCCACAAGAAATTGCAAATGAATTTGCGTCCTACTTCGCCAAACTTTATAATCTAGCTAAAGACGATTGCATCCCACAACCCACGATGGAAACCATTAATACATTCCTGAATAAAATATCTCTTCCCACACTTTCAGAGACTCATCTAGATGCATTTAATAAAAAAAATACAAACATCTAAGATAGTACAGGTTATATCTTCCCTCAAACTGAATAAATCCCCAGGCCCTGATGGGTTCACGAATGAATACTACAAGGTACTATCTCCAATACTTTCAGAACATATGAAAGAATGCTTCCAGCAATTCTTTGACGGTGGATCCATACCCAAAGAAATGCTAACAGCTATGATAGTTACACTACCAAAAGCGGCTAAACCCCTGGATTCTCCAGCTAATTTCCGACCCTATATCCCTTCTCAATTCGGATTTAAAAATTTTCTCTAAAATTTTATCCAACCGTTCTGTAGATATTCTACCTGAACTAATTAACAACAACCAAGTGGGATTTGTGAAAAATAGGCAAACATCTGATGGTACGAGGAGATTTGTTGATCTACTAGATGTCATTGGTTATTGAGAAGCGGGGGGCGCCGTCTCTGCTTCTCTCCTTGGATGCAGAGAAGGCGTTTGACAGAATTAACTGGGACTTCTTGAAAGCTACATTACCTAAATTTGGTTTCCAAGGCGCCTTCCTCACCCCGTTACTTTCATTATCCTCCTACCCCAACGCCTTAGTCTATACCTCAGGTTTTTTGTCCAAGGTATTTAATATTGCCAACGGTACTAGGCAGGGATGCCCAATATCACCCCTTATTTTCGCCCTGATTATGGAGGCCTTAGCTGAGACGATACGAACATCCTAATGTATCACAGGTATCAACACATATGGGTCAACACATAAAATTGGATTGTATGCAGATGACACCATCTTGATCATAGTTGATAAAAAAAATGGCCCGGCTCAGGGGGGAGACCAGAACCCTGGGAACCTGAGTCCGAAGGGCCAGCGGTAGGGGTGACCGCCACTTCGGTGGAAGAGGGGGAGACAACCCCGCTAAGTGTGACGGTGGGAGACATGCAGGACTTGCCGGGACCCAACCCTATCCAGAGCCTGGGAAAATGTATTAATGATAGATGGGGAACCACAACAACGGGGGGCAGAGTCAGTGTTTCCCCGTTTTGTGGTTCATCAAGATATGTTGTATCAGGTAAACCAGCTGCAAGGTGAATCCATTGAACAGTTGGTGGTGCCCCAGGCTTATCGCAAACTCGTGTTAGAGTTAGCCCACCAGCATGTTCTCGGGGGTCATCTGGGAATTGGCCCGGTGTGTTCAGAGAGGTAGAAGAATATTGTAAGTCTTGCCCAACCTGCCAAATAACGAGCCCCCAGCCACATTTCCGTAGTCCCCTGGTACCCCTCCCGATTATCGAGGTCCCGTTTGAGCGAATCACTATAGATCTCGTAGGCCTGGTACCGAAGTGTGCTAGAGGGCACCAACACATCTTGTTCATCCTCGACTACGCCACTCGGTACCCGGAGGCAGTGCCACTGTGTCATACATCAGCCAAACTAATAGCTATGGAGTTAATGGAGATGTTTTCTCGAGTGGGTCTGCCTAAGGAGGTTCTGACTGACCAAGGGACCCCGTTTATGTCCAAGGTCATGAAGGAACTCTGTAAGTTGCTCCACATAAAACAGCTACGGACGTCCGTGTATCATCTGCAAACGGATGGCTTGGTAGAGAGGTTTAATCAAACATTTAAAAAAAAGTTAAAAAGAGTGGTGTCTAAGGATGGGAGGGATTGAGACCTTCTGCCCTATCTCATGTTCGCAGTGCGAGAGGTGCCCCAGGCCTCTACTGGGTTCTCGCCCTTCGAACTGCTATACGGCAGACACCCTTCGCGTCTGTTGGACGTGGCAAAAGAGGCGTGGGAACAACAACCCACACTGCACAAAAGTGTGGTTGAGTACGTCACCCAGATGCAAGAACGGATAGAAACAGTTTTACCTCTGGTTAGAGAGCATATGGAGGCAGTGCAACGAGCCCAGAGTAGGGTATATAATCGGCAGGCGCGGGTCCGGAACTTTAACCCGGGTGATTGGGTGTTGGTTCTGGTATGAACTGTAGAAAGTAAGTTCCTAGCTAGGTGGCAGGGGCCCTATGAGGTACTTGAAAAAATTGGAGAGGTGCAGTAGATTACAAGGTACACCAGACAGGGAGGCGAAAGCCAGAGCAGGTGTACCATGTGAATCTGCTCAAACCATGGAAAGATAGAGAAACCTGTACTGAAGACAGCCCACGACCAGGGTTTCTAAAGGAAGCAGTTTAGGCCCCTCCGTCTGAAGCAAGGGAAGCGGCTGCCACAGTGAAAATTGCTGACAGCCTCTCCTCTAAACAGGCTCAGGAAGCCAGGCTCAGGAAGCCATGTGTTCTCGGACCTCCCTGGACGCACGTCCATAATCCTGCATGACATTATCACTGAGCCTCAGGAAAAAGTCTGGTTAAAACCGTACCGGGTACCCAAGGCTCGGCGGCAAGCCATCGCGGAAAAAGTGCAGCTAATGCTGCAGCTAGACGTCATTGAGGAGTCCAAAAGTGAATGGGCTAGTCCGATAGTCTTAATACCCAAGCCGAACGGGACATTACGGTTCTGTAATGATTTTTGCAAACTAAACGAAATCTCTAAGTTTGATGCATATCCCATGCCTCGGGTGGATGAGCTTATTGAGAGGTTAGGCCAACCTCGGTATTTTTCTGTTTTGGCCCTCACCAAAAGGTACTGACAGGTACCCTTGACAGAGGTTGCCAAAGAGAAAACTGCCTTCATTACACCAGAAGGGCTATACCAATAAAAGGTGTTACCCTTTGGTCTGCATGGTGCCCCTGCCACTTTTCAACGGCTCATGGACATTGTACTTCGTCCACATCGTCCGTATGCTTCGGCTTACCTGGACGATATTGTCATTCATAGTACCGAATGGGAAAGTCATCTACCAAAAGTGCAGGCTGTAGTGGACTCCCTTAGGAAGGCTGGACTGACCGCTAACCCAAAAAAGTGCACAATAGGGTTAGAAGAGACCAAGTACCTGGGGTATGTAATTGGGCAGGGAATTATTAAACCGCAGCTGAACAAAATTGAGGCAATTCGGAATTGGCCCCGACCTGTCACTACTCAGCAAGTAAAGTCGTTCCTGGGAATGGTGGGATACTATATGAGGTTTGTCCCCCACTTTGCTACAGTCGCCGCTCCATTGACAGGTCTTTTCAAGGGACGGAAGTCAGTGACAGTCCACTGGAATGAACAGGCGGAAAAGGCTTTCTCCGCTTTGAAGTCAGCCCTGTGTGGCTCCCCGATTTTGTTGACGCCCGACTTCAAAAGGGAGTTTATAGTGCAGACCGACGCCTCCGAGGTAGTCTCGGTGCTGTACTGTCTCAGGAAGTCAACGGGGAGGAGCATCCCATTGTCTTCCTCTGCCGTAAGGTCACCCCAGCCGAGACCCGGTACAGTATAGTGGAGAGAGTGCCTGGCCATCAAATGGACACTCGAGTCTCTCCGCTATTATCTGTTAGGGAGAAAGTTCCGTCTGGTGACCGACCACTCCCCTCTCAAGTGGATGAGCCAGGCCAAAGAGAGCAATGCTCGAGTCACCAGGTGGTTCTTGTCGCTACAAAACTTAAAATTTTCCGTGGAACATAGGGAAGGCAGGTTACAGGAAAACGCAGATGCCTCAGGGTTGAACAAAGGGGGAAGTATGCAGGAAGGCGCAAGGGGCCGTCATTGACGGAAGGTATCGGTCACCGAGGTTCCTGGCCTCAGTGAGGTAAGAGCCGGTAATTTCAAGGGTCAGCGGCAGCTAGTGCTGATTGACACTGTTTGCTGTTAGTATGGCTGTGAAGCCAATCCGGGACGGCTCTTACTGGGAGTAGCCAAAGTGCTGGGTGGGTGGCTTCTCCCCACGTTCCAGGCCGGGTCTCAGCTGGGTGTGGATTACTCCTCTCTGACAGTGGAGCGCTGTCAGTCTCTGTGTGTTTGGGGAACTGAGAACTTGTGCCGTGCTAAAGGGCTGAGAGACACCTGCTGGTAAACAGGCCCTAAAGCCATCTGTGGTCTGTTTCTTTGAATCAAAATCTATTGGACTTTATTGACGATGTGATGTTTGGGCCCCGAGAATAATTTCCACTGTTGGGCCCAAGAATCCCTAGTCCGACTCTGCTCAGCTAAACAGCTTTGTCTCTATTCTGTAAACTCGCCTGTTCCCCCTACTCTACTATGAAGATGATTATGGACTTGTGGAGTAATAAAGTAGTCAAAAGACAACTGTTTAGGACAGATTTTCTGAGTTCCAAGTTATGGAATTTATTATTCTTGATCCTGATTTCACAGGTTGGAAAACAAAAGGAATGCAAAATGTATCTAATATGGTGAACAATGATTTCATGGCATACACATCGATCCCAACTGTATCACAATGCACAAATCACACTGAATTCTCTAGGAAACTTCTTTATCAATGGTATATGGCACCTACCAGATTATCTCATGCTGGCGATGTAACATAGTTGGTTCCTTTCGACACATCTGGTGGGACTGTGCAAATCACATTGAAAGATAATTGCCAAATTGCTATCATAATATCCATGGTTTTCCTAAAATACTTTGCTGCTCCTCTAGCTCTTTTGAGTATTAATTCCAATATGTACAGTCAGGTCCATAAATATTGGGACATCGACACAATTCTAACATTTTTGGCTCTATACACCACCACAATGGATTTAAAATGAAACGAACAAGATGTGCTTTAACTGCAGACTGTCAGCTTTAATTTGAGGGTATTTACATCCGATCAGGTGAACAGTGTAGGAATTACAACAGTTTGCATATGTGCCTCCCACTTGTTAAGGGACCAAAAGTATTGGGACATTTGGCTTCTCAGCTGTTCCATGGCCAGGTGTGTGTTATTCCCTCATTATCCCAATTGCAATGAGCAGATAAAAGGTCCAGAGTTCAAACCCTTTCAGTACACCTCATGGTATCTTAAAGCATCTCTAGGTAATACCTTGGGCCCCCTGGCAGTATAGTCCTGCCTTTTCCTCCTCCCCCCCCCCCCTTCCCCTGTGTCTCTCTCCCTCCCCACCTCTTTCCTTTCTTTTCTTTTCTTTTCTCCCCAGTGTCTTCGATTCTTGTTTTATTTATTTTAAATTAAAATAAAAAATGCAGTCAGATTGATATGTACTAAATTCGTGTCCCCTATGATGCTGTTTTTGACCCCCTGACTCCTTTCGGAGGACACGTGGGAAAAGTATGTATAATGTATGCTATGTGGGTACATGACCCTTGCATTGTTTTTTGTTAATCTGCTTCAAATAAACAGAATAAAAAAAAAAAAAAAAGGTCCAGAGTTCATTTCAAGTGTGCTATTTGCATTTGGAATGTGTTGCTGTCAACTCTCAAGATGAGATCCAAAGAGCTGTCACGATCAGTGAAGCAAGCCATCATTAGGCTGAAAAAACAAAACAAACCCATCAGAGAGATAGCAAAGACATTAGGCGTGGCCAAAAGAACTGTTTGGAACATTCTTAAAAAGAAGGAACGAATTATTGTTGTTGGCTCTAAGTGCTTTCATTCTAATTAGTCGATTAAGAGCCTCCCCCCACATTGCTTCAGAAGGATGAACAAGGGGATTGCCACAGTCTCCAGATGTGATAGCTAAAATGAAATGGAGTAAGAAGTTTAATTTGATTTTAGAAATCAACCCAGAGAACATAGATAACAAGGCCACCTCTTGGAAGGACTAATGTTGATTCACGAATTACATTATAGAGGTAAATCACTTATTTCCATATAGGGAAATGGTCGGCACCCCCACCATATATGCAACATAGTTCCCACTGCTGAAGAGCATCTCCAACACAAATGTGGTACCTGAGGATACATTTTATAAGCTGACAGAGGTTTTATGCCTTTGAGGGAGAAGTTCATTACCTATAATTAACATGAGATGGACAATTCATGTGTTAGTAAAGAGACTTTACACCAAGCATGTCAAACTCAAAGGCTAACATGGGCCAAAAAAACTAAATTTAAGTTTATGTGGGCCGCATCAAAAAAAAAAAAATCGGAAATTTTCATAGAACAACATTGTTGTTTCATGACTGCTGACCCCCAACATCCCGTTGCCCAATAACACAAGTGAGACCTATATATATATATATACAAATATTAAACTTCACTATAAGACGCACCTAGGTTTTTTAAGAGGGAAATAAGAAAAAAATATTTTTAACCAAAAGTTGTGCTTTTGGTGGGCTTTGAATTAATGGTGGTCTGTGCATGACACTATTATGGGGGATCTGTGGATGACGCACTGTCATGTGGGGGATCTGTGGATGGCACTGTTATGGAGGACCTGTGGATGGCACTGTTATGGGGGATCTGTGGATGGCACTGTTATTGGGATCTGTGGATGGCGCTGTTATGGGGGATCTGTGGATGGCGCTGTTATGGGGATCTGTGGATGGCACTGTTATGGGGGATCTGTGGATGGCACTGTTATGGGGGATCTGTGGATGGCACTGTTATGGGGGATCTGTGGATGGCACTGTTATGGGGATCTGTGGATGGTACTGCTATGGGGTGGGATATCTGTGGATGGCATTGTTATGGGGTGGGGGGGATCTGTGGATGGCATTGTTATGGGGTGGGGGATCTGTGGATGATGCTGTTATGGGGGATCTGTGGATGGTGCTGTTATGGGGGATCTGTGGATGGCATTGTTATGAGGTGGGGGATCTGTGGATGTAACTGTTATGGGGTGGGATATCTGTGGATGGTACTGCTATGGGGTGGGATATCTGTGGATGGCATTGTTATGAGGTGGGGGGATCTGTGGATGTAACTGTTATGGGGGGGATCTGTGGATGACACTGCTATATGTCATCCACAGATCCCCCTCATAACAGTGTCCCCCAATACACCGGCCCTCTGCTCACCGAAGTATTTATAAACGTGAATCCTTATCCTGTTATTAAGTTGAACTAACGCTGCGCTCTCCCATGTTCCCATGTTCCCCTGTATCCCCATAGCACTTACGAACACGCTTCCATAGCAGGCAGAGCGGACGGCACCAGTAACGTCACTCACTGACGTCGCGCGTCTGCTCCGCCTGCTTCATTCATAAAGTGGGCGGAGCAGGCGCTCGACGTCAGTGAGTGACGTTACTGCTGCCGTCCGCTCTGCCTGCTATTGAAGCTTGTTCGTAAGTGCTGTGGGGATACAGGGGAACATGGGAGAGCGCAGCGTTAGTTCAACTTAATAACAGGATAAGGATTCACGTTTATAAATAAAGCACTTACTTAAGCTTCAATAGCAGGCAGAGCGGACGGCAGCAGTAACGTCACTCACTGGCGCCTGCTCCGCCCACTTTATGAATGAAGCAGGCGGAGCAGACGCGCGACGTCAGTGAGTGACGTTACTGGTGCCGTCCGCTCTGCCTGCTATGGAAGCGTAACCAGAGCAATGAATATCTTTGCCGGGCCGCAAAGATATTCACAGGTGAAACTCCAAAAATTTGTATATAGTACAAAGTTCATTTATTTCAGTAATGCAACTTAAAAGATTAAACTAATATATGAGATAGACTCATTACATGCAAAGCGATATATTTCAAGCCTTTGTTTGTTATAATCTAAGTTGATTATGGCTTACAGCTTATGAACACCCCAAAGTCACAATCTCAGGTACCCTTTGCTCAGGGGGTATGGATTAATTAGCTGACTAGAGTGTGACACTTTGAGCCTAGAATATTGAACCTTTTCACAATTTTCTCATTTTAAGTTGCATTAATGCAACTCCTTTTAAGTTGCATTACTGAAATAAATGAACTTTTGCACAATATTCTAATTTTTAGAGTTTCACTTGTATAACCATTTTTCATCTACACTTACTTATGAGGGAACTGAAGTTAGCCTGTATTAGAACGTGTTATATATCTGTATTACTTGTGTGTGTCACATTCCGTTAACTGACCGCACTGCAAGTGTTAATGTTCAGTATTTCATACACTGGATGCTCCAAAGACTTATATGAAGAGAGCTATATGGCCCTAGCCTCCAGTCTAGTGTGAGCTGTGTATGTGTATGGAGCAAAGACCAGAGCTGAACAGGAAAACCTCTTTCCCCATGGATTATTAGCAGTAAAGTGACAGCATATGTGCCAGCCCTTGAGAGAAACAGCTATTGGATTCAGCAGAACGTATAGCGGCCAAATACAGGGAAGTGCAGAGCATTTGTCAGAGAAAGGTAATGCATCTACATTGTGACTGCAGACTTCTCTGCATACTGGTGGACGTTATAAGCTTCAGTTTCCCCATCATATCAAAAGGGGAGAAGGGCCCTCTGTTCAGATACTGTATTCCACTGAGGATACTGCATATTTAACATATAGTGAGGTTGAGACAGGTCAGTTATACACCTTAGGAAGGGAGAGATTCATAGCCTGATTGAAAAGAGAGAAAGAGACCAGGCTGCCATCTGCAACCTTAGGAACGGCATATGCCCTGTATAAAGGCTGCATTTCATGTGTACTGTGTGAACCATCTATTGGACTGCCTCAGTAAAGTACAGTGGACTTGTTATGTGAAACCCGGGCTATTCATTGCATGCACCAACAGCTGCAATTGCTGTCACATCATTCCAAAACTCGGCCTTGTACCTCAAAACTCATCGACACCAAAGGCACATCACCGTACACCAGACAGGAGCCCAAAACCAAGGTGTGCCCCAAAGAGAAGAAAAGGTGCACCCTTCCTATCACTGCATTGCCCAGGGTGTGACATAGTGAGGATTGTCACTGTCAGTACAACTGCTCCAATCCTCTCCTTTGGTTGACTTGTGACATATGTGATTAATACAGACTTAGAGTCCAGAGAAAATATGTGTGAATGGCCCCTTACATTGATAATTAATATATGCCTTTATATTAGCTAAGCTAAAAGGGGAGCAGAAGGGTTGCTGTGCACCCTGGTAACAGCCAAAAATACAAGGACTATGTGACATATGTAAAGAGTTATCCACCCCCATACAATTTTAATGTTAACAGGTACCAGAATAGCAATATACAGGTCCTGTAATATGACACTAGAGTCATATAGATATCTCAGGGGAGTGTTTCTGGTGGGACACTTATTGTAGTGCACCTCAGATAACAAAAGGAAGGAAGGTCCTAATCTCCATGTCTGATGCATGTCCCTTACCATTGCAGGTACAGTGATTAGGCTACTTTCACACTTGCGTTGTTCTTTTCCGGCATAGAGTTCCGTCACAGGGGCTCTATACCGGAAAAGAACTGATCAGGTATGTCCCCATGCATTCTGAATGGAGAGTAATCCGTTCAGTTTGCATCAGGATGTCTTCAGTTCAGTCGTTTTGACTGATCAGGCAAAAGAGAAAACCGTAGCATGCTACGGTTTTATCTCCGGCTGAAAAAACTGAAGACTTGCCTGAATGCCGGATCAGGCATTTTTTCCCATAGGAATGTATTAGTGCCGGATCCGGCATTCAGAATACCGGAATGCCGGATCCGTCCTTCCGGTATGCGCATGCGCAGACTGAAAAAAAGGTGAAAAAATAAATGCTGGATCCGTTTTTGCCGGATGACACCGGAAAGACGGATCCGGCAATTTAATGCATTTTTTCGACTGATCAGGATCCTGATCAGTCTTACTAATGCCATCAGTTAGCATACATTTTGCCTGATCCGGCAGGCAGTTCCGGCGACGGAACTGCTTGCCGGATCTCTCTGCCGCAAGTGTGAAAGTAGCCTAATTGCTGCAGTCATGATGTTGTTCTATTCTCATATTTTATTGCTCAGTATATGTTGATACAGTCACTGATGTAAGTAATGACTGAGGATTTGATGTAATATACAACTACTATGTAGTATGAAAAGAGACTTATTGTAGTGCACCTCAGATAACAAGGAGAAGGGAGGTCCTAATCTCCATGTCGGATGTATGTCCCTTACTATTGCAGATGAATGTTAAATAAAGAATATAAACCCACCCCCCCAACCACACCAATGTCAACTCATTAGGTGTGCAACAAAAATGGCGACGAGGATTGGATTGAGTGACAATTCATAGAAGATACAGAGCAGAATTCACTCAATAAGAGATAGAAAAGAACCAACTGTAAAGTGCAGCCATCTCAGTGATATCCTGTGAGTATCCCCTCAGTGAGATCTTGCACAGCAGACTGACAATGGATGTGGACAGATGCATTAATGACATTAGTGAGTCCTTGCTGCATTTAACATTTGATGAATTGGGTGCTGTTAGCAAATATATTAAAGTGTCAGGGGATCAAATCTCCAAAGCGAGAACCCGCAGATACCTCCTGAATGCTATAAACAGGCTGCTTGATGAAGTGGGAGAAACAGAGGATGAAGATGTTACCTGTTTGTTCCTCCAAAAGTGCAAACAATTCATTACAGATCTGCATTCAGAGACAAAGCTGGGGGCACAGGCAAAAGAGAATGAGACCCTGACAGAGCAGACTCAATTGGAAGATTTAAAGGTAATGCAAAAAGCATTCCAGCAATCTAGCAAGCTGTTAGAAAAAGCTCTAGCTTCTGAGACATCAAGTCAAGCAAAGCAAGAGGTGTCAGAAGAATAGACTAACTGCAGGTCTTCACCACAGAAAATGTTGCCAGAAATGACAATACGGAAAGACTTTAAAATCAGTGGCGAAATTGGTAAAAGAGGTAAAAAATACAAACTGTCTTACACAAATCTCAGGCACCAGATAGACATGGGACTGCAAAAAGGCTACAGCGAATTAAAGGTGATTGAAGCAATAAGCCCAGGCCTAAATAAAAAAAATATGTTAGAGATGTAAATCGACTTAACTCTGCCACAGCTGAAGACCATTTTAAAAGGACTCTACAAGGAGGAGAGCTACTCTGACTTATACCACTGGTTAATAAATTTCTCTCAAGATAGCAAAGAATCTCCTAAAAATTTCCTCTTCAGGGCTATAGAACTAAAGGACATACTTCTCTTTGCCTCTAGAGAAGTGGGAGCAGAGGAAACAAGATCTGATTCAAAGGAAATCCCTGAGATCAGTAGGAACAGGACTGCTCAGTGAACACATTAAATTCCAATTGAAACCCTATTTGGATGATCACACTGTCACTGACGTATTAATAGAGAAAATTAATGAAGCTGCCATTTTAGAACAAGACAGGGAACAGAAATTAAAAAAGTGCTCTTCCAGCAAACTTAGCAAAATGCAGGCTGGTGCCACACAACAAGGATTGCTTACAAAAGTTAAGTAATCTACAACTGAAGCTGCTCCACCTACAGTACACTAAAAACAAAGAAAGTTCCACCTTCAGGAGATACAGAAGTGTCAAAATGGGAGGAGGCTGTGAAAGAACTGAGGAATGAGATGCCAGAATTGAAAAAGCTAACGACTTCCCAAGAATCAAGGTTGGTCACATCCCAAATGTCTACCAGAAGTAAGAAGAACCCAATTTGTGAGGCCTGCAAGGCATCAGATCAAGGTCATACATATTTCCATTGTTACAAATGTGGCAAAGAAGGACATTAGGCTAGGGGATGTTGTGCACCCAGATCTGCACAGTTAAAAGACGGGAGGTTGCTGGTAAGGGACAACCAGTAACCTGTGCCAAACCTCAATCCCTACCAAAGAAAGTGTCTTCTTCAGGTATAGAAGCCAAAGAAAATCTGTTACACACTTATTTCCAAAATAACACCAAAGAAATGTGAACTGTTCAAAAGACAAGTCCGGTTCCTAGGTAAGATTGTCTTTGGTGATGGCTATACTATGGATCCAGCAGAAATTGCTCCAGTAATGGCTTTGAAAAACAAACCTCTACCTACAGTGGGAGAGCTTAGAAAAAAATGAGGTTTTCTATCCTACTACTGGACATATATTCATAATTTCTCCCGGATTGCTGCTCCACTGTATGATCTACTGTCTGCAGGGCCAAGTTCACCATCAACCACAGAAAAAAAAGCAAAAAGAGATAGGTCTAAACAGAAGGGCAAAAGTCAACTTTCTGCACATCAGCCCATAAATTGGACTGCCCATCAAGAAATACTGGAGAGAATGATTGATGTATTAGTTAAGCCACCAGTGATGGGGTACAGTGGCGTCGCCAGGGGGGGGCCAGAGGGGGCCACGGCCCCCCCCCTACATCATGCTGTGCCCCCCCAACTAAAATGGCCCCCCCTCCCAAGTGAGCCACCGCCGCCGGGCACAGGGAGATGCGCTCATCTCCTTAGTTATCTGCCTGTGCCAGCGGAGGTGCAGGGGAGGGAGAGGCGTGTCCCTTCCCCTTCCTCTGATAGGCTGCCGGCATTAGGCCGGCAGCCTATCAGAGGCCGGCGCAGGCGGGGCGATGATGTCATCGCGCCGCCTGAGCCTTACAGCGTGGGACACAGGAAGAGTCTGCATCGCATCGCTGACACTGAGGTAAGTATAATAAGTGTTTTGTTGTTTTTTTTTGTTTTTTTTACAATAGTGTTACTGGCACATTGGGGGGGCTTATTACAATGGGGGGGCTTATTACAATGGGGGGGGGCTTATTACTGGCACATGATGATGGGGGGACTTAATACTGGCACATGATGGGGGGGACTTAATATTGGCACATGATGGGGGGGACTTAATACTGGCACATGATGATGGGGGGGACTTAATACTGGCACATGATGGGGGGACTTAATACTGGCACATGATGATGGGGGGACTTAATACTGGCACATGATGATGGGGGGGACTTAATACTGGCACATGATGATGGGGGGGACTTAATACTGGCACATGATGATGGGGGACTTAATATTGGCACATGATAGGGGGACTTAATATTGGCACATGATAGGGGGACTTAATACTGGCACATGATGATGGGGGGACTTAATACTGGCACATGATAATGGGGGGACTTAATATTGGCACATGATGGGGGGACTTAATATTGGCACATGATGAGGGGGACTTAATACTGGCACATGATGGGGGGACTTAATATTGGCACATGATGGGGGGACTTAATACTGGCACATGATGATGGGGGGACTTAATACTGGCACATGATGGGGGGGACTTAATACTGGCACATGATGGGGGGGACTTAATACTGGCACATGATGGGGGGCTTAATACTGGTACATGATGGGGGGGACTTAATACTGGCACATGATGATGGGGGGACTTAATATTGGCACATGATGGGGGGGACTTAATACTGGCACATGATGATGGGGGGGACTTAATACTGGCACATGATGGGGGGGGACTTAATACTGGCACATGATGGGGGGGCTTAATACTGGCACATGATGGGGGGCTTAATACTGGCACGTAATGGGGGGCTTATTACTAGCACGTAATGGGGGGGCTTATTACTGGCACGTAATGGGGGCTTATTACTAGCACGTAATGGGGGGCTTATTACTGGCACGTAATGGGGGGCTTATTACTGGCATGTAATGGGGGACTCATTACTGGCACGTGATGGGGGGCTTATTACTAGCACGTAATGGGGGGGGCTTATTACTGGCACATAATGGGGGGCTTATTACTAGCACGTAATGGGGGGGCTTATTACTGGCACGTGATGGGGGGCTTATTACTGGCACATTGGGGGGCTTATTACTGGCACGTGATGGGGGGCTTATTACTGGCACGTGATGGGGGATTATTACTGGCACGTAATGGGGGGCTTATTACTAGCACGTAATGGGGGGGGCTTATTACTGGCACGTGATGGGGGGCTTATTACTGGCACGTTGGGGGGCTTATTACTGGCACGTGATGGGGGGCTTATTACTGGCACGTGATGGGGGGCTTATTACTGGCACGTGATGGGGGGCTTATTACTGGCACGTGATGGGGGGCTTATTACTGGCACGTGATTGGGGGCTTATTACTAGCACGTGATGGGGCGGGCTTATTACTGGCACGTGATGGGGGGCTTATTACTTGCACGTAATGGGGGGCTTATTACAGGCACTTGATGGGGGGCTTATTACTAGCACGTAATGGGGGGGCTTATTACTGGCACGTAATGGGGGGCTTATTACTAGCACATAATGGGGGGCTTATTACTGGCACGTGATGGGGGGCTTATTACTGGCACGTGATGGGGGGCTTATTACTGGCACATTGGGGGGCTTATTACTGGCACGTGATGGGGGGCTTATTACTGGCACGTGATGGGGGATTATTACTGGCACGTAATGGGGGGGCTTATTACTGGCACGTAATGGTGGGCTTATTACTAGCACGTAATGGGGGGCTTATTACTGGCACGTGATGGGGGGCTTATTACTGGGACATTAGGGGGCTTATTACTGGCACGTGATGGGGGCTTATTACTGGCACGTGATGGGGGGCTTATTACTGGCACGTGATGGGGGGCTTATTACTGGCACGTGATGGGGGGCTTATTACTGGCACGTGATTGGGGGCTTATTACTAGCACGTAATGGGGGGGCTTATTACTAGCACGTAATGGGGGGGCTTATTACTGGCACGTGATGGGGGGCTTATTACTGGCACATTGGGGGGCTTATTACTGGCACGTGATGGAGGGCTTATTACTGGCACGTGATGGGGGGCTTATTACTGACACGTGATGGGGGGCTTATTACTGGCACGTGATGGGGGCTCTTGTTACTGGCACGTGATGGGGGCTTATTACTGGCACATTGGGGGGCTCTTGTTACTGGCAGTGGCACGTTATTGAAGGCACTTATTACTGGCACATTATTGGTGGGCACTATAGGGGCATCTACTGAGGCCACAAAGAAGGGGTGTTTTATATGGGGGCTCTGTACAGTAGCATTTTATACTGGGACACATTATGGTGGGTACTATGGAGAAGGGGAGACAGGAGTACTATGGAGTCATCTACGGGGGGCACTAAGAAGGGGTATTTTATACTTGCAAATTATGGGGGACACTGAGGGCATCTACTGGGGCACGATATATGGGGCATTTTATACTGGTACATTATGGGGGGCACTAGCAGGAAGGGGGGAGAGGAGCACTATGGAGGCATTTACTGGGGCACTATATAGGGGTATTTTATACTGGCACATTATGGGGGACATTAGCTCAACTGGGGGCATAAGGGGGTATGTTTTGCACATTATAAAGAGAATTATTTCTACTGGGGGGCATTATGGGGGGCTTTATTACTCCCCCATGGTATGACCCCCTAGAAGCAGCACCATCCTCTCCCTGCTCTTTTATCCCTCTGCCCCTTCTCCAAATCCTTATTATGAAATCTTTCTCATTAGGATAAAACACAACATCAGCTCCGCCGAGCCCCCGGCCAAGTGTTGAAGTGGCATCCGAGATCCCCAAGGGCCAAGCCAAGTAACTGTAAGTGTTCATGTGAAATATGTTTATTTTATATATGTACACTCCTGTGAGAGGCGGGGAGGGAGAGCTGTGGATGACACTGTTATAGGGAGGGAGATCTGTGGATGACACTGTTATAGGGCGGGAGATCTGTGGATGACACGGTTATAGGGAGGGAAATCTGTGGATGACACTGTTATGGAGGGGGAAATGGGGATGACACTGTCATGGGGTGGATCTGTGGATGACACATATAGCATAAGATGCTATATACGGTATGTGGCATCCACAGATCCCCCCCATAGCAGTGTCATCCACAGATCCCCCTCTCTATAAAAGTGTCATCCACAGACAGCTGGACTTTTCTTCCCTGTTGCGGTTTCAGGTATTGGGTAAAGTATTGTAGCATTTCTAAGCATACTTGTGTAAATGTATCATTGTTATAGCTGCCCCCCCTACTTTTGTCCTGGCCCCCAGTGTGCCCCCCCAAAATTTCAAAGCTAGAGACGCCACTGATGGGGTATCCAGACTTTAATAACCCATTTATACTGCACTGTGATGCATCTCAGGAAGGACTTGGTGCTGTCCTAAATCAAAGGCAAAATGGCAAGTTGAGAGTTAACGGTTATGGCTCAAGAACTCTTACTGTAGCAGAGAAAAACTTCCATTTGAACTCTGGGAAACTTGAGTTTTTGGCAATGAAATGGGCAATATGTGACCGTTTTAGAGACTACTTGTACTATAGTCCATCATTTATGGTATATACAGACAGCAATCCACTTACCTATGTTCTCACCACAGCAAAAGTAAATGTGACTGGCCATAGGTGTGTGTCTGAACTTGCAGACTTCAATTTTAGCATTAAATACAGTCCAGGGAAAGCAAATGCAGATGCTGATAGATTGTCTAGAATGCCACTAGATCCCGACCAGTACATGAAGGAATGTTCCCAAGAAATCAGCATGGAGGCTTTTGGTAGCACTGTGCAAGCAGTTCAAATACAAGAGGAGGAACATATGCCATGGTGGTGTCCTGTAACTGTAGAAAGTGCAGCTGGGGAAGCTGATCAAAGCCCCATAGCAAGAGTTTACCAGCTCCCAAAAGAAACAATCAGAAAAGCACAAGAAGAAGACAAGATCATTGGTAGACTGCTACACTACAAACATCAAAATAGATTTCGAGCTAAAAAGGAGAGAAACCCAGAACCACCAGCTGTAACTGCCTTATTCAGAGAATGGCCTAAATTATACCTCAACTCAGATGGTATTCTTTATAGGAAGACTAGCCATAACTTACAATTAGTCCTGCCAAAAGTCTACCACAGGACAGTATTCAAAAAACTCCATAAACAAACGGGACACTTGGGAGTAGAAAGAACTGTCAATCTTGTCAGAACACTTCTTCTGGCCATATATGCAGAAGGATATTGAGCATTATGTCACCAGAGAATATAGGTGTTTAAAAGATAAACGTCCCAATAAACCAACCAGAGCACCATTGAACAACATTGTCTCCACTTATCCTTTTGAACTTGTATCCATTGATTTTTTGCATTTGGAAAAGTGCAAAGAAGGATATGAGTACATCCTTGTTGTAATGGATCATTTTACAAGATTTGCAAAGGCATATGCTACCACAAACAAGTCTGGTAAGACTGAAGCAGACAAAATAATGATTTTGCTCTAAAGTTTGGGTTTCCAACAAAATTGCACCATGATCTGGGAAGAGAATTTGAGAATCAGTTATTTGGAAAATATAGCAGAATCCAGAATTCTCATACAACTCTATATCACCAAGAGGGTAATGGACAGGTTGAACGTTTCAATCGTACATTGTTGTCAATGTTGAGGACTCTTACAGAAGAAGAAAAGCAAGACTGGAAGAACTCTTTGTCAAAAGTTGTCCACGCTTACAATTGTACAAAATGTGAAGCAACAGGGTATTCACCTTTCTACCTATTGTATGGTCGATCACCAAGACTTCCAATTGACATAATGTTTGACAACACAGTATCAGAGAAGTACAAAACTTACGTAGATTATGTTATGGTCTGAAAAAAGAGAATGGCAGAAGCTTATAAAATAGCTTCAGAAACAGCAAAGAAGTCAGTAGGTAAAAGCATGGGCCAGAAAAGTCATGGCGCTGAACTTACTCCAGGAAGTCGAGTTCTAGTGAAGAACTTAAATGAGAAATGAGGACCAGGAAAACTTTGCTCCTATTGGAAAAATAAGATTTATGTTGTTGTGAGAAGAAAACATGAAAACAGTCCAGTGAATGAGGTAAAACCAGGGTCAGGTGGCAACAGATCAAGGATTTTGCACCATAATCTGTTATTATCTTGTGACTATCTTCCAGATGAACAGCAGACTGCTGAGTTGTTAGGCCAAGAGAGATCCTCCAAATCAAAGCGACCAAAACCAACATCACATGTAGAATATGAAACTGACAGCATTGATGAAGAAGATGAAATGTATTCATTA
This sequence comes from Bufo bufo, assembly GCF_905171765.1. NCBI lineage: Eukaryota > Metazoa > Chordata > Amphibia > Anura > Bufonidae > Bufo > Bufo bufo. The sequence goes on along the minus strand of NC_053390.1, from coordinate 290,164,846 downwards.
AGTTCACCTACGACAGATAGCTCTACAGCACAAAGCAGTAAACTTAATCCTAAAGCAGCAGAATTTGAACCACAGAATTAATCAGAGATCTTAGCATCACCTGAAGTTCTACTGTCAGATTAAGAGAAGTCATCAAAGGAATCTGCCATAACTCCAGAGTCAGAAGAATTGATGGAGAAATCTGAACCAACAGATCCAAGAACAGATAAACAAACAGAAACTACAACTACTTGCAGTCTGTATTGTGTTAGTGGTGATTTCCTAATAGTTACTGTATATGACAGTCCCTCTTAACCATCCATTAACAGGACATTAGCTCTACAGACAGCTCCTCTGTTCATGTGGCTGCTTTGGGGAGACAAATTTGTTAAAGGCTGTGAATTTACTGACCTCAAAGTTATTTTCACTTGCTAAAAACTGGCATATAGTTAGCATTTTTTTTCCTGTTTATGATATGCATAATGGTACAGAGATTTGTAACTACAGATACAGAGGAACAAGGTTTGGATGGTAGAGATTAACTGCTTTCAGGCTCATTCACAAAGCCATAGTTTTAGTCTGCATCAAATCCAAGTTTTTTGCGGATCGGAAGCAGACCTGTTCATCTCAATAGGGCCATACAAAATGCGGACAGCAAGTCCATGAGCTGTCCGCATCTGCAAGTCCATTCAACCGCCTTGCAAAAGAATAGAACATGTCCTTTTCTGGTCCGCCATGCAGACAAGGATAGGGCATTTCTGCAGGAAAACACTTACGGCTGAGTGCATGAGCCCTTATATCGGACAGAATTCAGCCTGAAAAAATGTCTTTGTTTGCGTGAGGGTATGCTGAAAACAGGTCGTTTTCAATGGCATATTTGTAATTTGGTGGCGGTTTTATAGGAGTTTTTACAAGAGTTTTAGAACTATATTTGGTTGAGATTTACTGATTCCTTATTGACTTCTATGAAATCCACAATCAAATATGCTTTCTTTGAAGCATTTTTTAAATCGGCTATGAAAAAAAAAAACTCTAGCTTTTTATCTGTGTGCGCAAGGTGGATTTATTTTTACATTAAAGTCAATAGGGAAACTGTTGGTGGAGCTATGAATGTGGATTTAGCAGCGGAAAATGTCCATGTTCTGCTGCTGAACCACTGGCAGATTATAGCCTTGTGAACAAACCCTAAAATCATACAGAATAACCTGCATTTATAGCAGCAAGGTATCTTCAGCCAATAACTGAGAATACTTATATTGCGTGTTTTATAAACCACAACAATATGTTTACTGATAAAAAGCAGATGGGGGGAGGGGAGTGGATTTATCAAGAGTTGGAGTACTTTGCGCCAGATCTATCAAATGTCGCATGTTGATTGTTCAATTTGGTGCATCTTAAAGGGATTATTCCATGACAAATGTAAAAAAAAAAATGAAAATCAGACATCATATATTACATGACAATATCTTTCTAACAAACCTAGAACCAGCCCTGTACCTCACATGGATCCAGAGATCTCCCCATTCATTGCTCTGCTAAATTTATATCAACCTGGCACCTCGAGTCCTTTCTGCTGCAGCTCAGGAGGCGTGTCTTTTCTGCTGGAGCTCTCTCTCCCTATCAGAGCTCAGAGGCAGTTGTAGTAACTGTAACTGAGCATGTGTGGCATCCCAGTGAGCCGGACAAAGACATAGGAAAAAAAAGCAAACAGCCGCTATACAGATACATTTTATTGAATAACTCAGTGGCAATGCTAAATTTTTATGGTAGTGCATCTTATAGTCCGAATGCTGGCATTCAGGAGGTACGGGGAGCAGTTAGGAAAGTGCTGTGCTGGCATCACTCACCCTTCCTGTTCTTCTTCCGGGCCCTGCTCTGCACTGGCGCGCACTATGACCTGACTCTGCGTGACATCAAGTCACAGTGCAGTGCAGGCCGGAAAAAGACTAGGGAGCGGTGAGTCCTGGATCCTGGATCTGCAGAATGGCAGCGACATCTGGAGCAAGCAAGGTAAGTTTTGTTTTTGTTTTTTTCGGATCAAAGGTCTGAAGAGGGTTTGATCTGAGGCTGATGGAGGTTGGACGATCTGATGCTGAATGCACTTGAGGGTCTGATCTGAGGCTGATGGAGGTTGGGGGTCTGATGAGGGTCTGATCTGCGGTCTGATGGATCTTGGAGGTCAGATTCTGGGGTCTGATGAAGAATGGAGGTCTGATGAGGATTGGGAGTCTGCTCTTGGGTCTGATGACAAATAATTATTTTCTTATTTTCCTCCTCTAAATCCTAGGTGCGTCTTAATAGTCCGGTGCATCTTATAGTCTGAAAAATATGTTCAGATCCAGCTGCTGGTTTGAAAACTAGAATGTTTTTTGAAGCACAATCCCTTTGAACCTTATCACTTTTGATACTATTCCCAGTTTTTCTACGTCAACCCCCTGCAGTGGCTTTGCAACTTTTTTTGTGACTTTTAAAAAAAGTAGCAGTGATGAAACTGGAGTGTAACTAGTTAACATAGCTAACCACACTGACTTACAGCACCCACTTTTCAAAACCAGAGTGAGTGATGTAAAAATACAAAATTTTTGTGCCCCAAAAAGTCACAAAACCCCATTTTCAAACCAAAATTCTAGAGTGCAGGAAGTAATAAATATCCCGACAACCCCTCCCCCATCTTAAAGAGCACTTCTGTATAGTAACCTTTTGCTTTTGCTTTTCATTGGTATAAAAAATATAATTTATGCAAAAACATACAAAGATGTACAGTACAGACCAAAAGTTTGGACACACCTTCTCATTCAAAGAGTTTTCTTTATTTTCATGACTATGAAAATTGTAGATTCACACTGAAGGCATCAAAACTATGAATTAACACATGTGAAATTATATACATAACAAACAAGTGTGAAACAACTGAAAATATGTCATATTCTAGGTTCTTCAAAGTAGCCACCTTTTGCTTTGATTACTGCTTTGCACACTCTTGGCATTCTCTTGATGAGCTTCAAGAGGTAGTCCCCTTAAATGGTTTTCACTTCACAGGTGTGCCCTGTCAGGTTTAATAAGTGGGATTTCTTGCCTTATAAATGGGGTTGGGACCATCAGTTGCGTTGAGGAGAAGTCAGGTGGATACACCTGTTAGAATTGGTATTATGGCAAGAAAAAAGCAGCTAAGTAAAGAAAAACGAGTGGCCATCATTACTTTAAGAAATGAAGGTCAGTCAGTCAGCCGAAAAATTGGGAAAACTTCGAAAGTAAGGGCTATTTGACCATGAAGGAGAGTGATGGGGTGCTGCGCCAGATGACCTGGCTTCCACAGTCACCGGACCTGAACCCAATCGAGATGGTTTGGGGTGAGCTGGACCGCAGAGTGAAGGCAAAAGGGCCAACAAGTGCTAAGCATCTCTGGGAACTCCTTCAAGACTGTTGGAAGACCATTTCAGGGGACTACCTCTTGAAGCTCATCAAGAAAATGCCAAGAGTGTGCAAAGCAGTAATCAAAGCAAAAGGTGGCTACTTTGAAGAACCTAGAATATGACATATTTTCTGTTGTTTCACACTTGTTTGTTATGTATATAATTCCACATGTGTTAATTCATAGTTTTGATGCCTTCATAGTCATGAAAATAAAGAAAACTCTTTGAATGAGAAGGTGTGTCCAAACTTTTGGTCTGTACTGTATGTTTTCTGCACTTGCACTTTTGATATAAGGAAGTTTCACTAATATACCTGTATAATATATGTGATTATATCTGTGATTAAATGAATTATCAGGAACACTCTAGAATGGTCAGTATAAATAAGGTCCTGCCTGGATATAAAAAGAAAATCAGTGCTCTCCCTGTACCTACAGACATTGGCTGTGTACTTATAAATGTACTTAGAAATATTGCACATTGCATTGAATTGAATTGATGAACTAACACTGTAATGTTTAACCTTTTCCCAACCTCTGCCATATAGTTACAGAGGAAGTTGGGTCTTTTAAGATGGCACCTGCTCTAGAGTGCAATGGGTGCTATAGCCACCAGGTTTCTGCTTATTTAAACAGCAGACACCAGAGGTTAATGGCTGTGTTCGATGGTAAACTCTCGATGTGACCACAGCTCTGAGATCTGGAAAGACAATAGTTCTTATGGAGCCTTGCCTGTATTGTATATCCCATACGCTGCAATAGTAACTCACTGCAGTCTATGGGACAAGGAATCTAACAATTGCATGTTCAAGTTTCCTAAGGGGATTTAAAGGTTTTATCCAGGTAAATGTAATGATGACCTATCCTCAGGACAGGTCATCATTACCTTGGTGGGGGTTCGAGTCCCAACACCCCCACTGATCAGCTGTTTCAGGGAGCTGCTGCGCTCCATGGAGTTCTGGGGGCTCATCAATAGTAATTCCCATGTAACCCCTTTAATAAAAGTGTAAAAAAAAAAAAGGAAAATGGTCTTTAAAAATATAAAAATTCAAATCACCCCCTTTCCCCATAATAAAAATAAATAAACAATAAAAAAATAAAGTTTATTTGCACCACCACGTCCAAAATTGCTCATAAAATATAAACCTATGTATCCTGTATGGTAAATGCCATACCGGGGGGAAAAAAATCTGAATGACTCAGTCTTTTTGTCACTTCACCCATTAAAATTAAATAAGTGAACAAAAAGTCACCCACTCCAAAATAGTGAATGCCCTGCAAAAATAAGCCCTCACACAGCTCCGTAGATGTAAATATAAGAAATGTTATGGGGGTGTGGCAATGTGAATAGTGATGGGTGCAGTAAAGTCCCGGGGAAGCATGAAAAAGGGGTGTTGTTTGCACCAGGAGCGTGTCACCAAGAGGCCCGGCCTTGTTGGAGTAAAGGCCCTAGATATAGGTGGCCACTAAGTTAGTTGGTGGACACCAAGATAGCTTAGCTTGCTCCAGCTAGTCCGAGGTGGGCTTTTACTGGGAACAGGCAATGTGCTGGGTGGGTGCCTGTTCCCCATGTTTCAGTCCGGGATTTTGGAATATGCTCATGTCCAGGGATGCTATTTAATCCTGTTGCTGGACTTGGGTGTGGCTCCCAGTCTGGGAAAGGAGCAGGCTGTGTCGAGTCCTGTGGGAACCGGGACCCTCTAACTCTGTGTGTGGGGTAAGCACTGGTGATGTGTTTTGGGGATCTGGGTGGTAGACCAGATCCCGATAGAGAGGGAAAGACTGTCTAGTCAGTGGCCAGACGGCTGAGGATTTATGTTTTTGATTTATGTTTTGGTTGCTGTTTTGTGCTGATGTGCTTGAAAATAAAGCATTGTTTGGACTTCAATCTGGTGTCCGTAGCGAAGTCTGTGAGAATGACCCCCAGATAAGAGACGATCCCTTACAGGGGTCAGAATATGGCAATGCAAAGCAAAAAACATTTTTTTTTCAAAGATTTTTTTTTTTCCAAGTATTGAAACACAAGAAAAACAATACAAATGTGGTATCGCCATAATCATACTGAGGGAAACAATGAGGGGAACAGGTCACTTTTACCGCATAGGGAATGGTGGAAGAATAAGATCCATAAGACTATGGTAGAATTGCATTTTTTTCCAATTTCAACCCTTTTGGAATTTTTTTCCAGCTTCCCACTACATAATTTGCAATATTAAATGGTGCCATGGGCTTTTTGTCCCACCCTTCCCAAAAAAAACCCTCATACTTCTATGTGAATGGAAAAATAAAGTTATGGCCCCAGGAAGCCAGGGGAACAAGAAAAACAAAACTTGCTAAGCAGTTGACAAAACTAGGTAGGGGCTGGGGAGAGTGATACAAACTTTTTGTGGAGTCTTATCCTCAGGAGTAGTGTGAATATGATATTCTATTCTGTCAGATCCTGCTCCTGCAAGTGCTTAGGGATGGGCTTCAAGTGTTCTCTGCTTTCTTCATCGAGCTGCTTCACAACCCCACCTCTGGCAATGATCACTCAGAGAGTAGCATCCAACCAGGGGACTACACAAGCTGTCGCTCAGAGCAGAGAGGAGGGGCTGTGAAGCTGCTCCATGCAAAGAGCAGTAAAGTCCTGGGCTCTTGCTGTCATAGTCATACTAATCCTGATGATAAAGGCTCCACAAAACATATATTTGTACTGCCCTCCTCATCCCCTACCTAGTGCTGTCATCAGTTCAGCGTGGTCAAACTGTTTTCTTAGACACATAGCTGTAGTTCACCTGATTAAAACGCTGTTTTTCTTTTGTTGATCCGAACTCAAGAACTAAGCCTCCTATCTGTATTATCACTGTGACTATTATTAGTGGCCAATCTCCACTAATAATGGGGACGGCACAATGCTGACACTATGAATGAGGGCATTCTGTTAACTGGAGCACATTGGTTGGCACTCTTGTTAATGTGAAAATTAGTACACCAATAAACAATTGACCTACATTACAAAATGTGCACCCCTGGAGGAAGTTCTTCAGGCAAAACGTACATCAGGGTTTGCTGGAGGGTCCAGGCCACTGCGGTCTGTATCTTTTCTTACATACTTTGTTGAAGCACCCTTGTAATATATGAGTATTGATTTATCTGTCAGCAATATTTGTAGCCGCATTGTATTGATTATTTTAATGTTATAGAGACATATGTCTCCTCTCTCCGTCGGATCATCCAACTATATAAGCACCGATAGGACACCGTATTCTCCAAAAAAATCCTCCTTCCACTACAGATCCTGCAGAAAAAGTGCACTAATAGTGTAGCACTGTAAATGCTCCTCACTCGCACTTTTGCTGTTATACTCAAAGGGGCAGGTGGAAATCAGTCACATCAGACACATTAGACACATAAGACCATTGCATCCAGCTACAATTCCTCCAGTGTTTTTTTCTTTTCACCTGTAGTTCTATAGAGTATAAAGACTCCAATAGTGAAGAACCGCTGTTCAGTTTAATTAAAACTTTTTTTTAATATACTCACAAACGTAGGTGGACACATAAGCAGATAAAACAAATCTCAGCCTACTGCTCCTGCCCGACCTGGGTTTCACTCCAAAGCTTCATCATGGGCGTAACCTAAAATCCCACATCCCGTCTTTAAATACACCCACTCCTCCCCCCTTCTCCTATCTCCACCTAAAATCTCTTTAAAACAACAATAATCCTCACTTCTCTTACTCCATTTTTAAAGCAACTATCCACATATACCGCCAGTTATTTATCTAAATTAAGCACTTTCTTTCATTATTGTTTTCATTCACCCATAGATACTATGCTTCACGCACCAAACAGGGTCACATGTTCTTTTCTAACCTATCCTGTGTCAGCCAGCGCACACGCCCTCCAGCTTGCTAGAATATTCATTCATCAGAAGCCTTACTACGGTTTCCGCCTAAGATGACGTTGTATCCTACCTAGCCCTAAGGTATGTGTATACATCTCGGGATCTATTTTAATGTAGGGAAACCTGTCTTCTATAATATCTCCATTTAACCTCTTAAGGACACAGGGCGTACAGGTACGCCCTGATGTCCTGGTACTTAAGGCCCCCTGTGTATTTACGATCACTGCCGCGCGGTGGGCGGTGATCGGAACAAGGTGCCTGCTCACATCATTGAGCAGGCACCTTGGTACAACGCCCAGGGGGGTCCTGTGACCCCCCCGTGTCAGCGATCGCAGAAAACCGCAGGTCAATTCAGACCTGCGGTTTGCTGCGTTTCCAGGTTATTCGGGTCTCTGGTGACCCGATAACCCGGAATAGGACGGTGATCGGTGGTGTGATAATACACCACCAATCACTGTCCTGCGATCCTGAGAGGTGGAGGTCACGCCACCTCTCAGGATCGCTTCTGATTGGTCGGCTGGGCAGGTGGCCAGGCAGAGCGGCAGTTTTGAATTGCCGGAGCTCCTCTCCCCGCTCATACAGGTCCGTGGAGCAGGAGAGAGAGGAGCCTCCGGCTGTACTGTGAGTTTTTTTGTGCCATCAGGCACAAATCTGTGTTTTTGGGACAGGTAGGAAAAGGTAGATTAGGCAGGGATAGTGAGGGAGAGTTAGAGGAGAGAGTGAAGCCCTCCTGATGCACCCCTAGAGTAGAAACTCCATAAAAGTGACCCCATCTAAGAAACTACAAATTTTAAATTTTTATCCATTTTCTCCAGTAACAAAGCAAGGGTTAATAGCTAAACAAAACTCAATATTTATTGCCCTGATTCTGTCGTTTGCAGAAACACCCCATATGTGGCCGTAAACTACTGTACGGGCACACAGTAGGGCGTAGAGGGAAAGGTGCGCCTTGTGGTTTTTGGAAGGCAGATTTTGCTGGACTGGTTTATTTACACCATGTTCCATTTGAAGCCCCCCTGATGCACCCCTAGAGTAGAAACTCCATAAAAGTGACCCCATCTAAGAAACCACACCCCTCAAGGTATTCAAAACTGATTTTACAAACGTGGTTCACCCTTTAGGTGTTCCACAAGAGTTATTGGCAAATGGAGATTAAATTTCAGAATTTAAATTTTTGGGCAAATTTTCCATTTTTATCCATTTTCTCCAGTAACAAAGCAAGGGTTAATAGCTAAACAAAACTCAATATTTTTTGCCCTGATTCTGTAGTTTGCAGAAACACCCCATATGTGGCCGTAAACTACTGTACGGGCACACGGTAGGGCGTAGAGGGAAAAGGTGCGCCGTGTGGTTTTTGGAAGGCAGATTTTGCTGGACTGGTTTATTTACATCATGTCCCAGTTGAAGCCCCCCTGATGCGCCCCTAGAGTATAAACTCCATAAAAGTGACCCCATTTTGGAAACTACGGGATAAGGTGGCAGTTTTGTTGGGACTATTTTCAGGGTACATATGATTTTTGGTTGCTCTATATTACATTTTTGTGAGGCAAGCTTACCAAAAATAGAAATTCTGAAATTTCAGCTCCATTTGCCATAAACTGTTGAGGAACACCTAAAGGTCAGGTTTTTTTTTTTGCTTTTAGCCTATTATCTTAGGTAGGGGCTCATTTTTTGCGGGATGAGAGGACGGTTTTATTGGCACTATTTTGGGGGGCATATGACTTTTTGATCGCATGCTATTACACTTTTTGTAATGTAAGGTGACAAAAAAATACCTTCTTTTGCACCGTTTTTATTTTATTTTTTTGACCGTGTTCATCTGAGGGGTTAGGTCATGGGGTATTTTTATAGAGCAGATTCTTACGGATGCGGCGATACTTAATATGTCAACTTTTTTAAGTTTATTTAGGTTTTATACTATATCATCCTTTTTATAAACAAAAAATAAATACATTTTAGTATCTCCATATTTTTATAGAGCAGATTCTTACGGACGCGGCGATAACTAATATGTCTACTTTTTTATTTTTATTTTAGTTTTACAAAATAATATTTTTGAGAAAAAAAAATTGGGTTTTGAGAACCATAGTTTTTTTTTCGATTGTCAGTGGCTGAATGGAATTAAAATTGGGGAATGGGATTATAAATTTAGTACTCCATGGAAGTGTGGTACTCCCTGAAGCAACCGTCAATGCAGAGGCCTGGATGATCGGGGGACGTGTCACACTGAGTGGTGGTGTCCTTCTGTATCCCCCTCCTGTTACACACTCTGCACTTTTTTTTAGACCGTCCCTTCTTTTCAGTATGAGGGACGATCCGGGCGCCTCCAGTTCCCGAGGTACTCCGGCCTGCTTTTTCCCGGTCAGAAAAGATCAGGGCCTTGAGGACTGCCTCATAGAACTGGAGGAATTTCCCTGTGTTGCCAGGGCTCTGGGACAGCACAAAAGGGTTGTACAAGGCAACCTGTACCAAGTAGACCGCAACTTTTTTGTACCACGCCCGTTTTTTTCCATAGCATGGCATTATATGGCTTGAGGACTTGATCAGAGAGATCAACTCCTCCCATATAACCATTGTAGTCGACGATACAATCGGGCTTGAGGACCGTTGCCACGGTACCTCACACAGGGACAGGGGTGATGCCGTTGCCGTGAATTGTGGACAATACAACGACATCCCTCTTGTCCGCATTGATTTTTCTGCATGGTCCCACAAGCGGACGTGGATCTGGCGGTGAGGGACTGGAACAAGGGGATGCTAGTATACAGTGGGATGCGAAAGTTTGGGCAACCTTGTTAATCGTCATGATTTTCCTGTATAAATCGTTGGTTGTTACGATAAAAAATGTCAGCTAAATATATCATATAGGAGACACACTCAGTGATATTTGAGAAGTGAAATGAAGTTTATTGGATTTACAGAAAGTGGGCTATAATTGTTTAAACAAAATTAGGCAGGTGCATAAATTTGGGCACTGTTGTCATTTTATTGATTCCAAAACCTTTAGAACTAATTATTGGAACTCAAATTGGCTTGGTAAGCTCAGTGACCCCTGACCTACATACACAGGTGAATCCAAATATGAGAGAGAGTATTTAAGGGGGTCAATTGTAAGTTTCTCTCCTCTTTTAATTTTCTCTGAAGAGTAGCAACATGGGGGTCTCAAAACAACTCTCAAATGACCTGAAGACAAAGATTGTTCACCATCATGGTTTAGGGGAAGGATACAGAAAGCTGTCTCAGAGATTTCAGCTGTCTGTTTCCACAGTTAGGAACATATTGAGGAAATGGAAGACCACAGGCTCAGTTCAAGCTAAGGCTCGAAGTGGCAGACCAAGAAAAATCTCCGATAGACAGAAGCGACAAATGGCGAGAACAGTCAGAGTCAACCCACAGACCAGCACCAAAGACCTACAACATCATCTTGCTGCAGATGGAGTCACTGTGCATCGTTCAACCATTCGGCGCACTTTACACAAGAAGATGCTGTATGCGAGAGTGATGCAGAGGAAGCCTTTTCTCCGCCCACAGCACAAAAAGTGCCGCTTGAGGTGGGCTAAAGCACATTTGGACAAGCCAGCTTCATTTTGGAATAAGGTGCTGTGGACTGATGAAACTAAAATTGAGTTATTTGGCCAAAACAAGGGGCGTTATGCATGGAGGAAAAAGAACACAACATTCCAAGAAAAACACCTGCTACCTACAGTAAAATATGGTGGTGGTTCCATCATGCTGTGGGGCTGTGTGGCCAGTGCAGGGACTAGGAATCTTGTCAAAGTTGAGGGACGCATGGATTCCACTCAGTATCAGCAGATTCTGGAGACCAATGTCCAGGAATCAGTGACAAAGCTGAAGCTGCGTCGGGGCTGGATCTTTCAACAAGACAACGACCCTAAACACTGCTCAAAATCCACTAAGACATTTATGCAGAGGAACAAGTACAACGTTCTGGAATGGCCATCTAAGTCCCCAGACCTGAATATAATTAAAAATCTGTGGTGTGACTTAAAGAGAGCTGTCCATGCTCGAAAGCCATCAAACCTGAATGAACTAAAGATGTTTTGTAAAGAGGAATGGTCCAAAATGCCTTCAACCAGAATCCAGACTCTCATTGGAACTTACAAGAAGCGTTTAGAGGCTGTAATTTCTGCAAAAGGAGGATCTACTAAATATTGATTTCATTTCTTTTTTGTGGTGCCCAAATTTATGCACCTGCCTAATTTTGTTTAAACAATTATAGCACACTTTCTGTAAATCCAATAAACTTCATTTCACTTCTCAAATATCACTGTGTGTGTCTCGTAACAACCAACGATTTATACAGGAAAATCATGACGATTAACAAGGTTGCCCAAACTTTCGCATCCCACTGTAAAAGTTATCCACGTACAGGTGGTAACCTTTATCTAGCAGTGGGTGCATAAGGTCCCACACAAGTTTCCCGCTAACACCCTGAGTGGGGGGACATTCTGGGGGTTCAATACGGGAATCTCGCCCCTTGTACACACAAAACTTGTAAGTGTACCCTGAGGTACTCTCACAAAGTTAGTACAGCTTCACGCCATACCTCGCCCGCTTAGAGGGAACATACTAGCGGAAAATGAGTCTCCCTTTGAAAGTAATGAGAGACTCATCAACCGCGACCTCCCTTCCAGGTACATAGGCCTCCAAAAATTTGGCCCCGAAGTGATCGATGACCGGCGGGACATGCTGCATTATCTGCATAATACAGGCATTTCCGGATGGCCTCAAACCGGGTACGTGTCATGGCCGTACTGTAAAGTGGGGTCTGGTAGAGGACGTCCCCACTCCAGTAATGCCTGATACTGGGTTTTTTGACTAGGCCCATGTGCAGCACGAGGCCCCAAAACATCCTCATCTCGGCTGCACTGACCGGAGTCCAGCCACCGGCCCTAGCCAAAAAGGAGCCCGGGTGTTGATCAATGAACTGTTGGGCGAACACGTTCATTTGCTCCACCATCAGATTTACAAAGTGGTTACTGTAAAAAAGACTAAAATAGTCATATTCAGTGAATCCCAATATGGGAATCTGGATTCCTGCTTGGCCAACAAAATCAGGAATCACAGGCTCAAAATGCTCTGGGGTACACCAGACAAGTTCACCAGTAGGGGGCTCAGGTGGACTTATCTGGTGGGCCGGAAAACTAGTACGAGCCCCAGAGCTGCTCGTACTAGTGTGGGCCACAGGGTCCCTGGCATGGCGGTCCCCTTGCTCCGCCTGGCGGCGTCTCTGCCGCCTTGGTGGCTCATCATTATCGCTTGATGATGAGAAGGACACAGATGACAAGAGGAAAGTAGGGTCATCCTTGTCCTCACTGGGACTCTCGGATTCGGAGACAAGCAGGGCGTATGCCTCCTCGGCCGAGAACGTGCGGCGGGCCATAAAGGAGTGCTTGTGTGTATGTGCGTGGAAAATCCCAAAAAGTATACAAATAAAAAAAAGATTCAAACGCGCTGATCAGCGGTACGAAGCTGATCAGCGGTGGGGTGTGTGATGCACTAAGAGTGTCCGGACGCTAAGAGTGCCGGCCACAGTCAGCGCATGCAAAAAAAAAAAACACTTGCGCCCCCAAAAAATGTGTGTGTGTGGGGGCGGGGGGGGGGGCAAGCTGCAGCACCCCTGGGGGGTCTAGGGTCACACAGCTGAGTGCTGTGGACCACAGACACCCGATCCGAGTGCTAGACCGCAATAAAAAAAAAATTTCCCCCTAACTCTCCCTCACTATCCCTGCCTAATCTACCTAATCTACCTTTCCCTACCTGTCCCAAAAACACAGATTTGTGCCTGATGGCACAAAAAAACTCAGTACAGCCGGAGGCTCCTTTCTCTCCCGCTCCACGGACCTGTATGAGCGGGGAGAGGAGCTCCGGCAATTTAAAACTGCCGCTCCGCCCGCCCACCTGCCCAGCCGACCAATCAGAAGCGATCCTGAGAGGTGGCGTGACCTCCACCTCTCAGGATCGCAGGACGGTGATTGGTGGTGTATTATCACACCACCGATCACCGTCCTATTCCGGGTTATCGGGTCACCAGAGACCCGAATAACCCGGAAACGCAGCAAACCGCAGGTCTGAATTGACCTGCGGGTTTTCTGCGATCGCCGACACGGGGGGGGGGGGGTCACAGGACCCCCCTGGGCGTTGTACCAAGGTGCCTGCTCAATGATGTGAGCAGGCACCTTGTTCCGATCACTGCCCACCGCGTGTCCTTAAGTACCAGGACATCAGGGCGTACCTGTACGCCCTGTGTCCTTAAGAGGTTAAATGGCGATATTATAGAAGACAGGTTTCCCTACATTAATATAGATCCCGAGATGTAAACACATACCTTAGGGCTAGGTAGGATACAACGTCATCTGAGGCGGAGACCGTAGTAAGGCTTCTGATGAATGGCAGGAGCAGTCGGCTGAGATTTATTTTATGTGTCCACCTACGTTTGTGAGTATATTAAAAAAAGTTTTAATTAAACTGAACAGCGGTTCTTCACTATTGGAGTCTTTATACTCTATAGAACTACAGGTAAAAATTAAAAAACACCGGAGGAATTGTAGCTAGGTGTAATGGTCTTAGGCTACTTTCACACTTGCGGCAGGACGGATCCGACATGCTGTTCACCATGTCGGATCCGTCCTGCGGCTGTTTCACCGTGCCCCCGGGCCGCCGCTCCGTCCCGATTGACTATAATGGGGACGGGGGCGGAGCTCCGGTGCAGCACGGCAGTGCACGGCTTAAGGCCGCCGGACTAAAATTACTGCATGTCAGGTTTTTTAGTCCGGCGGCTTTGTGGGATTTTAGGTTACGCCCATGATGAAGCTTTGGAGTGAAACCCAGGTCGGGCAGGAGCAGTAGGCTGAGATTTGTTTTATCTGCTTATGTGTCCACCTACGTTTGTGAGTATATTTAAAAAAAGTTTTAATTAAACTGAACAGCGGTTCTTCACTATTGGAGTCTTTATACTCTATAGAACTACAGGTGAAAAGAAAAAAACACTGGAGGAATTGTAGCTGGATGCAATGGTCTTATGTGTCTGATGTGACTGATTTCCACCTGCCCCTTTGAGTATAACAGCAAAAGTGCGAGTGAGGAGCATTTACAGTGCTACACTATTGGTGCACTTTTTCTGCAGGATCTGTAGTGGAAGGAGGATTTTTTGGAGAATACGGTGTCCTATCGGTGCTTGTATAGTTGGATGATCCGACGGAGAGAGGAGAAATTAGTGAAAAGTTGCGCGGACCCCCAAAAACGCATATTGACATTGTGAACTGAGCCCACTTCACTTCTGGGATCTGCAGCGGTAAAGCCATTGTTAGACCATGAATTGGAGCTTTAAGACATTTTTATAGAGACATATGTGCCCTATACTATAAGTATTAACCCTAGAGGCTCACAGATAATCTTTGTATCAGATATGTGTCTATTATCAACACGAGGTGACTGACTTGGATAAACTTCTTTCATTATTTAAGCCCCCAGTGCCTTGTGACCCGCCATAGCTGCTACATTTGTGATCCACATTTTTACCTTCTTGTTATTGTGACTTGTTTTTAATATAGCTATATGCATTAATAAAGACTGTACATGTTTATATTAAGTTGTGTAGTGGTTCTCTTTAGTGCAGTAATGGCACCCAATGGGCACTACATTCAAATCCTCCCTTAAGGCCCCTTTCACACGAGCGAGTATTCCGCGCGGATGCGATGTGGGAGTTGAACGCATTGCACCCGCACTGAATACCGACCCATTCATTTCTATGGGGCTGTGCACACGAGCGGTGATTTTCACGCATCACTTGTGCGTTGCGTGAAAATCGCAGCATGCTCCTCTTTGTGCGTTTTTCACGTAACGCAGGCCCCATAGAAATGAATGGGGTTGCGTGAAAATCGCAAGCATCTGCAAGCAAGTGCGGATGCGGTGCGATTTTCACGCATGGTTGCTAGGAGACGATCGGGATGGAGACCCGATCATCATTATTTTCCCTTATAACATGGTTATAAGGGAAAATAATAGCATTCTGAATACAGAATGCATAGTAAAACAGCGCTGGAGGGGTTAAAAAAAAATAATAAATAATTTAACTCACCTTAATCCACTTGTTCGCGATGCCGGCATCTCCTTCTTTCTTCATCTGATCTCTGTGCAGCAACAGGACCTTTGATGACGTCGCTCCGGTCATCACATGGTACGTCACATGATCTTTTACCATGGTGATTCACCATGGTAAAAGATCATGTGACGTACCATGTGATGACCGGAGTGACGTCATCACAGGTCCTTGAACTATAATTAATGCTCACCTCAGGTCCTATTCAGTAAAGGGGACAGAAGCAGATGCCGGGCTACGCGATCAAGTGGATTAAGGTGAGTTAAATGATTTTTATTTTTTTTTAACCCCTCCAGCGCTGTTTTACTATGCATTCTGTATTCAGAATGCTATTATTTTCCCTTATAACATAGTTATAAGGGAAAATAATACAATCTACAGAACACCGATTCCAAGCCCGAACTTCTGTGAAGAAGTTCGGGTTTGGGTACCAAACATGTGCGATTTTTCTCACGCGAGTGCAAAACGCATTACAATGTTTTGCACTCGCGCGGAAAAATCGCGGGTGTTTCCGCAACGCACCCGCACATTTTCCCGCAACGCCCGTGTGAAAGGGGCCTAAAACTATTAAAGAGCTTGTCCGGGATTAGAAAAAACATGTCTGCTTCCTTCCAAATCAGCACCACCCCTGTATGTGGGTAGTGTCTGGTATTGGCACCATTTGAGTCATTGGGGCAGAGCTGCAGTGCCGCACACCAACTGTGAACAAGGGTGGTGCTATTGTGGAAGAAAGCAGCCATGTTTTTCTAAACCTGGTCAACCCCTTTAGCCACTTAGATTATACGGGTACATACAGTAATTTTATTATTAGATGTGTTTTGCCAGAATACATAAACTTTTAAGTAATTTAATAGTTATGGATATTGACATATAACATCCATTGTAAGGGACAAAGGATTGGCTAGGCTGTAATTTCTGGCTTATCCTCTTTTGTTTTGGTCATAGCACCCCGACTACTATTGCACATGCAGGTCAGGTTATTTGTAGTATGAAGGACCATCCAAGTGTGTATATATATGGGAGATTTGGGGGAGATCGGCTCAGCTATTAGGGTTGTCCCATGAATAATAGTCTACAGTTTTCAAACCAGCACCTGGATCTGAATACTTTTGTAACTGCATGTAATTAAAAATGTATAATTTCAATAAAGCATCTATGACATTTACTCCAGGACATTTAAAAAGCAAGCAAGCTTCACGCAAGAAGGCTAGGTCAGCATATATTTGCAGTTCTTAAAGACATTTTGCTGCTGGGGATGTATACAAGTTATTCATTAAAGTTTTTGGCATAAGCTGGAGAACCATCGCTGTTACAATAGTCACTGATAAAGTATTAACACAACAGATCATCCTTGGAATAGTTGCTGGGGAATTCTTGTTTTTTCCGTTACCATGGTCTGAGACGTCATTGTCTCCACTGCAAGCAGTTACCAGGCACATTTTGTGCAATGGTCACTTTCATCGTCAGCTATAATGAGGCATTTATTATAAGTGTGTGTATAGTGATATGTCAAAGGTTTTAATTGGTGGGGTTTTGAGTGCTAAGACCCCCACCAGTTGGTAGAAGGACAAGAAAAAAGTGCTCACACAGAGAGCTGTCTCACCTCACTGCTGTAAATGGGCTAGATGGAAAGGCTATGAGCCAATCTCCAGTACAACTCCTGCAGCGAGGAGCTTCTATCTCCTTTTTTAACGTTTTGTAAGGGTTTGCTATGTCATCATGAAATCTCAAGTTTAACGTTAAAAGTACAGCAACACTTTAAAAGGGTTTTGTAGGATTTTAATACTGATGACCTATACTCGGGATAGCTCACCAGTATCTGATCGGTGGAGGTCTGACACCGGGGACCCCCGCCGGTTTCAGTTTTTTGAGAAAGCTCCGTACATTGCATAATGGCTGTGCTTGTTATTGCAGCTAAGGCCTATTCACTTCAATGGGGGCTGAGCTGCTCCTAGGCCATGTGACCGATGAACATGTCATCACTGGCGCAGGAAAAGCTGTGAGAAGGTCGCAGCGGTGCCTTCTCAAACAGCTGATCGGAGGGGGTCCCAGGTGTCGGAACCCCGCTGGTCAAATACTAATGACCTATCCAGAGGTTAGCATACAAAATCAAGATTGACGGCAGCATCTCCATACAAAAAAGCTTCTTTATTCACATTGGGTCCATGAAAAGCATGTGTACAAACGCACCAGTAAAAAATGCAACGTTTCGGCTACATGGCAGCCTTTCTCAAGCATAACATGAAGTGAAATATAGGAGTTTAAATGGTACTTATACTCCTCCCCTCAACTAATTATTCCAATGAATTATGTTAATATACATAAAATCACTGCCTCCAAACAGACATAGGGCCAGATTTATCATTAGCTCAGGTCAGAATAATGGAGTGAAAAAGTCCCCAAAAAATGCGCAAACGCTAAAACTGCGCACAAATTTGCGACTTTTTTTTGCTCTGCACTATGCTCGCTAGTTTTCTGAAAGTGGGCGTGTTTTCTTATGTAAATGAATCTCTAGACAGATTTACTATTGGGACTATTTAAAAAGTCTCGAAAAAGTCGCAATTTCACTCCAGTGAGGACCATGCTTATCTTATGAGACTTTTTAATAGAACATGCGAATTTTTCATAAAAACGTGCGACTTTTTCATAAAGATGTGCGACTTTTGTAAAGCTGCTTACTGACGGATAAACCGTCAAACCACATTTATTACAGTCTTAAAGGGACGATCATAAATCTGACTTGGCTAAAACTGACTTTAGCCATATGTGAAATTGGAGTGAGCTGTCAGAGCAATGATAAATCTGGCCATATTGACCAATACCAGTGTATCTTATCCTTTCCACTTAACAATAGTGACTCAGTGCATTAAAAACGCCAATGCGCATGCCCAAGCGCTTTCTCCACCTCTTTCGGACATGTGACAAGTTCCGATCACGTGACACATCACATGAGCGTAATTCTGAGCGCCCGTACACATCATTCCTCCCTGAGCGTCAGCACACTCCTCCCTATCAAGGAAGCGTCCTATATCCAAGGAAACTCCCCACCATGCGGCACAAACGCAGACTGATTACATCAGTCATTGTGTTGTATATTAGTGAAATTACAGCACAAGAAGGTAGTGTTAATATAGGAAAGGATGGTTTTTATATTACCTTATCTCGGGCATATTTCAATATAGCTTTTGTATTCATGATGTAGAACGCCTATGGCAGTATCCCGCCTACTATAAAAAATATATAAACTCGATTAGACTAAATATTAAAAACAACTTCATCATACTGGCACTAAATTAGACATATAGACATAATTCAATTCCGGTTTATATGTAGTCTTAGGGTGGCTCTACCTCAAAGTGAATGGTACCGGTGCTCGTATCGTGACTTTTTGCCCTCTCAGTCACTATTAACTTAAACAACAATATTACTTCTTAGATAGGCACTCGGACATCTAGAGTACATGCAGCATACAATTTTATTCACACTAATATAACAACAATCTATAAGAACAATTAAAATGATGAATGAGATAGGAATACATATATAAATAAATAATAAATAATGATAATAGATTCTCCATAAACTCAATGTATATAGAATTAACTCCACCCTGGTTTGGAAGTATTTAGTCCATTGATATTAATCCTCTTACTATTCAGTGCTTTTCATTATCTAATCCATCCACTATAAAAATCGATGAGGTAGTTCAAGACAAATAGTTCTTTATAGCAGTTCTCCTTAGTTATATTTTTTTGATTAATGTGAATTTAGCTTTTTCTCTCGAAATTGTAGCATTAAATCTTTTTTTTTTTTTATTCCAATTAATTATGTTAATATACATAAAATCACTGCCTCCAAACAGACCTAGACCAATACCAGTGTATCTTATCCTATCCACTTACCAATATCTTTGTTCCCTCCTCTCCTCAGTGGACCCATATATGATATTGAGGAAGAAAGAATTAAGATGGATTTATAATTTGAGATCATTACAACCCCATGGATTGAATATTTATTTTAATGTAAGCGGAATTGAATAATAACAATCTATAAGAACAATTAATATATATATTATATATATATATTTTCGGTCAGAATTCGGCGTCCCTCGTGTTATCAACTCCTCCTCCAGTTGGTCACGTGATGGGAATCGGCCAATTGAGAGTCTCTTTTTCCCTGCTTGCCGGCTAAGCAGGGATTTTAAATTCTATATTAATCGCTTTAACTGCTGAATCAGCTGATTTTATAATAATTCTGTATCAGCCAGGAACTTTGGCTTCATGACATCTGCACTTAGCATGCGCTGGTAGAAATGATACAGAATTATTATAAAATCAGCTGATTCAGCAGTTAAAGCGATTAATATATAATTTAAAATCCCTGCTTAGCCGGCAAGCAGGGAAAAAGAGACTCTCAATTGGCCGATTCCCATCACGTGACCAACTGGAGGAGGAGTTGATAACACGAGGGACGCCGAATTCTGACCGAAAATATATATATATAATATATATATTAATTGTTCTTATAGATTGTTATTATTCAATTCCGCTTACATTAAAATAAATATTCAATCCATGGGGTTGTAATGATCTCAAATTATAAATCCATCTTAATTCTTTCTTCCTCAATATCATATATGGGTCCACTGAGGAGAGGAGGGAACAAAGATATTGGTAAGTGGATAGGATAAGATACACTGGTATTGGTCTAGGTCTGTTTGGAGGCAGTGATTTTATGTATATTAACATAATTAATTGGAATAATTAGTTGAGGGGAGGAGTATAAGTACCATTTAAACTTCTGTATTTCACTTCATGTTATGCTTGAGAAAGGCTGCCATGTAGCCGAAACGTTGCATTTTTTACTGGTGCGTTTGTACACATGCTTTTCATGGACCCAATGTGAATAAAGAAGCTTTTTTGTATGGAGATGCTGCTGTCAATCTGGATTTTGTATGCTTTTCTAATGACTGAATGGATCTGAGGTCAAGGACGAGCTGATGCATTCCTGAATACATCTTTAAGGTCATTGGTGCTGCTCTCAAATACAATTTTACTCTATCCAGAGGTTCGGTCATCCGTACTGAAATCTCGGAAAACTCCTTTAAGTTGAATGAATATTTTCTCTGACTGCAAATCTGAATAGCAATCCATAACAGCTTTATGCATCTTCTTTTGCAGATGACGTGTGCGCAGATGCAGGGCAAGGTCTGTCGATCAGTATGGAAAGGTTTGGTCTTGGGAACTCTTCTCACCACTTTTGTGATATTGCTATATTCATATGCAGCTCCTCCACTTAGCTTTAGCAGCACAGAGTGAGTCATCTGATTTCATTCCCATACAAACATTTACATTTCATTTGTGTAGTATATACAGTAATTCAAATAATTATGATTTACTTGGCTGTGACATTTTCAGGACCAGAGGTCGCAATAACGCCTGTACAAGCGTCATAGACGCGTGTTCAGGTGATTTTACTCCTTAAAAAAAGTCTAAGGCGTACCAATACGCCTTAGGCTACTTTCAGACTAGCGTTCAGAGAGGATCCGTCTGCTGTCTGCACAGACGGATCCTCTCCTATAATGCAGACGTTTGGATCCGTTCAGAACGGATCCGTCTACATTATAGTTTAAAAAAAATTCTAAGTCTGAAAGTTAGTCAGACGGATCCGTCCAGACTTTACATTGAAAGTCAATGGGGGACGGATCCGTTTGAAAATTGAGCCATATGGTGTCAACTTCAAACGGATCCGTCCCCATTGACTTACATTGTAAGTCTGGACGGATCCACTTGCCTCCGCACGGCCAGGCGGACACCCGAACGCTGCAAGCAGCGTTCGGGTGTCCACCTGCTGAGCGGAGGCTGAACGCTGCCAGACTGATGCATTCTGAGCGGATCCGCGTCCACTCAGAATGCATTGGTAGCTGGACGGATGCGTTCGGGGCCGCTTGTGAGACCCTTCAAACGGAGCTCACAAGCGGAGCCCCGACGCTAGTGTGAAAGTAGCCTTAGACTTTTCCCTGCCTTTCATCAGTGCAGTGAGCGCTGTG
Organism: Bufo bufo; assembly: GCF_905171765.1. NCBI lineage: Eukaryota > Metazoa > Chordata > Amphibia > Anura > Bufonidae > Bufo > Bufo bufo. The sequence goes on along the minus strand of NC_053390.1, from coordinate 290,143,399 downwards.
AACGGCGCGGGCAGCGCAGCGATGCTGCCCGTGCCTGAAATGACCAATAACAAAGATCCTTACATCAAGGAGCTTTGTTATTGGTCCATTTGAGCGGGCATTCGGACCATTCGGCACAACGCTCTGAAGTGAGGAGGAAGAGTCCTACAGCGGTGCAAGATTCTCACCAAGTGGCGCCTGGCGGGGTAAACGATCTTGGGCTGTGGGTCACTTCCTCCATGTGCTCACGGCGTCCTCTCCAGTGAAGAATGTGCGCCCAAACTCCATAGTAACCAGATACCAATAGTGCCAATATGCCTGAGCATGCTTGCCCTGGTCGGATGAATAAAATGATCGGGTCCGTGCTAGGCCAGTCGGGCGCAGCGCATTTTGACATGGAGATTGGGTGTGGGGTGGGGGGGCTGATAGTGATGAGTTAGGGTGGGCTATGAGTTTGGGCGCACGTTCCTTACTGGAGAGGACGCTGTGAGCACATGGAGAAAGTGTCCCACAGCCCGACCGTCCAGAACTTCATGAAGCGAATGTGACTATTGGACTAGTAGCTTGTCATTACATGGAAGACTTTTATGATTGGTGAGCACAATAAATGAATTTATCGTAATTAGACAGCACAATTTGTGATAGGTGCAATGTTATATATATCCTGTTGGGATCTAAGAGGGCTTGAAATTTTTAGGGAGACTCCAGGAAAACCAAGGAGGGTTGGCAAATAGGCAATAGATTGTCCCAGATATAGGGACAGCCATTTTGCCCCCATTAGGTCTCATGTACACGACTGTATCCATTTTGAGGTCTGCAAATTGCTGATCCACAAAATATGGACATCCATGTGCTATCCACATCTCCATGCTGCAAAAGATAGAGCATGTCTTGTTCTGGCCGATCCACTGAAGTCAATGGGTCCGCAAGAAAATGCGGAATGCACGCGGACCATAGCCGTGATTTGCATACTGCAAAACGGATACAGTTGTGTGCTTGAGACCTTATAGTGAAAGCCACAGTACCCATAGATGTGAAGTAAAGAGATGTCAAGTACACTATACTATGCAATAGTCCAATACATTGTGTATAAGACTGTCCTATAACTGCCTCCTGTGCATTCGTCCCAGACCCCACCAATCGCCACTATGCCACCCACTGCTCCCTGCCACAACGACCAGACATCCCTGTTGAATTCTTATTGAATTGAGTTTTGCACAATCTACCGCTATAATCCCTACGTGCAGGGGCGTAACTAGACTGTTATGGGCCCCAGTGCAAACCTTGAATCGGGCCCCCCCCCCTTGCCAATTTTTACAAAGAGGCTGCAATTTTTTTTGTTTACACTAAGCCCAATGCATGGCTACACTCACCCAGTCCTAATAAAATCTGGTCCTACCTCATCCAGGGTGTCGCTGGCGTCGGCGTGATGTCCACTGGATCCAAAACAAGGTCCCTGCGGTGATAGAGAAAAAAAGAATAATCACATAAGGAAGGGATGGTGAATGCCCCTGTGAAATCACCAGCAGGGGGCGCTGTGCTGGTCCTGTAAGACCGAGCCATGCCAATGTATAGCAGGGTGATCTAGGACATTTCCACTAAATGCTGCTACAAAGTACTAATGCCTACATTGTGGCCACTCACAGTACTAATGCCCACCTTGTGGCCCCTTCACAAAAGTTATGTCCTTCTTGTGGCCCCTTCACAAAATTTATGTCCTTCTTGTGGCCCCTTACAGCAGTTATGCCGCCCACCTTTGTTCCTGTCACAGTAGTTAGTCCCACTTTTGTGTCCCCTCACAGTAGTTATGCCCAGATATGTGCCCCCCTCACAGTAGTTATATCCAGATATGTGCCCCTTCACAGTAGTTATATCCAGATATGTGCCCCCTCACAGTAGTTATACCAGATATGTGTCCCTTCATAGTAGCGATGCCCAGATATGTGCCCCCTCACAGTAGTTATGCCCAGATATGTGCCCCTCACAGTAGTTATACCAGATATGTGTCCCTTCATAGTAGCGATGCCCAGATATGTGCCCCCTCACAGTAGTTGTAGCCAGATATGTGCCCCCTCACTGAAGATATTCCCAGATATGTGCCCCCTCACAGTAGTTATGCCCAGATATGTGCCCCTCACAGTAGTTATACCAGATATGTGTCCCTTCATAGTAGCGATGCCCAGATATATGCCCCCTCACAGTAGTGATGCCCAGATATGTGCCCCCTCACAGTAGTTGTAGCCAGATATGTGTCCCCTCACTGAAGATATTCCCAGATATGTGCCCCCTCACAGTAGTTGTAGCCAGATATATGCCCCCTCACAGTAGTTGTAGCCAGATATGTGCCCCCTCACAGTAGTTATGCCCAGATATGTGCCCCTCACAGTAGTTATGCCCAGATATGTGCCCCTCACAGTAGTTATACCAGATATGTGTCCCTTCATAATAGCGATGCCCAGATATGTGCCTCCTCACAGTAGTTATGCCAGATTAGAGATGCCCACCCATCATCATCAGTGCCAGGAAGGGAGTCACACACTGCACAGGGGGCACCATCATCATCATCAGTACCAGGGAGGGAACCACACACTGCACAGGGGGCATCATCATCAGTGCCTTCCTTCCCCCCTCCCCCAGTCTGCAGCTTTAGGGGGGGGGACTAAAAACACATGCTTACCTGAGTCCTTGATGACGTGCTCCCATACTCATTCCCGGTCTTTCAGCGCTCCTCCCACAGCCAGTAGCACGATGTGCGGCCAGCAGGGGGAGCGCTGGAGCCCTGCTTCACTCTGGATACAGCCCTTTGCCTCTGCACCAACCTCCCCCCCCGCTCATATTATACAGTACATACGTAAACGGGGCCCCGCATTGTCACTGTACTTCATGCCGGGCTCCATCAGAGCACCCCATAAGTCAGGGCTTTACTCCGTCGGTCCTGGGGGGCCCCGTGGGCCCCCCTGACTTAGGGGCCCGGTCGCAAGTGTGACCGCTGCAACCCCTATAGCTACGCCACTGCCTACGTGACAGATTTGGTGCTTCAAGAAAGGTAGGGATTCAGTCTTCTGAGAGATAAATTTAAATTGGTCAAAATTTGCTATTTCTGCATGGAAGACATTATAGATGAGACTGGTAATGGTTTCCTTGCAGAAATAGCAACATCTTAATATTATTTAGGCCTGTGTATTATACAGTATATATGAATTACAGCAAATTTCGTACTCCTCCTCGGCTAAAAATACTCCTCAAAAATTGTATTTTTACTCTTCCAGAAAAAATGTAGTGTAGTGTTCAGGACACAGAAGTGCTATGATTTCTTAATAAACACTAAACTAAGAAAGGAATGGTCAAATATGAAATATACACAGTTAAGTCACATTATCATGACTTTTTCTTACTCTCAAAATCGGCAGTGCGTACCTCATGAAGGAAGTTACGTGCCGCGCTGGCTTGGTGGGTATATATGGTGTGATAGGCTGTCTGCACACATATCCCTCGTTGTTGTCATGGGTAAAAGGGGCGATTTATCAGAATTGTAAAAAAAAGATGATTATTGGCTCTTGGGTCAAGGGTGGTGGCAGTATTTCTGAAATTATGCAGTTTGTGATTTGTTCATGTGCTGCTGTGGTAAAAGTGTATTGTGAGTGGACAAATGGCACCACTGGCAATAAGTCATGTCAAAACTGCAGAGCATCACGTACCAATGGTGTGAGAGGTGAACGTAAGCTATGAAGTTGCACAAGGGCAGACCGAAACTCTACAATTGAGCAGCTCACCGCCAAAATGACCCTGCTGTGTATGGGGCTCCGAAGCAGATGAATGGTCACTCACCTCTGTAAACGAAGTTGTATTGTCAGAAAAGGCTTCAATTTTCTCATGAGTATCGGAATAGGATTTTTGCTTCTGCTTCTCCAATGAGTTACGTTTCTGCTTCATTGAACGTATGGACTTTGGCGTGTCAGGCGAAAAACATCATAGATCAAACACCTTGCGACCATTGCTGGAAGAAGACAAGCAGCGTTATGGTCTGGGTAATGTTTTTGGGGCATTCTCTGGACCCACTCATCCATGTGGAAGGCACTCTCAACTGATTTAGACCACGTACACCCATACATGCTGATTGTCTTCCCTAGGGCGGATGGGATCTTCCAGCAGGACAATACGACATGTCACACTGCTAGAAATATCCGACATTGGTTTGATAAAAAAATAAATAAAATGGCTGCACACCATTATACATACAAACAATAGAGCTTGGTCGGTATTGTACCACTTTTATTTAGAATGACCCCCATTTCTTAGCTCTATTGTTTGTATGTATAATGGTGTGCAGCCATTTTGTTTTTTAATCATGTTTGCTTCATGGATATGCATCTGTGATTCTGAAGGTTCTAGTCTAAATTCTCCTGTAGTATATATTGAGGGTAGCGCCTCTTTTAGACTGAACATGCCCATCTACCTGGGACTTCTGAGCAGAGTATGTATGTAGCTGGTTCATACACTGCCCTGAATATTGAAGGCTTAGGTAAGTCCAAAGAGAGGCAGTATATTAGTGTTAGGGACCCATCTGCGGAAGCCACCTTGATGCCTGGTAGATGGGCCCGACACACGTTTGATAAAATATGTGCGCTAAAGCTTCCATTAACTCATTTATAGTCTGTATTGTACCACTTTTATTTAGAATGACCCTGTCAGGAAGCAGGGGGTGTTACCCCTACTTGGGGACCGCGGGCACGGCGCAGGGCACGGGTTCCCCTTTAGCTCGGTAGAACACCTGGTCCCCGAGGTGCGGGTGTGCGGCGTGTGCGCATGCGCAGTACACAGGCTGCGCGAGCATTCCCGGGTCCATAGCGTTCCTGCATTATCCAGCTGTCAGGTGTGAGCCTTGCTGGGGGAGGTTCCCAGTACACACCTTCCACCTGTGTGGGACATCGTGCCTTCCCCCTTGTTTCCAGTCATTCTAGGCATCCACTGGCTTAGGAGACACAGCCCCACGATCAACTGGACCTCTGGCTCCATCACCTTCACACCCCCCTCCGGTTCTCCTGTTCACGCGTTTCCGGCTCCAAGCCCTCCTACGGTTCTGGGCACCGTTGAACACAGACTACCCGACAAATATCGGGACTATGCAGACGTTTTTGAAAAAAAGGGAGCAGACGCCTTGCCGCCACACAGGCCCTATGATTGCCCCATTGACCTGCTCCCTGGAGCCCCACTGCCGTACGGGCGCTTGTACAATCTGTCCGAACCCGAGACCAGGGCCCTGAAGGACTACATAGAGGAGAGCCTAGCGAAGGGGTTCATCCGTCCCTCGACCTCTCCAGTCGGGGCCGGCATCTTCTTCGTGGGGAAAAAAGATGGGAGTCTCCGGCCCGGTGTCGATTACCGGGCCCTGAACGACATCACCAAGAAGAACCGGTACCCACTCCCTCTCATTCCCGACTTGCTGGACAGAGTCAAGGATGCGCGTTTCTTCACCAAGATCGACCTCCGGGGGGCCTACAATCTGATTCGTGTCAAGGAGGGGGATGAGTGGAAGACAGCATTCCGCACACGGTTTGGGCATTACGAGTACCTTGTCATGCCCTTCGGGCTATGTAACGCCCCAGCCACATTTCAGTGCTTCATCAATGACGTCTTCCGTGACCTGTTGGATACCCATGTTGTGGTATATCTAGACGATATCCTTGTCTTTTCCAGATCACTGCCACAACACGAACGGCATGTCAAATCGGTGCTCCAGCGTCTGCGGACCCACAGTCTCTATGGCAAGCTTGAAAAAAGCACCTTCGAAGTCTCGTCCATCGAGTTCCTGGGCTACATCCTATCCCAAGGCCGAGTGGAGATGGACCCCAGGAAGATCCAGGCCGTCCAGAATTGGCCTGTCCCCCGCAATCCGTGGATGGTGCAGCGACCGCCGATTCATTCTGAACTTTTCAGCGATCTGCGCTCCCATCACTGCACTGACCAGGAGCAACACCCTGTTTGAATGGACCCCGACGGTCCAACAGGCATTCCAGCAGCTCAAGAGGCTGTTCACACAGGCACCTATACTGGTACAACCGGATGCCTCTTGCCCATTTTTTCTGGAGACCGACGCCTCCGAGGGGGCTATAGGGGCTGTTCTCTCCCAGGTCCAAGGGGAGAAGCAGCTTCTCCATCCCGTTGCCTTTTATTCCCGCAAACTCACCAGGGCCGAACGCAACTATGATGTGGGTGAGAGGGAGCTTCTCGCCATCAAGGACGCCCTGGAGGAATGGAGACATTTGCTGGAGGGAGCCGAAAACCCTGTGGTGGTGTACACCGACCATCGCAACCTCGAATATCTCCGCAGTGCCAAGCGACTGCGTCCTCAACAAGCCAGGTGGGCTCTCTTTTTCTCCCGTTTTTGCCTCCAGATTACCTATCGACCGGGATCCAAGAACGGCAAGGTGATGCCTTGTCCCGTATGTGCTCCTCCGAGGCCGATCCTGCACCTCCAGAACCGATCCTGCCAGCCGCATACTTTCTAGCCACCCAACACTCCTTGATCGAGAGGATCCGACGGGCCAGCACGCCAGCTCCAGAGGAGGCAGCCCATCTGCCAATGAAGCAGGGGCTTCGTTACCACCAACAGTGGATCTATGTCCCAGTCTCCCAGCGAGAGACCCGGTTTTGGTGGCCCTCTTTGGCAGCCGACGTACGCTCCTTCATCGAGTCTTGTTCCGTGTGTGCACTCTACAAACGTCCCACCTCAAAACCCGTTGGGTTATTACAGCCTCTGCCAGTGCCAACCCTTCCATGGCGCAACATATCCATGGATTTCATTGTGGACTTACCGCCTTCACAAGCCTGTACCACCATCATGGTGGTGGTGGACAGATGTACCAAGACGGCCCAACAAACCTCAAAGTTGTTCCTCCAATCAGGGAGCACGGGCTCCCTGATTCCATCGTCTCAGACCGGGGCTTGCAATTCACCTCCCGCTTTTGGACCCAGTTTTGCCGTAGCCTTCATATCACTCGCAGCCTGTCTTCTGCCTATCACCCCCAGTCCAATGGGCAGACCGAAAGGACCAACCAAACCCTTGAGCAGTTCCTTCGCTGTTACACATCCCATCTACAAGACGATTGGGTGAGCCATCTCCCCTTCGCTGAATTTTCCTTCAACAATCCGCTTCATTCCTCCACCGGACTCTCACCATTCTATGCCAACTACGGCTATCATCCCTATACTCTCCCGGTTCTCCCCATTGATGTCCTGGTGCCTGAAGTGGCTCAACGGCTCCGGCTCCTACGAGAACTGAGGCGGACCCTAACGCAACAACTCCAGGCCGCTCAGCAGCGGCACAAGACGCAGGCAGACCGTAGACGCACAGAGTTCCCCAGTTACAAAGACGGGGACAAGGTGTGGCTTTCCACACAGCACCTCAAGCTGTCCTGTCCCTCCCGAAAATTGGGACCCCGTTACCTTGGTCCCTTTGAGATCGTGAGTATGGTCAACAACGTTGCAGCCAAGCTCCGGTTGCCTACTTCCCTGGGAATCCACTCGGTATTCCACGTGTCCTTGTTGAAACCACACCGTGCCAACCCGTTCCCGCCTGCTCCACCACCGCCTGCTCCACCACCTCCTATCCAGGTGAATAACGATGGCGAGTACGAAGTCCAGGAGATCCTGGACTCCCGCCGCCGGCGTGGGGTCCTGGAGTATCTCATCCACTGGAAGGGGTACGGTCCCGAGGAGCGTTCCTGGGAGCCCTTGGGGAATGTCCATGCGGCCGCCAAGGTGCGGGCGTTCCATCGGGCTCACCCCGAGAGGCCTTCCCACGGTCTCGTCCGGAGGCCGCTCCTTGGTGGGGGGCTCTGTCAGGAAGCAGGGGGTGTTACCCCTACTCGGGGACCGCGGGCACGGCGCAGGGCACGGGTTCCCCTTCAGCTCGGTAGAACACCTGGTGCCCGAGGTGCAGGTGCGCGGCGTGTGCGCATGCGCAGTACGCAGGCTGCGCGAGCATTCCCGGGTGCATAGCGTTCCTTCATTATCCAGCTGTCAGGTGTGAGCCTTGCTGGGGGAGGTTCCCAGTACGCACCTTCCACCTTCCTCGCCTGCAATTGGTTCCCGGGGAGGGAGGCCTCCTGGTTGCCTTGGGGACCAGGGGGTGGTTCCTACCTTCCCTGGCTATAAAGACCTGGCCTGAGCTCTGGCTCATTGCTGAGTTATTCCACCTTATGGTGAACACCTAGCCTCTCTGCGGATCCTCCTATTTGCCTGTTGTTTCTTTGTATCCTTCCCGGTTACTGACCCTTGGACTGTCTTCTGCTTTGAACCTTCGCTGCCTGCCTCGACCCGGATTGGACATTGACTACCCCTCTTGGATTATCCCTAAACTTGTACCACGTTTCTGGGCTGTCAGCTGCTTACTGCCAGTGGGTTCCTCACCCCACTACTGGCTCCCTGGGATGTTTGACATACCCCCATTTCTTAGCTCTATTGTTTGTATGTATAATGGTGTGCAGCCATTTTATTTTTTTTAATCATGTTTGCTTCATGGATATGCACCTGTGATTCTGAAGTTTCTAGTCTAAATTCTCTTGTAGTATTGGTTTCATAAAGACACGGTGTGGTGTCGAAACGCGTCACAGTTATGTGGCAATAAAGAAGTACTATTTGCATGTAAATCAAGATTGAGTGCCGGTCCTTCTTTTGACATTGATGTGTGGGACGCCAACCCTAGGACACGTGCACCACTGATTCCAGGCTGCAGTGCCGACTGAGTTTCTACAATAGGTTGGAAGAGCATGACCAAACTTTATAAGTACTGCCCTGGACCCCCAATTCCCCAGACTTGTACCCAACTGAGCTGTGGGACCACCTCGATCATCATGTTTGCTCTGTGGATCCTCCCATACCCACTCTCCAGTAGCTGTTGGATGCACTACAGTCAACAAGGCTCCAGATATGAGACAACCCACCATGACCGAGTCACTTCCAGCCTGTCTAGCTGCTGTCCATGTTGCACATGGCGATTACTCTGGATATTAGATGTTGGTCATAATAATATGACTCCCACTATGTAGTTGCCCTCACTGTTTGTCAGTCGTCTCCACAAACAGTTTTTTAGAATCCTCACCTTTTCCATCTTTGACTGGAGATGAAATTTGGTGGTGAGGGTTACCTCAGGGGATAGAGTTTAATGATTTTTTTGTCCCAATGCACCCCACCCCAAGTATTTTTTCAGCCAGACACCTGAGTGAAGAACAGGGGGGAGCAGAGCTGAATTAAAGGGGTCTTCACCACTAAGTAGGAAGATCAGATCAGCAGGTTCCAACTGTTGCTCTGCCGAACCTGCAGCAAGACACTAGAGGCTGAAACAGCCCTTTAATAAAAGGGAGCAGCTGCTGTATCTACAGTCCTCTTGGTCCTCACACTGCTTGGGCCACAAAGGAAAGAAGGGGCCCATATTTGCTGCAGAAATAACTATCTCTCCTCTGTTTTAGGAGGGGAGATAATCATTCCAACTAGTAGGTGGCAGAGTGTGATGCTGCATTCTGTTGGTAATGATACTATAAATACCTCACAGAAGTCAGTACACCCCTCACATTTTTTGTAAATATTTTATTATGTAGAAAGTATTGGGATGGCTCACCCTCCAAGTTGCAAGGAAAAGGGTGCTCCCCCTAAAAAGGTTACCCCTAAATATTTTATTATGTATTATCAACTACCCAGATATAGACTGGGAAACTGAAACTTGTATATCTCATAAAGGAAATCGTTAATTTCTAACGATAATTTGTTTTCCCTTAGTCCTAACAGCAGCACAGATGGGGTTAACTGCCCCTGTGGACTGGTAGGACCGGCGGAATTTTAATGAGCCCAAGAACCAATAAACGATCTTCAGCTCCCTGAAAGGGAGGAGATCATCCCCCAGCCCACCGTGTTTTTAACAAGCATAATGTATTTAGGGTGGGATATTTGTGTGCTGCTGTTAGGACTAAGGGAAAACAAATTATCGTTAGAAATTAACGATTCCCTTACGTCCTCAACAGCAGCACAGATGGGGAGATAGCAAGAAGAATCCCCTAGGGAGGGTCCTCATGCCTGGCAGAACTAAGAACAGTCTGCCCAAAAGCCGAAAACTCTGCCATCCTAGCATCTATCCTATAATGGGAGATGAAGGTTGACTCAGAGCTCCAGGAGGCCGCCTTACAGATCAACTCTAAGGGGAGGAGTCTTCTCTCCGCAACCGAGGTGGAGACCGCCCTAGTAGAATGGGCCCTCACAAACTCAGGAGGATCTAAGGATTGGGAGACGAAAGCTTCCATAATGGCCTCCTTGATCCAGCGACTAATGGTGGCTTTAGACGCTTTACGGCCTTTAGACTTACCGGCAAACAGGATAAGAAGATTCTCATCTATCCTGAACTCACTAGATCTATCCACAAAGATCTGGAGGCATCTTGAAATATCCAGCGGGTCTCTAGCTGGAGTATCAGAGGAGGAGGCTGTAAACAAAACTGGTAAAGATATTACCTGATTGATGTTCTGGAAAGTAGGCACCTTAGGCCTGAAGTAAGGTAAAAACTTCAGGAGTGCGGGGCGTGGCCTGGACGTCTTCAGGAATGGCCGCGTGAAGACAGAGCTCCGCCGCCATTAGCTTCTAAAGGAGACTTTCCTACCGCGCCACTGCAGCACATGGGGAAAAAATTGCTGGGCAAGCCCTCCACCTCGTCCCGACCATCCGCCTGCGGGAATAAGACGCTTGATTCCTACCTCAGCCGTCCACTCCGCGCGGCTCCGTCCGGTTGCGGCCTGCTTCCATCTCAGGCCTCCGGCGCGTGTGAGGGTGAAGTGAAGAGCGCACAGCCGCCGACAGGTACGAGCAGCAATCCAGCCTTACGGCTTCCTACCTCCTCCCTGTCCCCACTAGCAAGGACTTTCCTACCCACTAGCGCTGTGGGGACGCAACTAAAGCGCACAGGGGCAGGAGAGGGGCTACACCTAACAGGAGGCTTAGCTGCCATTATGGCGCCAAAATCGGCAGCTAAACAAGCCAAACCAGTGGCCACTCCGTCCCAGAGACGGCGAGATTGGGCCGAATCCTCTGAGGATCCCCCCAGTCAGCAGCATCATAGAAGGAGAGAGGGAGGAGAAGCTGTTACTTGGGAGCAGGGAAGTGAATATGAGGACGAGGGAGAGGGAGATCTTCTGCAACCCTCCCAGGGCCCTACAATACTTCAGCAGACATTACAACATTTGCCTACTAAGGATGATTTTAAAATGCTGGTCTCAGAAGTCAGAAATGCCTGTAAATCGGAAATCTCAACTTTAAGGCAGGATCTGAAGCACTTAGCAGACCGCATGGACACTATTGAAATAGACCATGATGACACCCGTAGAAGTGTGGCACATTTACAATCTGTTATTGCTTCTCAATCCCAAGTTATCAGGGACAATGCACGTCATCTGGAAGACCTAGATAACAGAGGGCGCAGAAATAACATCCGTGTACGGGGTTTGCCAGAAGCTAATGCGGAAGAAAATCTGCAGGAAATATTATCTGAACTTTTTAATGCTTTACTAGGCACACAGCCACCCCAGCTTATTAAGCTTGATCGAGCTCACAGAGCGCTGCGGCCTAAGTCCTCATCCATGCAGCCCAGAGACGTAATTTGTTGCGTGCACGATTTTCAGGTGAAGGAAAGCATTATGTCCAAAGCCAGGGAAGCACGCTCCATTGATTTTCATGGCGCTCCTGTTCATTTATATCAGGACTTATCATGGTGCACACTCCAAAAAAGAAGAGTATTACAGCCTTTATTGCAACTGCTGAAGGAAAAGAAGATCCCTTATAGATGGGGGTTCCCGTTTGCATTAATAGTCACGAAAAATGGCAGATCCTCCATCTTGCGTCAGCATTCAGACCTCCCTGATTTTTGTGCTGCTTTGGACATTGAGATTCCACCCATCACAGACTGGGAACTACCGGATCCACAACCTGCCCTGGGTCCAATTTGGCAACCTGCCAGACAGAAGAGAAGAAGATCTTCCCCCACTGGAGGGACCCCTCTACGTGAACCACAAGATGAACCCCCATGATTGCTGCATGGACTTCATTAGCTTAAATTGTATCTCCTACTGTTCTTATTCGCCAGGAGGCGACGGCCTTATGGTTCTCTGTTTAAGGTCCTATGTTAGTAGAATTGGTTTATTGTTCAATTCTCTGGTTACTTCATGCTCTAATAAGCTTTGAAACCTGGCCCATCCTGTGCCGGTCCAGTCATGCTTCCATTAAGCAGACCAGTAGTTTCGCCCTCCCCCCCCAGCTTCTGTTGGTTGGGCTGGAAGGACGGCAGTTTGCTGATAGTAATATCACTAGTTGTTGCTCACTGATCTGTATCTGGGTGGCAACACCCAAGGTTCGGATACTAAATGGTGTATTCTTTATGTTTGTATGGTCCTGTGTCTCCCCCCCTTCCCTTTTGTGTCTCTTCTTATTGTTTTTTATACTCAGGTCTCCAGATTCCAAATCACAATCGACTGAATGCCTTAAGGTGTTTTCATCTATGACAGTGTCCTTGAAAAGGATCCATTGCAACCACATAGCAAGTACATATATTCCATGCTTTGAAAATGATTAAGTATGTATCGCTTAATGTAAAAGGTCTTAACTCTAATGTGAAGAGACGCCTGGCACTTACTGAGTGCAAGTCTCAGAAAGCTGACATAGTCTTTCTTCAGGAGACCCACTTTGATCACCAGGGCTCTTTCAAGTTTGCGCAATATTTATTCCCTCGTATATATTCTGCTTCCTCTGGGAGAAAGAGAGCAGGTGTTGCCATTCTCATGTCTGCTGATTGCCCTTTACAGGTGGAAGATGCTATTATTGATCCAGCTGGCAGGTATATCATACTAAAAGCCACACTCAATGGTAGCCCACACGTACTGTGCAATTTATACGCTCCGAATACTGCCCAAATCCCTTTCCTTAATAAGGTGTTTTTAAAACTATCGAAGTTGCTCCCAGCTGCATTGCTAGTAGGAGGAGACTTTAATCTCTCCTTCTCCAAGCGTCTAGATAGATTAACCCTTCAGAATAGACCGCCTACTAAGGATCAGTGTCGAAACTCACGTCTTTTTAGACGTCTTGTTAGAAAATTCGAATTATATGACCTCTGGAGAATTAACAATCCCACTGCAAAAACATTTTCTTTCTTCTCACATCCACATAATACACATTCCCGTATAGACTACTTTTTTGGTAATATCCCAATCTTAAGGATGCTTGCGGATGCCGACATAGGACCAATTTCCTGGTCGGACCATGCTCCGGTGTCAATTAACATTAAAACATCAGGTTACTACCCTAGAGTATGTCATTGGCGCCTTAATGAATCCTTCCTGCACCAGTTGCCGCTTAGGCAGGAGTTACGTGAGGGCCTTACAGAATACTTCACCTTAAATCAGTCCTCAGGACCCCCTATATCTATGATATGGGAAGCCCACAAGGCAGTCTTTAGAGGCGCATGTATAGCGATGGGGTCTCGACTGAAAAAAGACCGTACTATGCAACAACACAATATCACCTCACAGCTGAAGGATTTAGAAAAGATGCTAGAGTCCCGTTGCTCGCGGCCTTTGCTTAGGCGCATTATAACCCTGCGTGCTAGATTGAAGGAATTATTGTTTTATAAAACTGAGAAAAAATTACTATATTCGCGTCAAAGATTTTATATGTGGGGAAACAAACCGCATACCCTCCTGGCTCGACAGCTTCGGGACTCTGGCACTATAAACACTCCGACTGCAATGAGGCGAGGGGATGGGGCAATAGTGTATGACCCAGAGGTCATTTCCAACTTATTTCAGGATTATTATAAGGCACTTTACTCTATCCCTCAACAACTCCCATCTGACCCAGGGCGCAGTAGACTCCTCCTAGATTCCTTTCTTTCTAAGTGTGATCTTCCTCAGTTGTCAGGAGAAGCTCTTGCCTCATTAAACGCTCCCATTACTGTGGAGGAAATGCAGGAAGTACTGAAGCAGCTACCCAATAATAAAGCCCCTGGGCCAGATGGTCTACCATACATCTATTACGCAACATTTTCTGATATTCTTTTGCCACATATGACGCTGTTGTTTAATTCTTTCCTACAAGGATCACCAATACCCACTTCAATGTCGCACTCCTATATAACTTTAATACCTAAACCAGGTAAAGATCCCCTAGAATGTGGAAATTATAGGCCCATTGCACTTCTTAACTCAGATCTGAAAATTTTCACGAAAACTCTGGCTAACCGACTTTCAGACTGGCTACCCCAGCTGATCCATAAAGATCAAGTGGGCTTCGTTCGAAACCGACAGGGCGGAGATAATACAAGGCGCACTATTGACTTAATTGATATCACAAATAAACGCAGAGACTCGGCGTTGTTGCTAAGTCTTGACGCAGAGAAAGCGTTTGATCGCTTAGGGTGGCCTTTTATGTTCTCTACCATGGAGGCCTTCGGTCTGAAAGGCCCTTTCCTTACAGCCCTTCATGTTCTATATGCCCAACCTACAGCGATAGTGAAAATGAAACATGCTCATTCTTTGCCTTTCCCTATAAAAAATGGTACGCGACAGGGATGTCCACTGTCCCCTCTGCTCTTCGTTCTATGCATAGAACCCCTAGCGGCGGCCATTAGGTCTCATCCTGATATTCATGGGATTAAAGTGAATGCAGTAGAATTCAAACTTTCACTATTCGCAGATGATATCCTGCTAACATTAACTGACTTGCATATTTCGCTTCCCAACCTCTTTAAACTACTAGAGACTTATGGTAGATTATCCGGTTATAAAATTAATACCACAAAAACTGAGGCTCTCCCTCTTAACCTAGCCCCTGATATTTTGACCACCTTAAAATCTAACTTTAATTTTCAATGGACGGAAATGTCCTTGAGGTATTTGGGAGTCAACTTAACCACTACTTATCCCTCGTTGTACGCTCAAAACTTTCCATCTATGTTCCGAGAACTCAAGGCCTTAATGATTAAATGGATGCCTTTTCCCATCTCCCTTTTGGGCCGTATAGCATCAGTCAAGATGAATGTTTTGCCTAAATTACTGTATTTGTTTGAGACTCTCCCAATTCCTGTCCCTGAGAAGGAGCTGCGGGATTTTCAATCATCCATATTCAGGTTCATCTGGAATGGAAAGAGACATCGCATAGCTTGCTCAATTTTAATGTCACCCAAAACTCAAGGTGGTTTAGCAGTTCCAAATATTAAAAAATATTACTGGGCTACACACCTTAGAAGACTGCCAGCCTGGTCCAATATGTACGCGTACTCCAGATGGATGGAAATAGAGAAGTTGTGGATAGCCCCTGTACATCCGAACTCACTTATTTGGTACTCCCTACAACCCTCACTTAGACCTGAACTATTGGGCCCTATGTCTTTTACATGTAACATATGGTCGAGGTGTAACAGACTGTTTTCACTTGCATCAGAAAAATCTTCTATGGTCTCCTTTCTGTATAACCCACTATTTAAGTTGGGAATGAGCACAGTTTTTCTTAAAACATGGTTTCCCAAGAAGTTGTTCAGATTTGCGGATGTTGTAAACTATAGGACTCTGGGCTTGTTCTCATTTGACGAGGTACGTTCCTTGCATCAATTACCAGAGTCTTGTAGGTATCAATATGTGCAGATTAGCCATTTTTTTTCGGACCTCTTTCACTCAACGAAGGTGTCAACCCCCACGCCGTTTGAGAAACTTTGTAAATTGACTGTTACAACGAAAGGTCTCATCTCAGGCATCTATCTTATCCTATCATCCTCCTCTGTCACTCACTCCTACATGTCTAAATGGGAAGCAATTCTAGGCCAACCTATAACGTATGCAGAGTGGAAACAGATATGGGAACGGGCAGCGAAGTCGTCCTCATGTGTCACATATAGGGAAAACACATATAAAGTGCTTATGTTTTGGTATCATACCCCACAGCTATTAAAACACTTTAGCCAAGATATCTCTGATAGATGTTGGAGGTGTACGACAGGTGAGGGGACCCACCTTCACATTTTCTGGGAATGTCCTGTGATTGTGCCCTTCTGGAGAATGGTGGAGTCTGTCTTTTTTCAACTCCTCGCAATTCGCTTTCCTTTTACACCTTTTTTTTACTTACTGAATATGCCAAAAATGTCATTAAAAAAACAATTCCTCCTATTAGTCCTTCAGGTGTTAACGGCGGCCAGACGCCTAGTTGCGAGGTTTTGGTTGAGGGCAGACGCACCTACCCGAATGGACCTCATGCATAGTGTAAGAGAAGTTAGAAAAATGGAATACTTAACTGCATGTATTACTAACTCAGTCGATAGATTTACAAAGATCTGGCAAACATGGGATGACGCTTTTGATCACTTACAATAAAAGACCTTTGATTACCAGTCAGACTGTTATTTTTCCCCCTTCCTTTAATTTCCCCTATGTGTCATTGTGATTGTCTTATGTCCTTTTGTGGTTTCAGCCCTTGGTGCATTTATGGGCCTCAGATGCAAAATGTATGTTTTGTATACTAAAGTACATTTGTTGATACTGACGTTATGCAACATAGTATTGTACCTGTATTGCCTCTTACGATTGTGCTATGAGACAATGTACCTGTATTATTTTTTCATTGATAAAAAAATCAATAAAATAAACAATTTATAAAAAAAAAAAACTTCAGGAGTACTCTATCCTGTAGAAAAATAATGTACGGGTGAATTGCGGAGAAAGCCTGCAATTCAGAAACTCTTTTGGCTGAAGCTATAGCCAGAAGAAAGACCATCTTTAAAGTCAAAAATTTAAAATTTACCTCCTCCAAGGGCTCGAAGGGGGGAGATGCTAGCCCCCTGAGCACTACTGAAAGATCCCACTGGGGGATAGGTTTCAGTATAGTAGGCTTTAGTCTTTCAGCTCCCTTCAGGAAGCGTTTGATGAGTGGGTCCGAGAATGTGGCCTGTTGAGACAGGCCGAGATGGCATAAACCTGTACCTTCAAGGTAGCTGGAGATAGGCCTCTATCTAATCCATCCTGAAGAAATTGAAGTATCGCAGGAAGGGGCGGATCTGCAGACGCCACCTGTCTGGAATCACACCATGCCTCGAAGATTCTCATGATCCTGGAGTAGGCCTTCTTTGTAGACTCTGCTCGGGAATGCGACAAAGTTCTCAGGACCGACTCGGAAAGCCCTTCTATGTTGGGAAGGGACTGATCAACCTCCAGGCTGTCAGGTTGAACCTGTGCAGATCTAGGCAGAGGTGAGTGTCCCACGACACCAGGGTCTGCTCCGGGGGGAGTCTCCAGTATTGTCCCCGACTTATCTGAATGAGCTGGGTAAACCAGGATCTTCTGGGCCAAAACGGTATGATGGCTATTACCGAGGCCTGATCCTGACGGATTTTCATCAATACCCTCGGTATCATAGAAAAGGGAGGGAAGATGTAAGCCAGCCTGAACCTCCACGGTATTGACAGAGCATCTATCGCCAGGGGGTTGTCTTCCCTGTAGAGGGAACAGAACCTCATCACCTTGGCGTTGAACCTGGTTGCCATGAGATCCACTTCTGGCATACCCCATCTGTGAACTAGCTGCCTGAAGATCTCCGGATGCAGAGACCACTCCATGGTCGGTAATCCTCGACTTAAGCGGTCCGCTATCATATTGAGGGAGCCTCGAATATGAACGGCAGATAGATGGGAAATGTTCAGCTCTGCCCACCGAAGAATTACCCCGATCTCTGACAGAAGGGGCAATGATCTTGTGCCTCCCTGTTTGTTTATATAGAGAACTGCAGTCATATTGTCTGACTGGACTTTCACTGCTTTGCCCCGGATCTGAGGCGCAAAGTGAAGGAGGGCTAGCCGGATAGCTCGCATCTCGCGAAGATTGGAGGAAAGATGCTGCTCCAGAGGAGACCAAGATCCCTGAATTGGGGATCCGTCCAGGTGAGCGCCCCAGCCTACAAGGGACGCGTCTGTAGTCAATATGACCCAAGCTGGTTGGGTCATAGACTTCCCTGCTGGTAGCTGAAACCACCATCTGAGGGAATTTCGGGTTTGACCGGACAGGGAGCACAGGGAATCTAGCCCCGCAGGGCTGCCGTTCCATAGGTGTAAGACCTCCGACTGAAGAGGACGGAGGTGCCATAGCGCCCAAGGGACCGCAGCCGCTGACATGAGCCCCAGCATCTTCATGAGAGTCCGGATAGAGACTCGACGAGGGACATAAAGGACCTTTGCCAGGTCCTGAATCCGCGCTCTCCTTTCTGGAGTCAACCGGAGGGACATCTCCACAGAGTCGACCACGAATCCTAAGTAATGGATTGAAGTCGATGGGCTCACATTCGACTTCTGCCAGTTGATAATCCAGCCTAGGCGGAAGAGAAAAGAGATTGCGACCTGAAGATGGTGGGTAAGGATCGGAACTGAAGAGGCTATGAAAAGCCAATCGTCCAGATAAGGAATAATAGTCAGTTCTTGGAGTCTCAAAGCTGCCACCACCGAAACCACCACCTTGGTGAAGATAAGGGGGGCAGAAGAGATTCCGAAGGGAAGCACGGCGAACTGAAAGTGCCTGCAAACCCCTGAAATCTGGACCGCGATCCTGAGGAGTTTCCGGGAAGCGGAATGGATCGGAATGTGAAGGTACGCATCCTTGAGGTCCAGAGTAGCCATGACATCCCCAGGATTGAGGATATGGCTGACTGACCTTATGGTTTCCATGCGAAACCTTGTTTTCCTTATAAATCGATTGAGGAATCTCAAATCGATGATCATCCGGAGATCTCCTGTCTTCTTGGGAACCAGGAACACTGGTGAATAAATCCCTAGGCCCCTCTCCCCTGCCGGTACCTCCTCTAGGGCTCCCTTGGAAATATAGTCCTGAATGTAAGATTCTAGGACCACCTGTTTGGCAGACCCGAAGTTTCGTGTGGCGATGAATCTCTCTGGGGGGAGAGAGATAAGATCTACCCGGTACCCTGCGGAAACTATGTCCTGGACCCAGGGGTCTGCAATCAACCGGCTCCAAGAGTCTTTGAAATGGGTAAGACGGCCCCCCACGGGAATCTGGGGGAGGGGTACGGGAAAATCTAGAGGAGACACTGCAGGGGCAGCAGGGCTTATCCAAGAGCCTCGAGGAGGCCCATAGTCAGGAGGGTTTTGCCTCCCTGGTGGACTTAAGGGGGGCGTCTCGGATATTTACGAGACGGCCCCCCCCCAATCTCTGCGCCTAGACTGCTGCCCAGGACAACCTCCGCCCTTCTTTTCCTGTCTGGGGCGTCCCCGAAAGGGCTGCTGGGGGAGGCTCTTCCCTTTTTTATCGGAGAGCCCCTCCATTATTTTGTCCAATTCGGACCCGAATAACCTATCTGGTTCGAAGGGGAGCCCACAAAGGTTAAACTTGGATGCGTTATCCGCGATCCACGGTTTCAGCCAGAGTGGTCTGCGAGCAGCTGAAACTAGGGCCATAGTTTTGGCGGCCAGCTTCAGCTGCATCTGGGAGGAATCAACTAAAAAGTCCATAGCCAGGTTGGCTGACTTGAAGGCTGCCAGGATGTCGTCTCTTGATACGCTCTGGTCCACATCCGTCTGGATTTGATTAAGCCTAGAGCGTAGATAGGTGGCTACCTCAGTGGCCGCAATGGAAGTAGACGCGGAGGCAGCGGCCGCCGCGTAACCCCTCCTAAGGGTGCACTCTGCCCTCCGGTCTAGAGGGTCCTGCAGGCTAGACCCATCGTCTGCAGGGACTAGAGTGCGCCGGGACAACTTGGCTATAGCCATGTCCACCTTGGGAACGGAACCCCACGATTCCACCAAGGGTTTAGCCATTGGGTACATGAGTCTGAATTTTCTGGTAAGCACTGGACCCTTCTCAGGCTTTTTTCACTCTGTGCGCATCACAGAGAGGAGGGTCTCATCCGCTCTAAAGACACGCTGTGTCCGACCGGCGGGATCGGA
The DNA here is from genome assembly GCF_905171765.1 of Bufo bufo. Lineage (NCBI taxonomy): Eukaryota > Metazoa > Chordata > Amphibia > Anura > Bufonidae > Bufo > Bufo bufo. The sequence continues at coordinate 290,123,454 of NC_053390.1, read as the reverse complement.
GGACTCCCCCATGTCAACATCCTGGTCCCCCGACCTGATGGACTTGAGTAACTTCTGCGTCTTTTCTGGAGGGAAAAAGCAAGAAGTAGATTCTTCTTCCTCAGAAGAAGAAGACCCCACTGAACAGGGGGTAGGTCTTTCGACCGGTGCGACCACCTCCATGGGAGTCTGAGAGGGACCTGGTAGCCTCTCATTAAGCAGCTGAACTACTCCCTTGATGGAATCATCCACGTATGTCTTGGTCCATTGGAACATCTCCTGCATCGTGGGTTCCGTGGATGCCGTGCGACAACTCTCACATCTGGAGTAAGGACAGCTGTCATCTAGGGGTGTGTTACATTCGTAACATGCCAAATGCTTCCTCTTGGCCCCAGCCTTCCGCTGATCCTGCTCCTTAGGGGAAGCCATAGTCTGTAATGGAAGAAACAAAACAGGTCATAACACCTACAATATCAGGAGGTGGAGAAAACCAGACCTTAAGGGGGCCCACCAGCACTAGAAGAAATAGAGCTGAAAGAAGAGGAAGTACAAAACCCAAGCAAAGCAATACTGCAGGAATATCACAAAGCACAGGAGAGCTCTGGAGCTAACTTGTGAAAGCAACGCAACCAGAGCACTGACTGATGGGCTCTGGGCGCTTAAAAGGAGGAAGCCCCGCCCAATGGGCGGGTTCCTGAAACGAGATCAGCACCACTCCCTTTTTTTTTTTTTTTTTTCTCTTGTAGAAAAACCAGAGCCTATACTGGCTCTACCTATACGAAAATTGTCTCCCCAGACTAATCCTAAGTCCAGGATGTCCTTCTAGGGAGCCAGTTTAAAAGAAAGGTGAGTTTTATACATCACCGCAATGCTTCGGAAAACCGGAAGTGACGTAGCGCACCTAGGGCGCGTCACTTCCGGAAAATGGCGGTGCCCATAGCGCCGCACACATGCGGTAACGGAGGGACGGAGCACAGTCTACAGATGATGAGAGAAGAGGGGAGGGGACGCCCCCCTCCCCGACGGTACCCCAGACCGAAATCGCCATGATCAGGCCTAAAATAAAGGCACTGAGATCCATAGAAAGCGAGCTAAGCTTAAGGAGGGGAAAAGAACCCCTAAGCAATCTTCAGCTCCCAGAGAGGGAGCGACACGCCAGTCCACCTGTCCAGAGGACAGAAAAAAACACGGTGGGCTGGGGGGTGATCTCCTCCCTTTCAGGGAGCTGAAGATCGTTTATTGGTTCTTGGGCTCATTAAAATTCCGCCGGTCCTACCAGTCCACAGGGGCAGTTAACCCCATCTGTGCTGCTGTTGAGGACGTAAGGGAACAGGTTCTTTGCAATAACCAAAGACAATTACCTCTCCCAACTGGTTCAGGACCCGACTAGAGGGACGGCCATACTGGACTTTAGTATTAACCAATAGACCTGACAGAACAACAGACGTGCAGGTTGGGGGACACCTGGGAAATAGTGACCAAAAAGTAATAACCTTCCAATTATCATTCAAAAGAGCGTTTCTACAGGGAGGAACAAAAATACCAAACTTCAAAAAAGCTAAATTTAGCCAACTAAGAGAGGCCATAGGCCTAACTAAATGGGATAAAGTCCTCACAAATAAAAATACAGCCACAAAATGGGATATCTTTAAAAGCATCCTAAAATCTCATTGTGAGAGGTACATACCGTATGGGAATAAAAGGTTAAGGAACAAAAAGAAACCAATGTGGATAAACAGAACTGTAAAGAAAGCAATAAATGACAAAAAGAAAGCATATAAAACACTAAAACAGGAGGGTAGCACGGAAGCACTGAAAAACTATAAGGAAAAAAATAGAACATGTAAAAAACAAATAAAAGCGGCCAAACTAGAGACCGAGAGATTAATTGCCAAAGAGAGTAAAACTAACCCTAAAATGTTCTTCAATTATATAAATGTTAAAAAGTATAAATCTGAAGGTGTCTGCCCTTTAAAGAGTAATGAGGGAGGAGTCGCAGAGAGCGACGAGGAGAAAGCAAAGCTGTTAAATATTTTTTCTCTCAAATGTATTCACTGAGGAAAATAAACTGTCAGATGAAATGCTGAATGTTGAAATAAATTCCCCATTAAAAGTGTCCTGTCTGACCCAGGAAGAAGTACATCAGCGACTTAAAAAGATTAAAATAGACAAATCGCCAGGATCGGATGGCATACACCCCCGTATCCTAAGGGAATTAAGTAATGTTATAGCCAGACCCTTATTTCTGATATTTGCAGATTCTATACTGACAGGGAATGTCCCACAGGATTGGCGCATGGCAAATGTGGTGCCAATATTCAAAAAGGGTCCAAAAACAGAGCCTGGAAACTATAGGCCGGTAAGTTTAACATCTGTTCTGGGTAAACTGTTGGAAGGTTTTCTGAGAGATGCTATGTTAGAGCATCTTAACGGAAATAAGCAAATAACGCCATATCAGCATGGCTTCGTGAGGGATCATGTCAAACTAATTTAATCAGTTTCTATGAGGAGGTAAGTTCTAGACTTGACAGCGGTGAATCAATGGATGTCGTGTATCTGGACTTCTCCAAAGCATTTGACACTGTACCACATAAAAGGTTAGTATATAAAATGAGAATGCTCGGACTGGGAGAAAACGTCTGTAAGTGGGTAAGTAACTGGCTCAATGATAGAAAACAGAGGGTGGTTATTAATGGTACACACTCAGATTGGGTCACTGTCACTAGTGGGGTACCTCAGAGGTCAGTATTGGGCCCTATTCTCTTCAATATATTTATTAATGATCTTGTAGAAGGCTTGCATAGTAAAGTATCAATTTTCGCAGATGACACTAAACTGTGTAAAGTAATTTACACTGAAGAGGACAGAATACTACTACAGAGGGATCTGGATAGATTGGAGGCTTGGGCAGATAAGTGGCAGATGAGGTTTAACACTGACAAATGTAAAGTTATGCACATGGGAAGGAATAATGCAAGTCACCCGTACATACTAAATGATAAAACACTCGGTAACACTGACATGGAAAAGGATCTAGGAATTTTAATAAACAGCAAACTAAGCTGCAAAAACCAGTGTCAGGCAGCTGCTGCCAAGGCCAATAAGACAATGGGTTGCATCAGAAGGGGCATAGATGCCCGTGATAAGAACATAGTCCTACCACTTTACAAATCGCTAGTCAGACCACACATGGAGTACTGTGTACAGTTCTGGGCTCCTGTAAACAAGGCAGACATAGCAGAGCTGGAGAAGGTCCAGAGGAGGGCAACTAAAGTAATAACTGAAATGGGGCAACTACAGTACCCTGAAAGATTATCAAAATTAGGGTTATTCACTTTAGAAAAAAAGACGACTGAGGGGAGATCTAATTAATATGTATAAATATATCAGGGGTCAGTACAGAGATCTATCCCATCATCTATTTATCCCCAGGACTGTGACTGTGACGAGGGGACATCCTCTGCGTCTGGAGGAAAGTAGGTTTGTACACAAACATAGAAAAGGATTCTTTACGGTAAGAGCAGTGAGACTATGGAACTCTCTGCCTGAGGAGGTGGTGATGGTGAGTACAATAAAGGAATTCAAGAGGGGCCTGGATGTATTTCTGGAGCGTAATAATATTACAGGCTATAGCTACTAGAGAGGGGTCGTTGATCCAGGGAGTTATTCTGATTGCCTGATTGGAGTCGGGAAGGAATTTTTTATTCCCCTAAAGTGAGGAAAATTGGCTTCTACCTCACAGGGTTTTTTTACCTTCCTCTGGATCAACTTGCAGGATGACAGGCCGAACTGGATGGACAGATGTCTTTTTTCGGCCTTATGTACTATGTTACTACTATAGTTACAAGAAAAAGTATGTGAACCCTTTGGAATTATATGGATTTCTGCACAAATTGGTCATAAAATGTGATCTGATCTTCATCTAAGTCACAACAATAGACAATCACAGTCTGCTTAAACTAATAACACACAAATAATTAAATGTTACCATGTTTCTATTGAACACACCATGTAAATATTCACAGTGTAGGTGGAAAAAGTATGTGAAACCTTGGATTTAATAACTGGTTGAACCTCCTTTGGCAGCAATAACTTCAACCAAACGTTTCCTGTAGTTGCAGATCAGACGTGCACAACGGCCAGGAGTAATTCTTGACCATTCCTCTTTACAGAACAGTTTCAGTTCAGCAATATTCTTGGGATGTCTGATGTGAATCGCTTTCTTGAGGTCATGCCACAGCATCTCAATCGGGTTGAGGTCAGGACTCTGACTGGGCCACTCCAGAAGGCGTATTTTCTTCTGTTTAAGCCTTTCTGTTGTTGATTTACTTCTATGCTTTGGGTCGTTGTCCTGTTGCAACACCCATCTTCTGTTGAGCTTCAGCTGGTGGACAGATGGCCTTAAGTTCTCCTGCAAAATGTCTTGATAAACTTGGGAATTCATTTTTCCTTCGATGATAGCAACCCGTCCAGGCCCTGACCCAGCAAACCAGCCGCAAACCATGATGCCCCCACCACCATACTTCACAGTTGAGATGAAGTTTTAGTGTTGGTGTGCTGTGCCTCTTTTTCTCCACACATAGTGTTGTGTGTTTCTTCCAAACAACTCAACTTTGGTTTCATCTGTCCACAGAATATTTTGCCAGAACTGCTGTGGAACATCCAGGTGCTTTTGTGCAAACTGTAAACGTGCAGCAATGTTTTTTTTGGACAGCAGTGGCATCCTCTGTGGTATCCTTCCATGAAATCCATTCTTGTTTAGTGTTTTACGTATCGTAGATTCGCTAACAGGGATGTTAGCATATGCCAGAGACTTTTGTAAGTCTTTAGCTGACACTCTAGGATTCTTCTTCACTTCATTGAGCAGTCTGCGCTGTGCTCTTGCAGTCATCTTTACAGGACGGCCACTCTAAGGGAGAGTAGCAGTAGTGCTGAACTTTCTCCATTTATAGACAATTTGTCTTACCGTGGACTGATGAACAGCAAGGCTTTTGGAGATACTTTTATAACCCTTTCCAGCTTTATGCAAGTCAACAATTCTTAATCGTAGGTCTTCTGAGAGCTCTTTTGTGCGAGGCATCATTCACATCAGGCAATGCTTCTTGTGAAAAGCAAACCCAGAACTGGTGTGTTTTTTTTATAGGGCAGGGCAGCTGTAACCAACACCTCCAATCTCATCTCATTGATTGGACTCCAGTTGGCTGACACCTCACTCCAATTAGCTCTTGGAGATGTCATTAGTCTAGGGGTTCACATACTTTTTCCACCTGCACTGTGAATCCTTACATGGTGCGTTCAATAAAAACATGGTAACATTTAATTCTTTGTGCGTTATTAGTTTAAGCAGACTGTGATTGTCTATGGTTGTGACTTAGATGAAGATCAGATCACATTTTATGACCAATTTGTGCAGAAATCCATATCATTCCAAAGGGTTCACATACTTTTTCTTGCAACTGTATGTTACTATATCTTTTCATGGGCCAACACTGAAGATATGACAAAGTAGTAAAGTAGTCAGTGTACAGCTCGTATAAGAGTGTAAATTTGGTGTGCCCTCTAAATAACTCAACATGCAGCCATTAATGTCGAAACCGCTGGCAACAAAAGTGAGTACACCCCTAAGTGAAAATGGTTGAATTGTGCCCAATTAGCCATTTTCCCTCCCGGTGTCACCTTAGTGTTACAAGGTCTTAGGTGTGAATGGTGAGCAGGTGTGTTAAATTTGGTGGACTGGCAGTACCACTACTCCCTGCTGCTAGAAAGTGAAGATAAAAAAGAGGAAGATGAACAAGGGAAGTCTTCCTGCATTCCTTCCTCAACCAGGTGAAGTGGCTGCTATAATTAGGAAACTTTACAGGTCAGTGGCTGTTTGAGTCACTGTGGCAGGTAGGTACTTTGCCATTCACTACCAAGTGGTTACTTCACTTTGCCCCTCCACCCCCCACAGAGCCCCTGGCAGGTTATGTCTCTCACTGCCCTTTCTATGCCACATCCGAGATCTGGCTGTTTTTGTCCTACCTGTGCTTGTCACAGAGTACTGCCACATCATGACATTCCCCAAATAGTCTTTGCCAACTAATCTCACTCCCCTGCACTGCCTCTCTCACCCATCGCTTTTTGTACCCCTTGTACCCCCCCCCCCCACGCCCCTACAGACCTGTCACTTTGGGCCCAACTACCCCTACAGAATTCTGCCAAATAGTGACTTAATAAGCATTTACATGAGGCTGTAGACTGACTGACAGCAGCAGTGACGCTAGACTGTGGGCTCTCAAGCGATAACATTTACACTACATTATGGACTGACCAATGGCAGCATTTACACTAGTCTGTGGACTACCTGGTGGCAGTGTTTACACTAGACTGTTGACTGACTGGTGGCAACATTTACACTAGACTGGACTGAGTGGTAGCAGTGTTTACTTTAGACTGGACTGACTGGCAGAGCATTTACATTAGCTTGTAAACTGACTGACACAACATTTACACTAGACTGTGGACTGACTGGTGGCAGCACTTGCATTAGACTATGGAGTGACTGGTGCAGCATTTACACTAGACTGTGGACTGACTGGTGCAGCATTTACATTAGACTATGGACTGACTGGTTCAGCATTTACACTAGACTGTGGACTGACTGGCACTACATTTATACTAGACTGCGGACTGACTGGCACAACATTTACACTAGAATGTAGACTGACTAGCGCAGCATTTACACTAGACTATGGACTGACTGGCGCAACATTTACACTAGACTGTGGACTGACTGGTGGCAGCACTTGCATTAGACTGTGAACTGACTGGCACAACATTTACAATAGACTGTGGACTGACTGGAGCAGCATTTACATTAGACTATGGACTGACTGGAGCAGCATTTACACTACATTGTAAACTGACTGGCACAACATTTACAATAGACTGTGGACTGACTACAGTCTAATGTAAATGCTGCGCTAGTCAGTCTACAGTCTAGTGTAAATGCTGTGCCAGACTGACTAGTGCAGCATTTATATTAGACTGTGAACTGACTGGTGCAGCATTTACACTACACTGTGAACTGACTTGCACAACATTTACACTAGACTGTAGACTGACTGGTGCAGCATTTACACTAGACTTTGGACTGACCGGAGCAGCAGTGACACTAGACCAGTGATGCCCAACCTACGGCCCACGGGCCAAAAGCGGCCCGCGAAGCCGTGTCATGCGGCCCGCGTGATGCTGCCTGTGCCTGCAATCTCCCCGCCCAGCGCCGCCTCCTAGCTAATTTATTCACTGCACTTGCCTCTGTGAAATTGAAGAGAAGCGCCGTAATCTCGCACAGGCACACTGGCAGAGGCATCGAAGTGCGCATGCAGCGTCTTCCTGGCCTCTGCCAGTGCGCCTGTGCGAGATTACGGCACTGAAGGGGGATATCTGTGGACGGCACTGAAGGAGGGATATCTGTGGACGGCACTGATGGGGGGATATCTGTGGACGGCACTGATGGGGGGATATCTGTGGACGGCACTGAAGGGGGATATCTGTGGACGGCACTGAAGTGGGGATATCTGTGGACGACACTGACGGGGGATATCTATGGACGACACTGACGGGGGATCTAGGGAGGGCTGTGGGAATGTTGGGGTGTGAGGTCCTGGAGGGGTGTTTGGGTGGGAGCTCTGGAAGGGGTGGGAGGTCCGATAGGTATGTGGGGGTGGGAGATCCGGGAGGGGGGGGACCATACATTTTTTTGCCATGGGGCCCAGTCATTTCTAGCTACGCCCCTGATTGTTAAGATTGGGCGGACACTGGAGAGATAGAGCGCCCTGCTGTAGGAGAAGCCGGCGGGAAATGAAAGGAGGAGGGGCCAGCTCCTGGTGGTGTCGGGCACACGGCGCAAGCATGGCGGTGGAGGATCTGACTGAAGCCTAAAGACCAGACATCAAGGTAGACCTGCAGAAGAAGGTGACAGCGCAGTATGTGATGTATACATGTGTGTAATGTATGTAGTGCAGTGTGTGATAATCACATACTGCACTACATACATTACACACATGTATACATCACATGCCCCCTCACAGTAATAATTCCAAGATATGTGCCCTCTTCACAGACTTAATGCTCACACATGCCCCCTCACAGTAGTTATGCCCAGATATGTGCCCCCTCACAGTAATAATGCCAAGATATGTGCCCTCTTCACAGACGTAATGCTCACACATGCCCCCTCACAGTAGTTATGCCCAGATATGTGCCCCCTCACAGTAGTTATGCCAAGATATGTGCCCCCTCACAGTAGTTATGCCCAGATATGTGCCCTCTCACAGACGTAATGCTCACACATGCCCCCTCACAGTAGTTATGCCCAGATATGTGCCCCCTCACAGTAGTTATGCCAAGATATGTGCCCCCTCACAGTAGTTATGCCCAGATATGTGCCCTCTCACAGTAATGCCAGATATGCGCCCTCTTCACAGTAGTTATGCTCACTAGTGCCCCCTCACAGTAGTTATGCACGGATATGTGCCCTCCTCACAGCTCACAGTAGTTATACCCTATGTGCCCTCCTCACAGTAGTTATACCCTGATATGTGCCCTCCTCACAGTAGTTATGCCCAGATATGTCCCCCCTCACAGTAGTTATGCCAGATATGTGCCCTCTTCACAGACGTAATGCTCACACATGCCCCTTCACAGCGTTTGCATTTCTTTCTGGCAAAGCTACCTGGTTCCGGCCCGCAAAATTTATACCAAGTCTAGTGCGGCCCTCAGACGAAAAATGGTTGGGCACCACTGCACTAGACTATGGACTGATTGGTGCAGCATTTACACTAGACTTTGTACTGACTAACACAGCATTATCCCCTTCCTGACTGCTATACGGCTATATACGTGCTACCTGCACATACCCCGTGCAGCTAGCGCGTGTATAAACGTCATGGCAGCTCTTTAATCCAAGCGCTGCAAAACGCTTGGATTAAAGCTTCAGCCCCTGGACTGCTGCTGTCACGGACAGTGTACAGTCCAGTAATACTGGCAAGGGACCAATCAGAATGGTCCCTTGCCGGGAGTCGCTCAGATTGGTTAGTCTGTGCAGACTAACCAATCAGATTGCGGCAATGTTAAAATGCCGGTTTCAGGCTCTGATCTGTACTCTGCAGTTCAGAGCCTGAAATCAGGCACTGGCTGCTGTGTTCCCCCAATATGTGTACCCCGATCTGTGCCCCCTGATGTCTTCCTGTGGCCTGTCTGCCCCTTGATGTCTTCCCCCATCTGTGCTGGCCCTGCCCTCATTTCGACCCCCTCCCCCCTTCCCCTGGTGGGTCCCCCTACTTTTTGTGATGGCGGCAGCTCCGTTCCTGAGCCACTGCCATCAGCAGCGAGTGTCAGCTGTATGCTGACACTCTGCTGTAACCCCTTTGATGCCGCGGCATCCAAGGGGTTAACAGAGGGAGGGGGCTCCCTCTCTCCACTATCGGGCTGCCGCACTGCGATGGCAGCGCCCTATGGTTGCCATGGCGTCCAGTGTTGCCATCTATCAGTGTAAAACTGATAGTATTATACTTTGCAATGCAAGAGTATAGTACAGCCATCAACCCCACTGGATCTTCAAGATCCAAGTGGGACTTGATAAAAAAGTGTGAAAATAGAAAAAGTACAAAAAATAAATAAATAAAAATGTAAATTTAAAATAAAATTAATTGCCTTTTCCTATATCTGCTCATTTATAAGAGATTAAAAAATGGAAAAAATAATAATAAACTACACATATTAGGTATCACCGAATCCGTAACGACCGGCTCTATAAATATATCACATGATCCACGCTGTCCGATAAACACCATAAAAATAAAAAATTAAAACTTTGTCAAAGCCATTTTTGGCACCCTACATAAAAAAAAGTGCAACACCAAGCGATCAAAAAGGCGTATGTACTACAAAATAGTACCAATAAAACCGTCACCTCATCCCGCCATAAGAAAATGATCTGCTCTATAAAAATGTCACAGGACCTAACCCTTCAGGTGAACGCTGTAAAAATAAATAAATAAAAACTGTTCCAAAACAACCAATTTTTTGGTCACCTTGCCCCATAAAGTGTAATAATAAATGATCAAAAAATCATATATACCCAAAAATGGTACCACTAAAAACATCAACTCTTTCTGCAAAAAACGAGTCCCTGCACAAGACAATCGGCAGGAAAATAAAAAAATAAGGCGTTCAGAAAATGACACAAAAAGATAATATTTTTTTTCAAAAACAACAAACAAAGACAGTAGAGATATGTAAGCCGTGTACCGGGGTGGGCTCCCCAGAATACAGAGAAGTCACAGACAAGGAAAGCGACACTGACACCAGCTTAACCACCTCAGCCCCCAGTGCTTAAACACCCTGAAAGACCAGGCCACTTTTTACACTTCTGACCTACACTACTTTTACCGTTTATTGCTCGGTCATGCAACTTACCACCCAAATGAATTTTACCTCCTTTTCTTCTCACTAATAGAGCTTTCATTTGGTGGTATTTCATTGCTGCTGACATTTTTACTTTTTTTGTTATTAATCAAAATTTTACGATTTTTTTGCAAAAAAATGACATTTTTCACTTTCAGTTGTAAAATTTTGCAAAAAAAAACGACATCCATATATAAATTTTGCTCTAAATTTATTGTTCTACATGTCTTTGATAAAAAAAAAAATGTTTGGGTAAAAAAATGGTTTGGGTAAAAGTTATAGCGTTTACAAACTATGGTACAAAAATGTGAATTTCCGCTTTTTAAAGCAGCTCTGACTTTCTGAGCACCTGTCATGTTTCCTGAGGTTCTACAATGCCCAGACAGTACAAACACCCCACAAATGACCCCATTTCGGAAAGTAGACACCCTAAGGTATTCGCTGATGGGCATAGTGAGTTCATAGAACTTTTTATTTTTTGTCACAAGTTAGCGGAAAATGATGATTTTTTTTTATTTTATTTTTTTTCTTACAAAGTCTCATATTCCACTAACTTGTGACAAAAAATAAAAACTTCCATGAACTCACTATGCTCATCAGCGAATACCTTGGGGTCTCTTCTTTCCAAAATGGGGTCACTTGTGGGGTAGTTATACTGCCCTGGCATTCTAGGGGCCCAAATGTGTGGTAAGGAGTTTGAAATCAAATTCTGTAAAAAATGACCAGTGAAATCCGAAAGGTGCTCTTTGGAATATGGGCCCCTTTGCCCACCTAGGCTGCAAAAAAGTGTCACACATCTGGTATCTCCGTATTTAGGAGAAGTTGGGGAATGTGTTTTGGGGTGTCATTTTACATATACCCATGCTGGGTGAGAGAAATATCTTGGCCAAATGCCAACTTTGTATAAAAAAATGGGAAAAGTTGTCTTTTGCCGAGATATTTCTTTCACCCAGCATGGGTATATGTAAAATGACACCCCAAAACACATTCCCCAACTTCTCCTGAATACGGAGATACCAGATGTGTGACACTTTTTTGCAGCCTAGGTGGGCAAAGGGGCCCATATTCCAAAGAGCACCTTTCGGATTTCACTGGTCATTTTTTACAGAATTTGATTTCAAACTCCTTACCACACATTTGGGCCCCTAGAATGCCAGGACAGTATAACTACCCCACAAGTGACCCCATTTTGGAAAGAAGACACCCCAAGGTATTTTGTGATGGGCATAGTGAGTTCATGGAAGTTTTTATTTTTTGTCAAAAGTTAGTGGAATATGAGACTTTGTAAGGGAAAAAAATAAAAATTAAAAAATCATCATTTTCCGCTAACTTGTGACAAAAAATATAAATTTCTAGGAACTCGCCATGCCCCTCACGGAATACCTTGGGGTGTCTTCTTTCCAAAATGGGGTCACTTGTGGGGTAGTTATACTGCCTTGGCATTTTCCAGGGGCCCTAATGTGTGGTAAGTAGGTAAATGACCTGTGAAATCCTAAAGGTGCTCTTTGGAATGTGGGCCCCTTTGCCCACCTAGGCTGCAAAAAAGTGTCACACATGTGTTATCGCCGTACTCAGGAGAAGTTGGGGAATGTGTTTTGAGGTGTCTTTTTACATATACCCATGCTGGGTGAAAGAAATATCTCGGCAAAAGACAACTTTTCCCATTTTTTTATACAAAGTTGGCATTTGACCAAGATATTTATCTCACCCAGCATGGGTATATGTAAAATGACACCCCAAAACACATTGCCCAACTTCTCCTGAATACGGCGATACCACATGTGTGACACTTTTTTGCAGCCTAGATGCGCAAAGGGGCCCACATTCATTTTATGAGGGTATTTTTTGATATTTGGATCCCAGACTTCTTCTCATGCTTTAGGACCCCTAGAATGCCAGGGCAGTATAAATACCCCACATGTGACCCCATTTTGGAAAGAAGACACCCCAAGGTATTCAATGAGGGGCATGGCGAGTTCATAGAAAATTTTCTTTTTGGCACAAGTTAGCATAAAAAATTTATTTATTTTTTTCTCACAAGGTCTCCCTTTCCGCTAACTTGGGACAAAAATTTCAATCTTTCATGGACTCAATATGCCCCTCACGGAATACCTTGGGGTGTCTTCTTTCCGAAATGGGGTCACATGTGGGGTATTTATACTGCCCTGGCATTCTAGGGGCCCTAAAGCGTGAGAAGAAGTCTGGAATATAAATGTCTAAAAAAATTTACGCATTTGGATTCCGTGAGGGGTATGGTGAGTTCATGTGAGATTTTATTTTTTGGCACAAGTTAGTGGAATATGAGACTTTGTAAGAAAAAAATATATAATTTCCGCTAACTTGGGCCAAAAAAATGTCTGAATGGAGCCTTACAGGGGGGTGATCAATGACAGGGGGGTGATCAATGACAGGGGGGTGATCAGAGAGTCTATATGGGGTGATCACCCCCCTGTCATTGATCACCCCCCTGTAAGGCTCCATTCAGATGTCCGTATGTGTTTTGCGGATCCGATCTATCTATCCGTGGATCCGTAAAAATCATACGGACATCTGAATGCAGCCTGACAGGGGGGTGATCAATGACAGGGGGGGTGATCAATGACAGGGGGGTGATCAGGGAGTCTATATGGGGTGATCACCCCCCCTGGAAGGCTCCAGGGAGACGCCTGTATGTGTTTTGCGGATCCGATCCATCTATCAGTGGATCCGTAAAAATCATGCGGACATCTGAATGGAGCTTTACAGGGGTGTGATCAATGACAGGGGGGTAATCAATGACAGGGGGGTGATGAGGGAGTCTATATGGGGTGATCACCACAGTCATTGATCACGCCCCTGTAAGGCTCCATTCAGACGTCCGTATGCGTTTTGCGGATCCGATCCATCTATCAGTTGATCCGTAAAAATCATGCGGACGTCTGAATGGAGCTTTACAGGGGTGTGATCAATGACAGGGGGGTGATCAGGGCGTCTATATGGGGTGATCACCACAGTCATTGATCACGCCCCTGTAAGGCTCCATTCAGACGTCCATATGCGTTTTGCGGATCCGATCCATCTATCAGTGGATCCGTAAAAATCATGCGGACGTCTGAATGGAGCTTTACAGGGGTGTGATTAGTGACAGGGGGGTAATCAATGACAGGGGGGTGATCAGGGAGTCTATATGGGGTGATCACCACAGTCATTGATCACGCCCCTGTAAGGCTCTATTCAGACGTCCCTATGCTTTTTGCGGATCCGATCCATCTATCAGTGGATCCGTAAAAATCATGCGGACATCTGAATGGAGCTTTACAGGGGTGTGATCAATGACAGGGGGGTAATGAATGACAGGGGGGTGATCAGGGAGTCTATATGGGGTGATCACCACAGTCATTGATCACGCCCCTGTAAGGCTCCATTCAGACGTCCGTATGCGTTTTGCGGATCCGATCCATCTATCAGTGGATCCGTAAAAATCATGCGGACATCTGAATGGAGCTTTACAGGGGGGTGATCAATGACAGGGGGGTAATCAATGACAGGGGGGTGATCAGGGAGTCTATATGGGCTGATCAGGGGTGATCAAGGGTGATCAAGGGGTTAATAAGTGACAGGGGGGGGGTGTAGTGTAGTGGTGCTTGGTGCAACATATTACTGAGCTACCTGTGTCCTCTGGTGGTCGATCCAAACAAAGGGGACCACCAGAGGACCAGGTAGCAGGTATATTAGACGCTGTTATCAAAACAGCGTCTAATATACCTGTTAGGGGTTAAAAAAATCACATCTCCAGCCTGCCAGCGAACAATCGCCGCTGGCAGGCTGGAGATCCACTCTCTTACCTTCCGTTCCTGTGAACGCGCGCGCCTGTGTGCGCGCGTTCACAGGAAATCTCGCGTCTCGCGAGAGGACGCGCCGGCGCGTCCACCCAGAAGAGCAGGGCCGCCACAAAGACGCAATCCTGCGTACGGCGGTCCTGAGGAGGTTAATATGCAAGAACAGAAAACTTTACTTAAAAGACAAGTAATAACATAAGCATCACCAAAGCAATACAAACATGCATAGAAAAGCATGCATTTGATTTTGCCTGTTTATACATCTTGTTCTTAGGTGATGCGGCATTGTAGCACATGTGTTGCCATACACCCGCTGCGCACCTGTTGTTCAATTGTCACCCTCCTCCATTGATAAGTATAGGTGTCCACATCCTATTTCAGTAATTACACCCCTATGGTTTTTTTCTATAGGGTGTCTGTCCTCACCAGTGGTCATGTGTGATCACTTGTCTGCACCAGGGATCTTCTTGGATCGCCCGGCCACTCTCTGGTTCACTTACATATCCAGCTGTCAAGGACCGCCGTTAATATTTCCCCATATTATTTTCAGCGCGGCTGTGCTTTTCCCGGGGTGTACCCTCGTTCCTCCTGGCTCTCCAGCTGATTGGCGATGTCAGAGCTGTCTCTCGCCTGGTTGGCTGAGGGAGAGGAGGCACGCCCGCTGGGTGAGGTGTTTGCCCTTTAAATCGTGGCATATTGGCGGCCGCTTCGCGGCTATCTTATTGCTGAGGCTCACACTAGAGCCACTTTAGAACGCAGACTCTCACACTAGAGAAGTGCGGCTCAGGCAGGTTCCATCTTTTGGTGTTTTTCTCTATATCCTGTCTCCTGAGGAAGTGTAGTAACTTAGCGCTCTCCCTCTCCCTTTCTTTTCCGGCGCCTTCTCCCTGTCCCTGCATCTCAACGTCATGTCCGGCAAGCTGCACCGCCGTCCGGGGAGGAGACTCAGGGGGAGGAGACTCAAGGGAGGGTAGGGCTGGCAGCAAGGAAACTTAACACTGGGGGGCGGGCCCCGGGCCTGCCGCCCGGGTTATACAGGCACAGCACTACTGCAGGGCGGGTCCACAGGTGGCTGGGGAGGAGACTCAGGGGGAAGAGACTCAAGGGAGGGTAGGGCTGGCAACAAGGAAAGTCAACACTGGGGGGCGGACCCCGGGCCGGCTGCCCGGGTTATACAGGCACAGCACTACTGCAGGGCGGGTCCACAGGCGGCCGGGCCCCCTGGAGTGCCGGGCCCGGTCGCAAGTGCGACCCCTGTATGTACGCCACTGGCACTATGGCAGCTATGGTTACGTTTAAAAAGAATAAAATAATGGGGGTCCCCATCAGATCTTTACCCAGGGACCTTCTCAATGCTTAATCCAGTCCTGTGGGGGACACAGAGAAAAGAGTCATATATGCCACAAATATCCAATAGATCTGGGTCCCCTCATGCCCATCTTGTGACTGCTGTGAATGGAGAGGTTTTCATACATAGGCAATTCTCTCCATTAACTTAAAAGGAATTACTGAAAATAGAAGCGTAAGCTTACCCCAGCACAAAGGGTATTACGACTGGCATCTAATGCTATTTTTACATATTAACTTTCGAGTGTAACATGAATGTACAAATATCATTAATATTTTTCAACTGAAAATACATGTAAATATGCGTACAAACATTGTCATAGTTTTTATATGTGCTACTATGATCACAGCTTTCCATGGAATCAGTTCTATGTGCAATTTAATAAAACACAAGCTTACTGCAAAATTTTATGGATCAACTCTTTCCTTGGGGTTGTTGTGCAGTTCTGAGGCACATGTGTGAACATGGATTCAGTGCCATCTGGATTCTACTTACTTTGTCTGCAGGTATCAGGCCTAATGAGGTATAAATAATTTTACTGATCTAAAGTTCTAAAAAGGTGACTTTAAACCCATGACTATGGTGAACCATACAGTGTAGATAATTTGCTGCAGCCTTGGGACATTGATAATACTAATTTACTCTAATATTGTCACAGTGAGAAGTGGGGGAAAACTCCCCACCAAATAGTGTAGGAAAACGGGGAAGCAGCTATGCCTGAAAACCAGGAAAAGGGAGAAGGTCACCTCCTAAAGCCGCCCTAATCATGGTCCTGACTCCTAACTGTATGAGCAGACCCAGATGGTAGGTGGGCTCATACACAGGAACCTCAGACCCTGAGTCGCCCTGAAGATCCCTGAAATAAGGTTAGGAGCAGGAGACGACCTGTTCATCCAGACACAGATGAACAGGAGTCTCCAACGGCCTAGCTGCAAGGAAAGGACAGCCAGTGAACAGCCACTGAAACGGCAGGTAAGAGCCCAGAAACAACACGCACTTACCTGCCGCAGCCACAACGACAACTGGACCCCCATGCAGACAGAAAGCATGGCGGCCCCAGGCAGAGCTGCTCACCAACTAGTGATTCCCCCTCCGGGGAACCCTGACACCCCCTTCCAGAGCTTATGTGTCTAGCAAACATTCTGGAAGACAGACACCACATGGCAGACATGTAACGACAGCTAGACATACAACAGACCCCGCACATAACCCACACCAAACATAGATACAAGGGAAGGAAAAGACATAGGGGAGACATCAAGGTGACATTGATGTCTAGCTAGGAGACCCTCCCACTGGACAGATGGTATATCCAGGAAAGGAGCGAAACTTCAGCTAACACAAAGGCTGAAGGCAACTGACCTCAAGCTCACAACACAACATATAAAGAGCCAAGAGGCCACACTGAAGGCACACCCAAATCCACACCAGCCAGATAATTAACCCCTCCGGCACCAGACAGGGAAGGACCCTGGGGAAAGGAGGAGCCACCTATATGCCGCAACAACACGTTGCCGCAGGCAACAGCATGTACGGCAACCGTGTCAAGGCGCACACAACAGAGACCGTGACAAATATCTCTGTGTTCTTTTCAAAAGGCATTTGTAAAATCTCTCCTAAAGGTCCTATAACACCAGGGGTGCACAATCTGCAGCCCGGGAGCCACATGCAGCCCTCAATATCATTCGGTTACCATCTGGTAACATACATGTATGTCTATGTCTTGTCGGTGCTCACATGTATTTTTCATGTATTCGCCCATTAGATGGGAGTCCTGACATTTATGATATATACTGTATGTTCGATATGCCATAAATACAGTATTTCAGTTGGTAATAAGCTTTTAAGTTTTACTTTCGGCCCTTGGGATTGGTTCATTCTGACAGTGTGGCCCCAGCTAGAAAAGCTTGTGCACCCCTGTTTTACACGGACCGTAATCAAGCTGATTATTAGGAAGAAATTAAATGTTCCTGGTAATTTCCTGATTGCCCAGCAGAGATGAATCTACATTTATCCCCATATCTCCTCTGTATGGGGATAAGCAGTCGTTACAGTGATCAGTTGTCCCTCTTGGAAATCATCGTTCCTGGGCAGCAGATCCCTGTTTAGACAGTACAATCTGCTGCACAGTAATGATGAGTTCACACATAGTCTGTCTGATAAAAAGAACTGGACAGAATATCTGATAATGAGTTGGTCTTTCTGCATCAGTGTTCTTACCTTTTATATAGCATCTTACATTAGAATCGGCGGTGGATACTCTGAAGATATGTAGAGGCCGACACCAGTGTCTAAAACGCCTGTCTTAATAAATGTGCCCCATAATTTGTAAAATGTAAATGTCTGTTATTCCATTATATTGATTACTTTTTTTTCTTTCAGAAACCCTACATCCTTCCAGTGTCACTCATCTTCACTTCATGAATCCACTTTACCTGGATCCAATTTCTCTTTAAATTCTGAATTGAACTGCCTCCCACGCCATAACCTTATGTTTCTTAAAACTCACAAGACAGGCAGTAGCACAATCCTTAACATCTTGTTCCGTTATGGAGAGAAGCATCGTCTCCGGTTTGCCTTCCCTCGTGGACGCAATGATTTTGACTACCCTAGCTATTTCCAGCGATGGCAAGTTGAGGGATACCATCCTGGCTTATGTTATAATATAATTTGCAATCACCTGCGATACCACCATTCAGAGGTAAACCTGCTAATACCCCCACATACAGTGTTTGTCACTGTGCTGAGAAATCCAGCTCTTCTTTTTGAATCTTCATTTCAGTACTTTGCACGTATTGTACCCTTAACTTGGAAGTTATCAGGTGCTACAAGTGAGCAGAAGATGGACACCTTCTTGCTCAACCCAAGGAACTACTATGACTCAAATGGATTCAATGCTCACTACCTGCATAACTTGCTGACATTTGACCTTGGCTATGACAATGAAATGGATATTGAAGACTCTGCAGTATCAAATTTACTTAAGCAACTTGATAGTCGCTTTCATTTGGTTATGCTGTTAGAGTATTTTGATGAGTCTTTGCTGCTCTTGCGTGACTTGATGTGTTGGAACATGGATGACATTCTTTACTTTAAACTTAATGCCCGAAAAGACTCTACTGGCTCACGTTTAAGCCCAGAGATATACCGACTAGCTCAGGAATGGAATGCACTAGACACACTTATCTACCAACATTTCAATGCAACATTCTGGAAAAAGGTAGAGAAGTATGGAGTGGAGAGGATGAAAATGGATGTCCTAGAATTAAGGAGGCGAAATGAAGAACTTAAACAAGAGTGCATTGCAGGAGGTGGCCCAGTAGATGCCAGCAAGATACAGGAATCTGGCCTTCAGCCGTGGCAACCTTTGGGGAAAATATCTATCCAAGGATATAACCTCCGAAAAAACATTTCACCCAAACACAGACAGCTGTGTAGGAATATGCTGACTCCTGAATTACAGTACATGAGCCGGCTGGGGGCAGACCTGTGGGTCACACGACTATGGAGTAAAATTAGAGCCCTGCTGAACTGGTGACTGGTGGATAGAGAAGAAATTATTATGTGCTTCAAATATGCTGGGACCTACATGCAGTATTTGAGTTGACCAAGAGGCAATAAAAGCAAGCTGAGATAACAGCAGGATGCTATAAAGAGTCAACGCTTTGTGATGATGTTACGTTATAACCGTTCATGTATTTGTCTAGAATCTGTATTTTAGGCATGGTATTTTAACTGCGTAAAATAGCTTCTGAACAGGGTGTCTTTGTACCAGTGAAAGTGCACTGGTTTCAATTCATGGCTCTGACTCAGTCACGTCAGATGGACAGCTGGGAGGATTTTATGAATATAGTCTTTATAAAAATCAAAAAACCATTAGAATTGCTCTCACTTTGGGACGACAGGGGTGGATAATGTATCTTTATGGTCATGTATGAAGCCCCAGCTCCAGGACTAATTGTGTATGCTTTAAACTAATGTTTTTTTGTAGTCCTTTTGGAATTGTTCAGTTTTATTATCATATAGAAGCTCAGCAAGATGACTCTATCCATTAGGGATGTCTCGATCTTTCAGCACAATAAAGATTAGCAATAGACCTCATTTTACAATTGCATTTTGAGATCACAGTGTTTTAGGTGTGTATTTATATGTGTGTTTATACAGAGCTGCAAATGGCATAAATGTGCAGTCACTTGAAGCAACCAGTTAGATAATATAATTATAATATCTTGGACTAAAATGAATAGTTACTTTCTGATTGGTTGAAACCGATATGGACGACAGATGTACATACTATGCTCTATGTAAGCTTTTTTTTGTTAAATAAACCTAAAGATTGTTTGTCTTGTTGTGCAGTTATATAAGCCAAGAAAAACTTTCAGGGTCGTAAGAGTTATCTGGGATCTATACCTGTACGGTCATTGTACAGGGTGACTGACCATAGGGTCAGAGCTATAGGCGCAGGGGTGTTTGCCTTTACTACGTATAAACATCAAATTACCGTTAGCTCCCAACAATTCAATTGCTGTGTGTTACAAGCTCAAAACAAGAGTACACAGCAATATAATATATAACGTACATATTTTATTATTCAAATATACAAAAATATATATATAAAATATATATATATCTATAAAAATTCCAGTACTAGCAGCATACATACACAGGAATAAAGAAAACCGGACCACATCAAAATGTCATATGTCAATCTATACAACCCCTGGATGAAAGATATTCATGTTCAATTTCCTTTTACACAACCTAGACAAATAGGAAAGAGGAACATTAGGTTTACCCCAAACTGCAAAGTGTACCCTCCTTGTTGGAAAAAGTCAGAGGAAAAATTCCAATATAAATAACAAATAAAGTGCATAGTGCAATAAAATAGACAATTCATCAAAGAGTAATATATAGCATAATACCGACCAATGTAGTCCTGTCACCGACACGCGTTTCGCAGTCGCTTCCTCAGGGAATAAAGGTATAGTGTGCTCATTATCCTTATATACCCTACTAATTGAAACATCTAAAACAAGTGTGAAATACCTTTAGAAAATGTGCAGACATATGTACTTAGGGTGTGGATATGGCGTGCGTTCGCTGGAATGCATGATGTCGCATTCGGTTCCTAGTAGGGAACCATCTCCTGGTTATCTCACTAGAGATCCACCCACAAATGGTGGAAAGTGAATATATAAAAATGGAAGGGAGAGGCTGAAATTCATAATAAGGTGCCGATTTAGACATCCATAAATATAAATATATTCTAGGAGGAGGCGGATCAGAGGAGCAATCCACAGTGGAACACATATACCCAAGCCGGATATCCGGCATGCGCACCACCGTAGAACGTAGATCCCAATCCACCCTCTCCAGGCGTCTGATTGCATTCCAAACTGGAATGCATCATTCACTACAGCATCACAATAGCTGTAGGAATACACTGACCATCAATGTGCATCAATCGACCATATTGAAAAGATATGCACATAAGTTCATAGTTATATTGTCATGATTATTGATGATGATAAGTTGGCTATAATCGCAATACTATAAATCAATTCATAAAAAATATATATATATTGTGCTAAAGTGTATAGAAAAGTCTTGGAAGGGGTGTATATCTCACCCAGGCTCCTCAACTGGGTGAGGTAAGTAAAATCCAGAAATCTAAAGTGGTTTCAGCAAGGTGTAGCTTGCTGAGACAGTTTTGTTTAAAAGTTCAAGGGCTGGATTTTATTTGGACTGGGAAGGTAGGTTTGGTAGTGGGACCTCCCCCATTCCAGGGCAGGTTTTCCCCTAGCCTGAGGGATCCCCAGGAGTAGCCAGCTGGGATCATTAGGGGGAAATAAAAACACATCCCAGGCTGTAAGTCTGGGAGAGTTATGCCTTGCTGGCTAGAGACACCAGATTCTCTTGTGTGTGACCTGCGCTCAATAGGTGAGCTAGAAACTAATCTGTATTAGTTAGAGCCCAGACGAGCAGGAGTTTATTTTGTTTGGCTTTTGTTTTGTGGTGCTGGAACTTCACCGTACCTAGTGGATTATAACTGGGTTTGCCTGTAAATTGCTGAAATGTCATAAAATAAAGCACCAATTTGGACTTTAATCCTGTTGTCTGCAAACAAATCTGTCACCGCCTCCCTGCTTGAGAGAGCAACCCCTTACAATATAATAAAGCCTTATTTATATCATAATAATATCAGTGAATCAAAATACAATGAAAATATATTTAAAAAAATCACCACAGCACATGATGACACCCACTATATCGCATGTTATAACTATATTTGTATAAGACACATAATAACAGTGAATGCTGTAATTATTTTTAAATAAATAACAGTTACATACCATGATTTTATTAATGTCAGTGACCCATTATTATTTGCATACCAAATTATATATAATTACTCAATTGCATACCATAATTATATATAATTACTCCCTAAATTCATACCCTACTTAGTGTATACAAATAATATATATATAAAGTGCAAAATTGCCGCAAACGTGACCATGCAAAGTGACAGTGACAATGCACAGTGCTCAAAACTCAACAATAAATACTTCAAATGTGTCAATGCATAAGTGAAAAAATAAATACAAGTATTAAATATGTGTGAAAAACCCTCCAATTCTTATATAATCAACATGGACATGTAATATAATAATATTTCAAATAGCTAAGATAGATGTTGTTCTTGATTGATGGTCTATGGTATAGCTTTTTCATTCAATCCTTCCCTTTTATGTATCCTTTGCTATCTTTGTTTCAATAGCTTTCTCTTCTGTGTCTTTTTTTGCAGGAGCAATTGAAAATCCCAAACCAGTCCCTATTCGAGCACATAAATCCCTCCACCTTTAGGAGAGAGCTGTCTCCTCTCTCCTATTGGTCTAGGTAGTGTAAAAGGAAATTGAACATGAATATCTTTCAACCAGGTTGTATAGATTGACATATGACATTTTGATGTGGTCCGGTATTCTTTATTCCTGTGTATGTATGCTGCTAGTACTAGATTTTATATATATATATATATATATATATATATATATATATATATACAGGGAGTGCAGAATTATTAGGCAAGTTGTATTTTTGAGGATTAATTTTATTATTGAACAACAACCATGTTCTCAATGAACCCAAAAAACTCATTAATATCAAAGCTGAATATTTTTGGAAGTAGTTTTTAGTTTGTTTTTAGTTTTAGCTATTTTAGGGGGATATCTGTGTGTGCAGGTGACTATTACTGTGCATAATTATTAGGCAACTTAACAAAAAACAAATATATACCCATTTCAATTATTTATTTTTACCAGTGAAACCAATATAACATCTCAACATTCACAAATATACATTTCTGACATTCAAAAACAAAACAAAAACAAATCAGTGACCAATATAGCCACCTTTCCTTGCAAGGACACTCAAAAGCCTGCCATCCATGGATTCTGTCAGTGTTTTGATCTGTTCACCATCAACATTGCGTGCAGCAGCAACCACAGCCTCCCAGACACTGTTCAGAGAGGTGTACTGTTTTCCCTCCTTGTAAATCTCACATTTGATGATGGACCACAGGTTCTCAATGGGGTTCAGATCAGGTGAACAAGGAGGCCATGTCATTAGATTTTCTTCTTTTATACCCTTTCTTGCCAGCCACGCTGTGGAGTACTTGGATGTGTGTGATGGAGCATTGTCCTGCATGAAAATCATGTTTTTCTTGAAGGATGCAGACTTCTTCCTGTACCACTGCTTGAAGAAGGTGTCTTCCAGAAACTGGCAGTAGGACTGGGAGTTGAGCTTGACTCCATCCTCAACCCGAAAAGGCCCCACAAGCTCATCTTTGATGATACCAGCCCAAACCAGTACTCCACCTTGCTGGTGTCTGAGTCGGACTGGAGCTCTCTGCCCTTTACCAATCCAGCCACGGGCCCATCCATCTGGCCCATCAAGACTCACTCTCATTTCATCAGTCCATAAAACCTTAGAAAAATCAGTCTTGAGATATTTCTTGGCCCAGTCTTGACGTTTCAGCTTGTGTGTTTTGTTCAGTGGTGGTCGTCTTTCAGCCTTTCTTACCTTGGCCATGTCTCTGAGTATTGCACACCTTGTGCTTTTGGGCACTCCAGTGATGTTGCAGCTCTGAAATATGGCCAAACTGGTGGCAAGTGGCATCTTGGCAGCTGCACGCTTGACTTTTCTCAGTTCATGGGCAGTTATTTTGCGCCTTGGTTTTTCCACACGCTTCTTGCGACCCTGTTGACTATTTTGAATGAAACGCTTGATTGTTCGATGATCACGCTTCAGAAGCTTTGCAATTTTAAGAGTGCTGCATCCCTCTGCAAGATATCTCACTATTTTTGACTTTTCTGAGCCTGTCAAGTCCTTCTTTTGACCCATTTTGCCAAAGGAAAGGAAGTTGCCTAATAATTATGCACACCTAATATAGGGTGTTGTCATTAGACCACACCCCTTCTCATTACAGAGATGCACATCACCTAATATGCTTAATTGGTAGTAGGCTTTCGAGCCTATACAGCTTGGATTAAGACAACATGCATCATTTGCCTAATAATTCTGCACGCAGTGTATATATAATTTTATTTTTATATATATATATATATAAAATAAATACACCGCAGCACTTCCAGTAGGTGAAAATAGTGGGATCCTTTTATTCACCCGTGCAACGTTTCGGTCCACTTGCTGGGACAATTTTCAAGCTTGAAAATGGTCCCAGCAAGTGGACCGAAACGTTGCATGGGTGAATAAAAGGATCCCACTATTTTCACCTACTGGAAGTGCTGCGGTGTATTTATTTTTTATCGATTATCACCTTGGTAAGGTGCAATACCGCTGGCACCCCTTGCTACTGGTTGTTTCACCAGGTGTGCTGCTCTGAACTTTTATACCTTCTATAAAGGGAACACTTAAACAACACAATGTAACTCCAAGTCAATCACACTTCTGTGAAATCAAACTGTCCACTTAGGAAGCAACACTGAGTGACAATCAATTTCACATGCTGTTGTGCAAATGGGATAGACAACAGGTGGAAATTATAGGCAATTAGCAAGACACCCCCAATAAAGGAGTGGTTCTGCAGGTGGTGACCACAGACCATTTCTCAGTTCCTATGCTTCCTGGCTGATGTTTTGGTCACTTTTGAATGCTGGCGGTGCTTTCACTCTAGTGGTAGCATGAGACGGAGTCTACAACCCACACAAGTGGCTCAGGTAGTGCAGCTTTCCAGGATGGCACATCAATGCAAGCTGTGGCAAGATTTGCTGTGTCTGTCAGCGTAGTGTCCAGAGCATGGAGGTGCTACCAGGAGACAGGCCAGTACATCAGGAGACGTGGAGGAGGCCGTAGGAGGGCAACAACCCAGCAGGACCGCTACCTCCGCCTTTGTGCAAGAAGGAACAGGAGGAGCACTGCCAGAGCCCTGCAAAATGACCTCCAGCAGGCCACAAATGTGCATGTGTCTGCTCAAATGGTCAGAAACAGACTCCATGAGGGTGATATGAGGGCCCGACGTCCACAGGTGGGGGTTGTGCTTACAGCCCAACACCGTGCAGGACGTTTGGCATTTGCCAGAGAACACCAAGATTGGCAAATTCGCCACTGGCGCCCTGTGCTCTTCACAGATGAAAGCAGGTTCACACTGAGCACATGTGACAGACATGACAGAGTCTTGAGACGCCGTGGAGAACGTTCTGCTGCCTGCAACATCCTCCAGCATGACCGGTTTGGCATTGGGTCAGTAATGGTTTGGGGTGGCATTTCTTTGGAGGGCCGCACAGCCCTCCATGTGCTCGCCAGAGGTAGCCTGACTGCCATTAGGTACCGAGATGAGATCCTCAGACCCCTTGTGAGACCATATGATGGTGCGGTTGGTCCTAGGTTCCTCCTAATGCAAGACAATGCTAGACCTCATGTGGCTGGAGTGTGTCAGCAGTTCCTGCAAGACGAAGGCATTGATGCTATGGACTGGCCCGCCCGTTCCCCAGACCTAAATCCAATTGAGCACATCTGGGACATCATGTCTCGCTCTATCCACCAACGTCACATTTCACCACAGACTGTCCAGGAGTTGGCAGATGCTTTAGTCCAGGTCTGGGAGGAGATCCCTCAGGAGATCGTCCGCCACCTCATCAAGAGCATGCACAGGCATTGTAGGGAGGTCATACAGGCACATGGAGGCCACACACACTACTGAGCCTCATTTTGACTTGTTTTAAGGACATTACATGAAAGTTGGATCATCCTGTAGTGTGTTTTTCCACTTTAATTTTGAGTGTGACTCCAAATCCAGACCTCCATGGGTTGAAAAATTTGATTTCCATTTTTAAATTTTTGTGTGATTTTGTTGTCAGCACATTCAACTATGTAAAGAACTAGGTATTTCAGAAGAATATTTAATTAATTCAGATCTAGGATGTGTTATTTTTGTGTTCCCTTTATTTTTTTGAGCAGTGTATATATACAGTATATCTTTATAGATGTGCCCCAAGCATCTGTAAGTATATATATATATATATATATATATATATCCCAGTTTTATATCTACGTAGTTATATATATATATTTATAGATGTGCCCCAAGCATCTATAAATATGTATGTAGAGTTAAGCTGTGGCCAGAAGCTCCCATGGTTGCCCCCCCCCCATCTGGAATGTGCCTGCTGGGGGGGAGAGACCGCGCTGCGCTCAGAAGAGCCGACCCCAGCACCAGAGGAGAAGACCAGCCGCCTTCTCCCCATAGGAGAGCGCAGGCAGCCATGTGCCAGGCTTCCCTGCGCTAGAGGAGTGACCCCCACCTGCCCCAACCCTAACCCACCTGGACAGAAGCGCAGGCAGCGCTCAGATCACCGGCAGCCCCAGGAGAGAGAGAGAGCAGGAAGAGGCATCGCTGACCGAGTCATGGATTGGCTGAGTATCCCTGCCTCCTATCCCTGTGTTAACCCCTACAGCAGTAACCCCTTCACTGCTGCTGCTGCCCCTGTACCCCTGCAGCCCCAACCCCTGCTGCTGCACCATTAACCCCTGCCCCTGCCACCCACTAATCCTTAACCTCTGCCTGCTGCTGAATCCTTGCAGAATCAACCCCTTAGACCCTGTGTGCAGCCCCAGCATTAACCCTGATACCCCTGCAGTGTATTAACCCCTTCACTGCTGCTCTTCTGCTGAACCCCTCCATCCAGGAACCCTTGAATTGTTAACCCTTTCCTGGGTTACCCCTGCCTAGTTACCCCTTGACACTAACCTGTTAACGGCTATTTCCCTGGCCTGCAAGTATTAACCCCTGCAGTGCCACAATTGTGTTTTACCCTTTGTACCCCGTAGGGACAGTGAGTAGCCAGGCGGGTGGGTTGCTGGTAGTTATATGTGTGTAAGTGTAATGTATAGTTAGTGTGTGGGGTGGAATTGGGAATTGTGTAGTGTAGTTAGGATTGTGTTTAATACTGTAGTTATTGTAGTGTGATTATTGTATTGCGGTGTGTGCGTCTATATGTATATATATTTATAACCATTGATCTACGGTATAAATATATATAGATATAGCGTATTATTAGACTTGCATAATTGTATTGTGTAATAAATATTTTATTATTCATAGTGCACTGTTTATAGTGTTTTTAGCGACCGCCGTAGTATAGTAGTAGTAAGTCGCACGTAGTTTAGTTCAGTGGAGTGTATAGGCAACAGAGGTGTAGCTAGTCAGTTAAACAATTAGCTAGCTAACATAGTTAGTATTCCTATTTTAGGTATAAATAGACGACTCATGCCTATTTATGAATATTAATTATTGAGATTACCCTAAATTTCAATAATTAATATTTCCCTTAACAGTAAGCATAGCTACCACTGCTGGATTACACGGTGATAATAACCACAGATACGTGCTGTGTATAATGTGATGGAAAGGAGGCAATATGGACAATCACAATACATTAGTAAGTGCCTTGTGTTTACTGCATGATGAATGCCATTTACTGAAGTGAGACAAACCCTTTAACCCCTTTAAGCAAAATTGTACATAATCTACATTATAATTGAAAGGGTTGTCCTACCATAATGACCTATTGCCTATCTTCAGGATAGGTGATAAATATCAGATTGCTGGGGTCTGACTGCTGGAACACCCACTGATCATGAGAAAAGGGGTCCTGAGACATTCAATTACATTACCACCAATCTATGTACACAAGGGTCTTAAGACAGACCCCCATCAATCAGACACTTATCACCCGTCCTGTCATAGCTGTTGGACCTTTTCACATTTCCTAAGGTTTTCTATGGGTGTAAAAAATAAAAATAAAATCTGGCCCAAAATATGTGTCAATCTAAAATAGAAATGCTCGCCTGTTAAAGGACCTGTGTCCACATTTCTAGTTATCCTCTATCCACAGGATCGGGGATAACTAAGTGACCCGTGGGGGTCTGAACTCTGGAGCCCCCACTGATCCCCCTTCTTGATTGAGTGGCAGGTCGAGCATATGCCCTGCCTCTCCATCCATTCTCTATGGGGTCGCCGGAGATGGTGGAGTACAGCGCTGGCTATTTCCAGTGGTCTCTAAAAAGAATAAATGGAGTAGCAGGGCATATGTGTGGCCTTGCACACCATCAAAAAGGGGGAACAGGAGCCATTCCTGGAATCAGTGGGGGGTCGCAGAATCGGACCCCACTAATCATATAGTTATGTCCTATGGTGTGGAGAGGATAACTTGAAAACTTGGACAACCCCTTTAAATCCTCCACCACTCCACCAGTATCTCTTTAAATGGCAGCAGTGATGCCTGTAAATACGGAATATTATCACTACCACCATGTAAATCATACGTGTCAATACTGGAGAATGTGATGCACTGTGCAGAATTTTTTGGGCATAAGTCCAACCCTCTTTGCAGGTCATAATTTTTAACAAAGCCCAAGCAAAGGTGCTAGAGGAGCAATGTGAGCAAAAGGCACAAACGGAGGTTCATAACTGAAACAGAGGCATTAGTGTCACCTGAGGCAGGGTAATAGTGGTGATCCTGGAGCAGAGGTATTAGGGGGGCAACTGGAAAAAATGCAATATTAGGGGTGCATTTAGAGTGGGGGTATTGGGGGGCATCTGAAGCTGGGGCACTGTCACGGCTGTGTCACGGTCTCGTTGTTGTTCACGTGACACGTTAGCCGTGCATGCTGGTTGCCTGGGACAACATGTTGTTAATGCAGCATGTGTGTTTTTTTGTTTTTTTAAAGCAGAGGCATTGGGGGGACCTAGGGCAGTGTCCCCCCAATGCCACTCTGAAGAGAGCAGCACACATTCATAGATATGTGTCTGCTATAAACAAATCCCCTATTTCCCCCTTACAGTCTCCTACAGCTCACTACTGTCACACACCTGAGAAATCAACCCAGCACTGCAGAGGAGTCCTTCTCTCCAGCAGCCAGTTTTCTGACAGCAGGGAGGGCTGGAGGATGGCCAGACATGTTCTCTCCTCCTTTACTGCCAGCAGCCCGGGAAGTTTAGAAGATACTGCGGGGTCTCCTGTACAGTTTACACCAGTAGGAGGCTACATAACTGTGCAATACTGACACCTAGTGGCTACAATAATTATCTCTCCTGAGAAACAAGAGAAATAATTACTCCTTCATCTTATCTCAGGCACAGGAGACTGGGGGCCGACCAAGGAATCCCCCGCCTCCCCGGTGGGCCAGTCCGAGTCTGCAGCTATTCCTTTTCAAATATTATATATGTTATCTAATGGCACAAAAGAAAAGTCTAAGGCTACTTTCACACATGCGTTAGGTGCGGATCTGTCTGGTATCTGCACAGACGGATCCACACCTATAAATGCAAACGATGGTATCCGTTCAGTACGGATTCGTCTGCATAACTTAGTCAAAAAAAGTCTAAGTGTAAGTCCAATGGATCCGTCCTGACTTTACATTGAAAGTCAATGGGGGACGGATCCGTTTACAATTGCACCAATATTATGTCAATGTAAACGGATCCGTCCCCATTAACTTACATTGTAAGTCAGGACGGATCCGTTTGGCTCCGCATCGCCAGGTGGACACCAAAACGCTGCAAGCAGCGTTTTGGTGTCCGCCTCCTGAGCGGAATGGAGGCAGAACGGAGCCAAACTGATGCATTCTGAACGGATCCTTATCCATTAAGAATGCATTGGGGCTAAACTGATCCGTTTGGGGCCGCTTGTGAGAGCCTTGAAATGGATCTCACAGGCGGACCCTGAAACGGCAGTGTGAAAGTAGCCTAAGGTGTCCCTTGATAAAAAAATAATAACAAATACATGTAGGCTGGCTCAGAAATGAATTAGTTATTTGCAGGTAGATAGGCGTTTTCTTTTTATTTATTGCATAAACCAATAGTACAAGCAAAATTAAGAATCTTTGTAATATATCTTATCACAGGAAAAAGCTTCATTCTTCTTTTCTTCAAGCTCTTCTCCTGCATCTTCCTCCCATCTTGTACTAATAGCCCACTTACACAAGCAGATAATTATAAGGACTGAACAGTCTTATGACCCATGGTAAGGTTCGGCAGTCATCTAACAAATAAGGAAAACACTAGTTTATTGGTGATCCATCATTATACAGTCATATAATTATCGTTTGTGGCAAATGATCATTCCGATACTTAGGGGATAATTGCTGCAAGTACAAACCGTATTCCAAAAAAGTTGGGACACTATACAAATCGTGAATAAAAACTGAATGCAATGATGTGGTGGAGGTGCCAACTTCTAATATTTTATTCAGAATAGAACATAAATCACGGAACAAAAGTTTAAACTGAGAAAATGTACCATTTTAAGGGAAAAATATGTTGAATCAGAATTTCATGGTGTCAACAAATCCCCAAAAAGTTGGGACAAGGCCATTTTCACCACTGTGTGGCATCTCCCCTTCTTCTTACAACACTCAACAGACGTCTGGGGACCGAGGAGACCAGTTTCTCAAGTTTAGAAATAGGAATGCTTCTTTCCGTCCCTGTGTTCCTACCCCCCTCCCTCTCCTCTCCCTTATCCCTGCTGTCAGCATTCCTTACTCTTACTGAGAAGTTCTGCTTGTCTCTGGTCTCTGTCTCGCAGTACTGCACCATGTCTGATGTTTTGTTGGTCTCCCTTAATGTACAGGGGTTGAACTTACCTGAGAAGAGATCGTCCCTTCTGCGTCTCCTCTGGAAGAAACGCGCGCATGTGGCGTTCATTCAGGAAACTCATTTTCGTTCGTCTTCCACTCCGAAGCTCTCGGACAGGCGCTTTCCACATGTCTACCATAGCACTGATCCTGACACCAAGACGAAAGGTGTTTCCATTCTCATCTCCAACGATATCTCATGGGACCCGATTGACTCTCGCACTGATGGAGCAGGCAGGTACCTTTTTGTAAAGGGTAAATTAGCGGGTTCTAAAGTTACATTAGCATCTGTTTATGCCCCCAACAATGGTCAGGTGGGATTTTTGTCTAGAACCCTCAGGGCCTTGGAGGATTTCACAGAGGGTTTACTAATTCTCGGTGGTTATTTTAACATTGTCCTGAATCCTCGCTTGGACTCCTCCAAGGGCCAGGTTTCCTTCCCTCTCTCCGCCATTTCCAGACTTAAGGAACTTTATTTTCCCACCAACCTGCTGATACCTGGCGTATCCTTCATTCAACATCACGGGACTACACATTCTTTTCACATCCCCACAATTCCTACTCCAGACTGGACTATTTCTTCCTGAACCATGCTAGACTAGACCTCCTCTCTAAAGCAGAGATTGACCCTATTACATTCTCGGACCATGCCCTGGTCTCCATTTCCCTTTCCCTCCCAGCCCACCAATCCAGAGCCTGGCATTGGCAGTTAAATGATTCGCTTCTCCAGGATCTCCAGGTCACTCCGGAAGTCCAGAGAGACCTGACTGAGTATTTTGCGACTAATGTAGCTCCCGAGAGCGACCCTCTTACCATATGGGAGGCCCATAAATGTTATATCAGAGGCACCTTTATTAAACTAGGGTCTCGTTTGAAGAAGGAAAGGGCAGCAAAGATATCTACTCTCCTAGCGCGCATACACGCGATTGAACAGCAGCACAAGGAGACACTGGACTTGCAGCTGGGAGCGGAACTTACCCAGCTGAGGGACCAGATTCGCTCTTTATGCCTTTCAAAAGCCAAAGCGACCTTAATTAAGTGCCGTAGACATTTCTATGAACATGGTAACAAACCAGGCAGAACCCTTGCACGGGCGTTACAAAAGAAAAGGCTGCGCTCCTTTGTCCCCCAGGTATCTCTCCCCTCCGGTAGAAAGACCTCTCTCCCGAAGGAAATAGCAGAAGCATTTAGATCCTACTACCATACCCTGTACAATCTTGACGACTCTCGTCAATCCGTTAGCCCTGAATCCAGACCCTCAGTGAGAACGTATCTTGAATCTGCGGGCTTGCCATCTATGCCCCCAGAAGCGGTTTCTGACTTGGAGTCACCCATATCATTGTCTGAGTTACAGGCAGCTATTAAGGACTCCCAGACAGGGAAGGCCCCGGGTCCGGACGGACTTACGCTTTCCTACTATAAACAGTTTAAGGACATTTTGCCTGCTCATTTTATAGCTGCCTTTAACTCATTGAATGGGGCCCGCACGCTTCCAAATGACACCCTAAGGGCGCATATCACAGTAGTCCCCAAGGAAGGGAAGGACCCCTTAAGTTGCCAGAGCTACCGTCCCATTTCCCTGATCAATGTGGATCTAAAATTGTTTTCCAAAATACTAGCCACTCGCCTGCTACCTCATTTACAGAAATTAATCCACTTAGACCAAACGGGTTTTTTACCTCTAAGGGAAGCCCGCGACAGTACCACGAGAGCAATTAACATGATCTACCGTGCCGTTACTTCCAAGACTCCAACTTTATTCCTATCTACCGACGCCGAGAAGGCGTTCGATAGGGTCAATTGGGAATTTATGTTCGAGACCCTACGCTGTGTGGGTATGGGGGACAAAATGATGGCTCGAATTACTAACCTCTACTCCAACCCCTCGGCGGTGGTCAAGGTGAATGGTCAGATTTCCATGCCCCTGTCCATCCGTAATGGTACGAGACAGGGCTGCCCCCTATCCCCTCTAATATTCGTGATTTGTCTAGAGCCGCTTCTATGTCACATAAGAGGGAACCCCGATATTTCAGGGCTACGGATTCATGAGACTTCGCACAAGGTTGCAGCTTACGCTGATGATCTTCTGTTCTTTCTTACCAATCCCAGAGTTACCCTCCCAAACCTTCTTCAGGAGCTTAAAATATATGCTCACCTCTCGAACTTTAAAATTAATTATCAAAAATCGGAGGCCCTAAACATAACCCTTCCCCCCTCCTTGGTTCAATCTATTTCAGAGAACTTTCCATTTAAGTGGGCTCGATCATCCTTGAAATACCTGGGGATTCTACTGACCCCCACACTCGCGGAGCTCTACCAGGTCAACTATCCACCCCTTCTTCGAACCATAAAAGCAGACTTGGACAGGTGGCATATTGGTACGTTCTCTTGGTTTGGAAGGATATCTATTTTTAAAATGAATATACTGCCAAAGATTCTATTTTTCTTCCAAGCCCTACCGATTCACATCCCCAGACTCTTCTTCCACACTCTCTTGAAAATGCTGACCCATTTTATATGGGCAGGCAAACCGTCCAGAATAGCCAGGTCAATACTTTTTCGTCCCAAGGTGGAGGGGGGTCTTGGGCTCCCTGATTTCCTTTCCTATCATAGGGCATCGCATCTTCTTAGGATAGTTGATTGGTGTCGACACCAGGCATATAAACAATGGGTCTCAGTTGAGCAGTCCTTCCTGTCTGCTCCATTGTCAGCCATTCCTTGGTTGTCCACCCAGGTCCCATTGGAGGCTCGCTTACACCCAACAATTGGCCCTTCCTTGAAAGCCTTAGCCTGCATTCAGAATCGCCCAGGTATCTCTCCATCCCCCTCTCCCATGTTCCCTATTTTCGGGAACCCTCAATTTCCCCCAGGGTTAGAGCGAGGTCCTTTCAAAGAGCTAGTGAACTGCAACAAATTTAGGGCCCACCATCTGATTACCTCGGATCAATGGCTCACCCCACAACAGATCTCAGAGACTGTGGGACTGCCTACCCTCAACCCCTGGCAGTCTAGACAACTCACGCACTTCCTGTCTACACTTCCTCCTGCCACTACATACATTCGTGCTAAGACAGATTTTGAGGTCCTCTGTGAGCAGTCTGGAGTGACTAGAAGTACCCTTTCCCGCACATATAGTCTGCTAACATCCCCCCCGGACCAACCTCCCCCTAATTTTATCTCCCAATGGGAAACTGATTTAGCAATAACTCTTTCTTCAGAACAACGGTTGAGATTATACACATGTATTCACAAATCATCTATGGCCAGCAATGTTCAGGAGGCGGGTTTCAAACTCATGTCACGTTGGTACAGGGTCCCAACTAGGCTCAACTCCATCTTTCCTTCTACCTCGCCCATGTGCTGGCGTTGTGGCTCTGAGAGGGGTACATTATTACATGTATTTTGGTCTTGTCCCCTTCTCTCGGCATTCTGGGATTCTGTGTGGGGGATCACATCGAAGTTTACTACATACACCCTCCCGAAGGCGCCGGCCTTTTTCCTGCTCCATCAGTGCGAGATTCCTCTGTCATCCTACAACAAATCTGTGGTAAGACATTTGGTGAACGCGGCGAGAGCTTGCATCCTGTGCCTATGGAGGCAGTCTTCTGCTCCCTCCATATCAATGTGGATCAGTAGAGTCCAGGAGATTATGAGAATGGAGGATCTCACTTCTTCTTTGAGACGCACGGAGAAAAGATTCTCTAAAACATGGAGTCACTGGTTGATCTTTTATGAATCGGCTGAATGTAAGGCGCTATTGTTACCTGAGTGAAAGTAAGGTTTGCGAATGCTGTCCCCCCTTTCCTTTACCCCTCCTCCCCTTTCTCCCTCTTCCCTTCCCTGTTTCCCCCTCTTCGAGTCTACATTATGTTTGTATTTAATTTGCATAATACTGTTCCACAGTCGCTTGTGGTTTCTCCCGAGTAGGGATCTAGATTTCTACGACCCGTTGAATGGCATTTATTTTACCTATGCTGTGATACTGAGATTTATTCAACATCTGTCTCGTTGCTTGTCATGATTTGAGGTCATTTATTTTACCAATGCTTTGATGCTGAGATGTATTCAACATCAGTCTCATTGCTTGTCATGCTTTGTTCTATTGAAAATTGAAAAATTAAAATAAAGAATTTACAAAAAAAAAAAAAGAAATAGGAATGCTCTCCCATTCTTGTCTAATACAGGCCTCTAACTGTTCAATCGTCTTGGGCCTTCTTTGTTGCACCTTCCTCTTTATGATGCGCCAAATGTTCTCTATAGGTGAAAGATCTGGACTGCAGCCTGGCCATTTCAGTACCCGGATCCTTCTCCTACGCAGCCATAATGTTGTGATTGATGCAGAATGTGGTCTGGCATTATCTTGTTGAAAAATGCAGGGTCTTCCCTGAAAGAGATGACGTCTGGATGGGAGCATATGTTGTTCTAGAACCTGAATATATTTTTCTGCATTGATGGTGCCTTTCCAGACATGCAAGCTGCCTATGCCACACGCACTCATGCAACCCCATACCATCAGAGATGCAGGCTTCTGAACTGAGCGTTGATAACAACTTGGGTTGTCCTTGTCCTCTTTGGTCCGGATGACATGGCGTCCCAGATTTCCAAAAATAACTTCGAATCGTGACTCGTCTGACCACAGAACAGTCTTCCATTTTGCCACACTCCATTTTAAATTATCCCTGGCCCAGTGAAAACGCCTGAGCTTGTGGATCTTGCTTAGAAATGGCTTCTTCTTTGCACTGTAGAGTTTCAGCTGGCAACGGCGGATGGCACGGTGGATTGTGTTCACTGACAATGGTTTCTGGAAGTATTCCTGAGCCCATTCTGTGATTTCCTTTACAGTAGCATTCCTGTTTGTGGTGCAGTGTCGTTTAAGGGCCCGGAGATCACGGGTATCCAATATGGTTTTACGGCCTTGACCCTTACGCACAGAGATTGTTCCAGATTCTCTGAATCTTCGGATGATGTTATGCACAGTTGATGATGATAGATGCAAAGTCTTTGCAATTTTTTGCTGGGTAACACCTTTCTGATATTGCTCCACTATCTTTCTGCGCAACATTGTGGGAATTGGTGATCCTCTACCCATCTTGGCTTCTGAGAGACACTGCCACTCTAAGAAGCTCTTTTTATACCCAATCGTGTTGCCAATTGACCTAATTAGTGTTAATTGGTCTTCCAGCTCTTCGTTATGCCCAAATTTACTTTTTCCAGCCTCTTACTGCTACTTGTCCCAACTTTTTGGGCAATGTTGACACCGTGAAATTTTGAATCAGCGTATTTTTCCTTTAAAATGATACATTTACTCGGATTAAACGTTTGATCTGTCATCTACGTTCTATTACAAATAAAATATTGACATTTGCCATCTCCACATCATTGCATTCAGTTTTTATTCACAATTTGTTTAGTGTCCCAACTTTTTTGGAATCTGGTTTGTAGATGCGCCATTAACGAGCTGACATTCAATGTATATAGTACAATTTTACACAGGCCCAGAATGCAGGCAGTTACACATTGCACAAATATTCCTGAGCATTGCCTGCTCGGTAGATGCATTCATTGCTGTCACACTCACCAATGATCTGGGTTGTATTAGGCTGATTGATTGTTACTATCATTTGTCCCGATATAGTTTCTTTGTTTTTCTACAGCACATGTTTTTTTTATGCAGAGCTGCTAACAGACAAATAAATAGATAATTGTTCCAATCCTCTCCCCATTTAAAAGGGCCTTTAGGGTGGATTTACATAGGGCGACTAGAAGCCGATTGTTGGGAAGGAAACCTTCCTTCCTGACAGTCAGTTGCTCATTAAGTGGAGGTGAAGTGCTACATTTACATGCAGCGATCCCCTTCACAGTATGAGGACAAGAGATGGCTACTGCAATCATTCTCATACAGCTGCATTGTTTCTGGGCAGCAGTTTAGACAGCACGATTTGCTGCCCTAAAATGATAATTTACTTGCCTTCACTAATGACAGTTCGTCAGGATTCGCCTGCATCTTTAGACGGGCAGATTGCAGAAGCGTCTGCAGGAAAGTTAGTACCCGATAAGCTTTCCGAATATCGTCCCGTCTAAACCCACCTTTACTCTCAATTACAGATCTATTGTCTATTTACAGACAACCCATTTCAAATAAAGTCTGTGACTGCAGTGGGTCTAGCTCTTGTGAATCCTGGCAAACAGCTGAAAGTGGGCCGAGTCTGTCGGGACAAGACCCACTGCATACTACTAGCTGTTTACTCTTGGTCATAGAGGGTGTATAGGAATAATAGCGATTGTCCTAATGGGACCTAGCCTTCAAAAGACACCTACCCCTACTGTGTTGTATATACAATGTTTACAGGGCATCAAAACAAAAATAATAAAACAGTTAATACAGGAGCCTCTTGTCCAAGGAGAGAGTCCTCTATTATCACTTGTCACAACCAGCACATGCACAAATGTAGAGTAAGACTCCTATATGAAGGGAAGTACCTGAGAATTTTGCTGACAAGGCAAACATCAACATCAAGCAATACCCACTGAACAAAACTTTTTTTGTGTTTGTTTATGCCCCTCACCACTTCCTAGAATAAAAATAAAAGGTGAACACAGAAACACCTAATCGCACAGTTATTGACAGGCATACGCAGTAAGTGACAGGCATTACACATGCAGTAACTTAATTTATGGACATCTATGGTTTGATTTCTTTGCCTGTGTGGATTGGATGGGTTGGTATCAACATCGGGTGAGACTTTCATGTCAATAGCACCTTTAGGAATACATTTACTTAGAAAATTGGTGACTTGCTCAATTTCACCTACTATATACACTCACCTAAAGAATTATTATGAACACCTGTTCTATTTCTCATTAATGCAATTATCTAGTCAACCAATCACATGGCAGTTGCTTCAATGCATTTAGGGGGGTGGTCCTGGTCAAGACAATCTCCTGAACTCCAAACTGAATGTCAGAATGGGAAAGAAAGGTGATTTAAGCAATTTTGAGCGTGGCATGGTTGTTGGTGCCAGACGGGCCGGTCTGAGTATTTCACAATCTGCTCAGTTACTGGGATTTTCACGCACAACCATTTCTAGGGTTTACAAAGAATGGTGTGAAAAGGGAAAAACATCCAGTATGCGGCAGTCCTGTGGGCAAAAATGCCTTCTGGATGCTAGAGGTCAGAGGAGAATGGGCTGGCTGATTAAAGCTGACAGAAGAGCAACGTTGACTGAAATAACCACTCGTTACAACCGAGGTACGCACAACCTTGAGGCGGATGGGCTACAACAGCAGAAGACCCCACCGGGTACCACTCATCTCCACTACAAATAGGAAAAAGAGGCTACAATTTGCACGAGCTCACCAAAATTGGACTGTTGAAGACTGGAAAAATGTTCTGGTCTGATGAGTCTCGATTTCTGTTGAGACATTCAAATGGTAGAGTGAGAATGAGAAAACAGAATGAGAACATGTATCCATCCTCTGATGGCTACTTCCGGCAGGATAATGCACCATGTCACAAAGCTCGAATCATTTCAAATTGGTTTTTTGAACATGACAATGAGTTCACTGTACTAAAATGGCCCCCACAGTCACCAGATCTCAACCCAATAGAGCATCTTTGGGATGTGGTGGAATGGGAGCTTTGTGCCCTGGATGTGCATCCCTCAAATTTCCATCAACTGCAAGATGCTATCCTATCAATATGGGCCAACATTTCTAAAGAATGCTATCAGCACCTTGTTGAATCAATGCCACATAGAATTAAGGCAGTTCTGAAGGCAAAAGGGGGTCCAACACCGTATTAGTATGGTGTTCCTAATAATTCTTTAGGTGTGTGTATATATATATATATATATATATATATATATAATAACAAAAGTTTTCAAAACTCTTAGGCAGTTGTAGAAATGCTGCAAATAAGAAAACTTTCAAAAATAGATTTTTAAATATTTACCTTTATCAATTAACCCCTTCCCGACATATGAAGTTTCCGCATTTTGACGTACTATTACGTCATGGTGATCACTGAAGGAGCCCGGCAGTCCCTGGTAGCCGGGCCCCTTCTGTATCCGCTGGCATCGCTGTAAAAGCCGATGCCGGCGGATTAACCCCTTCTATGCCCTGATCAGCGCTGACTGCGGCATAGAAGGGATTTGCGGTGGGTGAGGGAGTCCATCGGGTCCCCGCGCTGCTGTGGCGGGGACCCGATGGGTGAGAAGGCAGCCCGGTGCCATGCAGAGACTGCCCAATGCCTTGCACGGCATTGGGACCTGCCTTCTACGGGTGCCCAGGAG
Organism: Bufo bufo; assembly: GCF_905171765.1. Classification (NCBI taxonomy): domain Eukaryota; kingdom Metazoa; phylum Chordata; class Amphibia; order Anura; family Bufonidae; genus Bufo; species Bufo bufo. Next base: position 290,084,413 of record NC_053390.1, on the reverse strand, counting down.
GTCCAGTCTCGGGCTGGGTCTCCTAGGCAACCTGTTAGTGAATTACTCAGTTTAATACACTAACAGGCAATGCATTACAATACAGATGTATTGTAATGCATTGCAGAGGGAATCAGACCCCCAAAAGTAAAGAAATAAAGTTTTAAAAAAAGTAATTATGTTTCAAGGAAAAAAAGACCATTTCCCCTGATTTTATATAAAACAAAATAGAAAAAGAAATACACATAATAGGTATCTCCGTGTCCGTAACGACCGGCTCTATAAATATATCACATGATCCACCCCGTCCGATAAACACCGTAAAAAAAAAAAAAAAACTGTACAAAAAAAATGCCATATTTTTCAACTTACATCACAAAAAGTGGAACACCAAGCGATCAAAAAGGTGTATGCCCCCAAAAATTGGTACCAATAAAACCGTCAACTTATCCTGGAAAAAAGGAAGCCCCTACATAAGACAATCGCCCAAAAAATAAATAAATGACGTAATAGTACGTCACTTATTACGTGACCTAACCACTGTAAACGCTGTAAAAATAAATAAATAAAAACTGGGCCAAAACAACCTATTTTTTTGGTCACCTTGCCTCATAAAGTGTAATAATGAATGATCAAAAAATCATATGTACATAAAAATGGTACCAATAAAAACGTCAACTGTTCCTGCAAAAAAAGAGCCCGTGCACAAGACGATTGGCAGAAAAATGAAAAAAAATATGGCGTTCAGAAAATGGAGACACAAAAAACATATTTTTTTAAAAAAAATGCTTTATTATGTAAAACTGAAACAAACAAACAAAGAAAGTAGACATATTTGATATCACCGCATCCGTAAAAACTTGCTATATAAAAATAGTGCATGATCTAACCTGTCAGATGAACGTTGTAAAAAATAAAAACAGTGCCAAAACAGCCATTTTTTGGTTACCTTGCCTCACAAAAAAACTTAATATAAAGCGATTAAAAATCATATGTACCCCAAAATAGTACCAATAAAACTGTCACCTTATCCCCTAGTTTCCAAAATGGGGTCACTTTTTCAGAGTTTCTACTGTAAGGGTGCATCAGGGGGGCTTCAAATGGGACATGGTGTCTAAAAATCAGTTCAGCAAAATCTTCCTTCCAAAAACCATGCAGCAGTCCTTTCCTTCTGCGCCCTGTGCCCGTACAGCAGTTTACAACCACATGTGGGGTGTTTTTTGTAAACCTCAGAATCAGGGTAATAAATGTTGAGTTTTGTTTAGCTGTTAACCCTCGATGTGTTAAAGAAAAAAATTGATTAAATGGAAAATCTGCCAAAAAAGTGAAATTTCGAAATTTAATCTCCATTTTCCTTTAATTCTTGTGGAACACCTAAAGGGTTAACAAAGTTTGTAAAATCTGTTTTGAGTCTCTTAAGGGGTGTAGTTTCTACAATGGGGTCATTTATGGGGGGTTTCTATTATGTAAGCCCCACAAAGTGACTTCAGACCTGAACTGGTCCTTAAAAAGTGGGTTTTGGAAATTTTCTTAACATTTTTTAGAATTGCTTCTAAAATTCTAAGCCATCTAACGTCCTAAAAAATTAAATTACATTTACAAAATGATGCAAACATAAAGTAGACATATGGGGAATGTTAAGTAATAAATATTTTATAAGGTATCACTTTCTGTTTTAACCACTTCCCGCAACTGTAACGCCGAAAGGCGTCATTGCGGCGGCTCCCCCAGGCTACGCTAACGCCGATTGGCGTCATCTCGCATGAGCTGAGATTTCCTGTAAACGCGCGCACACAGGCACGCGCGCTCACGGGATCGGAAGGTAAGCAAGTGGATCTCCAGCCTGCCAGCGGCGATCGTTCGCTGGCAGGCTGGAGATGTGATTTTTTTAACCCCTAACAGGTATATTAGACGCTGTTTTGATAACAGCGTCTAATATACCTGCTACCTGGTCCTCTGGTGGTCCCTTTTGTTTGGATCGACCACCAGAGGACACAGGCAGCTCAGTAAAGTAGCACCAAACACCACACTACACTACACCCCCCCCTGTCACTTATTAACCCCTTATGAACCACTGATCACCCCTGATCACCCCATATAGACTCCCTGATCACCCCCCTGTCATTGATCACCCCCCTGTCATTGATCACCCCCCTGTCATTGATCACTCCCCTGTAAGGCTCCATTCAGACGTCTGTATGTTTTTTACGGATCCACGGATACATGGATCGGATCCGCAAAACACATACAGACATCTGAATGGAGCCTTACAGGGGGGTGATCAATGACGGGGGTGATCACCCCATATAGACTCCCAGATCACCACCCTGTCATTGATCACCCCCCTGCAAGGCTGCATTCAGATGTCCGTATGTTTTTTACGGATCCACGGATACATGGTTCGGATCCGCAAAACACATACAGACATCTGAATGCAGCCTTACAGGGGGGTGATCAATGACAGGGGGGTGATCACCCCATATAGACTCCCTGATCACCCCCCTGTCATTTTTCACCCCCCTGTCATTGATCACCCCCTGTAAGGCTGCATTCAGATGTCCGTATGTTTTTTACGGATCCACAGATACATGGATCGGATCCGCAAAACACATACGGACATCTGAATGGAGCCTTATAGGGGGGTGATCAATGACAGGGGGTGATCACCCCATATAGACTCCCTGATCACCCCCCTGTCATTGATCACCCCCCTGTAAGGCTCCATTCAGATGTCCGTATGTTTTTTACGGATCCACGGATACATGGATCGGATCCGCAAAACACATACGGACATCTGAATGGAGCCTTATAGGGGGGTGATCAATGACAGGGGGGTGATCACCCCATATAGACTCCCTGATCACCCCCCTGTCATTGATCACCCCCCTGTCATTGATCACCCCCCTGTAAGGCTGCATTCAGATGTCCGTATGTTTTTTACGGATCCACGGATACATTTATATTCCAGACTTCTTCTCACGCTTTAGGGCCCCTAGAATGCCAGGGCAGTATAAATACCCCACATGTGACCCCATTTCGGAAAGTAGACACCCCAAGGTATTCCATGAGGGGCATATTGAGTCCATGAAAGATTGAAATTTTTGTCCCAAGTTAGCGGAAAGGGAGACTTTGTGAGGAAAAAAAAATAAAATAATTCCGCTAACTTGTGCCAAAAAAAAAAAAATTCTATGAACTCGCCATGCCCCTCATTGAATACCTTGGGGTGTCTTCTTTCCAAAATGGGGTCACCTGTGGGGTATTTATACTGCCCTGGCATTTTAAGGGCCCTAAAGCGTGAGAAGAAGTCTGGGATCCAAATGTCTAAAAATGCCCTCATAAAAGGAATGTGGGCCCCTTTGCGCATCTAGGCTGCAAAAAAGTGTCACACATCAGGTATCGCTGTACTCAAAAGACATATCTTGGCAAAAGACAACTTTTCCCATTTTTTTATACAAAGTTGGCATTTGACCAAGATATTTATCTCACCCAGCATGGGTATATGTAAAATGACACCCCAAAACACATTCCCCAACTTCTCCTGAGTACGGCGATACCACATGTGTGGCACTTTTTTGCAGCCTAGGTGGGCAAAGGGGCCCACATTCCAAAGAGCACCTTTCAGATTTCACCGGTCATTTTTTACACATTTTGATTTCAAACTACTTACCACACATTTGGGCCCCTAGAATGCCAGGGCAGTATAACTACCCCACAAGTGACCCCATTTTGGAAAGAAGACACCCCAAGGTATTCGCTGATGGGCATAGTGAGTTCATAGAAGTTTTTATTTTTTGTCACAAGTTAGTGGAATATGAGACTTTGTAAGAAAAAAAAAAAAAATCATCATTTTCCACTATCTTGTGACAAAAAATAAAAAGTTCTATGAACTCACTATGCTATTTACAGATGCCCGACTGGGCAATAGAACCTGTCTTGACCCAGGTACAAATTAATACTTTACTTTTATTATAATTCGCTAAAAATTGAACTGTGCTGAGCATGTGTGCAATTATACTCTTTAATTGAAATAGGACAAGACCAAGAAATTATAAATTAAAAACACAATGCACCTCTACACTGTAAGTGGCAAGCAGTGCACAGTGAAAGTGTGAGAGATGTGCACTATCTCCCACCTTGTATAGTTATGCACAAATTGCTACTAGTAATTCTACTAAAAGTTGACACTACCACAGCACCAAGTGTGGCTCACTTGTAACAAGCAGTATGGTTGTAATGACAACTTAATAAACTAGTAGGGGAGTAGTGATTACTCCCTCTACATACAAAGGGCTTTGCTGATGGGAGGAAGCAGTAACGTTAGGAACCGTTACAGCCAACTCAGTGGCCAGCAATAGTCGCCCTGTTGATTTAACAGTGAGACCGACACAACACCATCAATGTCTGGCCGCTAGGTGCTGATACAGTGGGGAGGCGCAGAGCAATTTAAAATCTACAGCTGTCCCCCGACATGTTTCGCCAGACTTCTGGCTTCTTCAGGGGCAATGGACAGCAATGAGTGGCCGCAGCCACCTGGAGGTTTAAATAGTGTATGTGTAGGTATTGACACAATGAACTGCCTATGCCCATCAGTAAATACCTTAGGGTGTCTACTTTCCGAAATGGGGTCATTTGTGGGGTGTTTGTACTGTCTGGCCATTGTAGAACCTCAGGAACCATGACAGGTGCTCAGAAAGTCAGAGCTGCTTCAAAAAGCGGAAATTCACATTTTTGTACCATAGTTTGTAAACGCTATAACTTTTACCCAAACCATTTTCTTTTTTACCCAAACATTTTTTTTTTACCAAAGACATGTAGAACAATAAATTTAGAGAAAAATTTATATATGGATGTTGTTTTTTTTGCAAAATTTTGCAACTGAAAGTGAAAAATGTCATTTTTTTGCAAAAAAATCTTTAAATTTCGATTAATAACAAAAAAAGTAAAAATGTCAGCAGCAATAAAATACCACCAAATGAAAGCTCTATTAGTGAGAAGAAAAGGAGGTAAAATTCATTTGGGTGGTAAGTTGCATGACCGAGCAATAAACCGCTAAAGTTGTGAAGTGCCGATTTGTAAAAAAGGGCCTGGTCACTAGGGGGGTATAAACCTGTGGTCCTTAAGTGGTTAAAAGCAGAGAAATTGAAATTTTGAAAATTGAAAATTTTTCTAAATTTATGGTAAATTTGGGATTTTTTTTATAAATAAAGGTGAAATATATATATATTTTTTAAATATACTTTAATTGGAGTTTATACATTTAAATTTGTATATAATAGTAATGTATTACAATGATTTCATGTACTATACAGAATTTAACAAACAAACAGGTTATCCCCATTAACCAAAAAGAAAACTTCCCTCCCTCCCTTAGGTGTCTATCCTGTCTGCTAGTTCTCTAACTTCCCTTAGTCAACCTGTAGCCTTCCTAGCTGGTTCGCAATCTTTCTCTTCAGGTACCATTCTGAGTGTATAAATGGCGTCATCACTCCCCTCATTTCATTGTCTGCAAAAACAATTCTAATAAAATCTTCCCATCTGTGAAAGAATGTATTGATGTGTTTTCCTTTTAATCGCTCCGCTTCTGTTTTTTCCATCTCAAAACATAATTTGACATGAGTGAATACATCGTTTGGTGAAGGTACATTAGAATGTAACCATTCTCTAAATAGGCACCTCTTGGCTGCCAGAATCAGTAGATGTATTAGAGGAGAAATTCTGGACCCCTCTGGAGCCACATGAAATAAAAGTAATTCAGGATTCGGTGTTTAATTTGGTGTCTGATCATCCTCCAATATTTCTCCGCTTCTGAACAAGACCAAATGCTGTGGAATAAATCAGACCCCTTTAGGTGACATTTAGGATATTTGTTTAATCTGCCCTGTGATGAAGTGTGTGAAGTAAATTGGAACCCATAAATAGCTTTGTGTATCATCCTAAAATGAGTTTCCCTCCATGTCTCGTTAGGAGTTACTTGTCTTATTTTATTCCACCCTTGTAGAATCGTTTTCCTAATATCTATGTCCTCATCCACAGGAATATCTTTCCTCCATTGGGAAAATAACATTTCTGCAGAGTGAGCATGTTTTTTGTCTCTAATTCCCAAATAGAGCTCTGATAGAGATTTTTTCCTCCCATCGTGGCCTATTAGGGAGTCAAAGTCATTGTTGTTCATCTCTTTAGAAAGGTTTAACACCATTTGATTAAGAAAAGCGGGGAGAGAGAAATCCAAGATGACGGAGCGGCAACTCCAGGCCAGCAGGGCCGCATGGTGGAGGTGCAGAGAAACACAGCGGCGAGCCTGGAAAAGTATGCCAGGATGCCGATGGCACAAAACACCAGAGGTATGAATAAAAGGCAAGCGCAACTGCCAGAGGAACCGCTGGCAGACGATTAGGCTGAGAGAGATGAAGCTGCAGGGGCGCACATTACTAAATCTAGCAGATACAGTGCCCTGCAGGCAGAAGAAGATGACATTGAAACAGGGGAGCAGGACTCTGACTCTGATGAACCAACCCTGAAAGATGTTATGCATGCTATATCAAAGTGCGGCAAATCACTTAATACCCTCACTGTACAAGTGGGAGCCATAAAAGAGGATGTAACTATAGTTCGTCACGACCTGAAAAAACTGGCAGAACGCAACTCAGCTTTGGAAGAACGGATGGGAGCAGTTGAAGATGCCATACCACCCATGAAACGAGATGCTAAAGAATACGCGCGGCGTCTAGATGTTATTGCGGCTAAACAAGATGACCTAGAGAATCGGTCACGCCGTAACAATATCAGGTTGGTAGGAGTGCCTGAAAAAAACCGAAGGGGCTAATCCTACGGACTTTTTTGAGACCTGGTTAAAATAACAATTTGGGGAGGTGGCGCTGACACCACTATTTGCAGTTGAAAGAGCCCATTTCCGACTCGCCCATTACCTCCAGGCGCACCCCCAAGACCAGTATTAATAAATAACAATGGAAAAGAGATGGCGGGAGGCACAGCAAAAACTGAACGACAATCTATTACTAACTGCACAAAATAAATAAAAAATTCAGAAACAATCCTACTATGAGGAAGGCGAAAAGGCAGGCAGGCTGTTAGCAATAATCTCTAAAGCCCAACAACAAACAACATACATTGCGGCCCTTAGAGATAGGGAGGGGAACATACACACATCTCAGAATCATGCACTCATTTTACTCTTCGTTATATGAAGCCAAGATGTGTGCATCAGATGAGAATTTGCAGGGGTTCCTACACCCACTACATTTGAATACCCTCTCAGAAGAACAAAGGAGCATGCTTGATGGGCCTATAACAATAAAAGAAATGGAATTAGCTCTAAGTGATATGTCCAATAATAAAGCCCCAGGCAAAGATGGGATACCGGTAGAAATATATAAATCTTATGCTTCAACACTTTTGCCTCAGTTGTTGGAGGTGTGTGAGGAAGCTAAGGATTCAGGCAGATTACCGCCATCCATGAATGAGGCCATAATTTTGCTACCAAAACCAGGTAAAGATACTTTAGAAGCCGACTCTTATAGACCTATATCTTTACTTCCAGTAGACGTGAAGATATTGGCAAAAGTTCTGACGAATCGCCTAAATACGGTAATTACGTCTCTCATACATACTGATCAAGCTGGCTTTATGCCAAATATGTCCACAGCTGTGAATATTAGGTGCCTGTATTTAAATATCCAAGCGGGCCAGGTTCACACCTCGAATGCGGCGGTCGCATCTCTTGATGCGGCCAAAGCATTTGACAGTGTGGAATGGCGGTATTTGTGGACTGTACTCCAGAAAATGGGCTTCGGCCCTGAGTTCATAAAATGGATACGAATATTATATGCTAGTCCCAGAGCGTCAGTGAGAGTGAATGGTAATCTATCAGACCCATTCCACATTTATAGGGGGACTAGACAAGGATGCCCTTTGTCACCATTATTATTTGCGGTGGCAATAGAGCCACTAGCTGAAGCCCTTAGAACCGCGGGCCTAGTAAAAGGCTTTCAATATGGAAATCTTACTGAAAAAGTCGCACTGTATGCGGACGACTTACTGTTATTTTTGGAGGATTGGGAGACATCCCTTCCGGAAGCCATTAAGGTTATAAATGATTTTGCCCAACTATCTGGATTAACCATAAATTGGTCAAAATCCGTCATAATGCCCTTGTCTAAAAAAGAGAATTCGACTCCGCTAGTGGCACCAGAACTCAAAGTCGTTACATCTTTTAAATAGTTGGGGGTGAAAATATCTACTGATACTTGAGATTATGGAGATCTAAATTTGGTACCTTTACTTGAAAAGTTCAGAAGCAAAATGCAAGCGTGGGCTAAGTTACCTCTTACGCTGATTGGTAGAGCCAACCTTATTAAAATGATTCTAATGCCCCAATTGTTATATCTTGTCCACAATGCACCAACATGGATCCCACGCATAAAATTATGTACACTACAGAGGCCTAAAACACATGGGGGATTAGCTATACCAGACCCATGGGTATATTATGTCGCGGCCCAACTGCAACATATCAGGGGTTGGGGAGATAGTGAAAACCTAAACAAGACGGGGAGAATTGTGAAACACCTTATAGGAAAACAATGTCTGCTATCAGCCTTAGAGGATGGTACTTTCTATGATAGAGGCACGCAATATCAGATATTAGGAGTGATACACAAAATATGGTGGAAAGCCAGGTCTATGGCTAAAATAACTGGATATACAACATATACACCAATATGGCCAAACTATATGTATAAAGAAATAGGTAAAGTGTCAGAAACGAAGACGTGGGAGCGGTACGGTCTTAATAGGATGGCTCATTTATTCTCTAATAATACCCTAAATTAATTTGCACAACTACAACAGGAATTTAATATACCACATAAATACTTTTATCTTTATTTACAGCTCAGACATGCAATACAATCGCAAGAAAAAAACCAAGAAAGTATTGTTCAGGCACCAAAACATAGTATTATAGACCTCACCACAACACAGGGGAGCACAAATGGGGTGATATCTCTCCACTACAAGACCCTGATGAAAATGCAACATAAAAATAGGCCATTAGGATTGTATGGGAAATGGAAGTCTGACATTGGGGATCTGACTGAGGATTTATGGGATGAAGTAACGCAGAACTTTCAAACAATAGCATTGAGCGAAGCACAACGGGTATCACAATTGTACTTGATGCACAGGGTATACAGAACCCCGGTTCTGTTAAAAAAGATGGAATACAGAACAGATTACTGCTGCCCAAGATGTAATCGGCATAACGCAAACCTAATCCATCTAATGTGGAATTGTCCAAAACTTAGGAGATACTGGATAGATATTGTGGAATTGATAAATACTGTGTTCCAAACAAATATAGATGTTACACCACTAATATGTGTTTTAGGATGTGTTAAAGTACAGCCAGGAATGGCAAAGAAAAAAACAGCCATTATGCGTATTTTAGATCAAGCCAAAAAAAGTATTGCACAGCATTGGATAGATCCACAACTGCCAACACTGCAAGAGCTAGTAAACAGGGTACATACCTTGGTAAAGTTAGAAAGATATGTCTATCAGAAGAGAGGATTGGTCAAAAAATTTGAGATAATATGGTTCTCGTGGTTAAGATACTACAACTCTATTTAAAAGTATAATGGGTAAAATGCACCAATAATATTGTATGCTAGATTAATCACTGCCTGTTGGGAAGTATGGATGCTAATTACATGTTTGATGGGTGAAATGTGATTATCTGTTGATGAAGGAGTGAAGACTTATGGTCGCATGAGACATACAGAAGAGGGCATGTTAATGATGTATGGTATTACAAAGAACACCATGGAGATAATTCTGGACTTTAATTGGTTACAGGACTGAAAAAGGGGTGGAAGGGAGGGAGGGAGTGGGAGGGTGAGGGGTTGTTATTGTAATAATATAATGTTTTTTTACAAAACTTTAATAAAAAATATCTGATTTAAAAAAAGAAACCCCTGAACCTGAAAATATGCCAGTAAATGTTGAGCCTTCCCCAAATGGTATTTTTCTGTGGTCTCTGTGTAAGAGTAATATCTTTTGTCCTGTGTGTTCCACATATCCCTCACAGTTTTAATCTTCCTGTTTTTCCAATGAGTAAAGTGTTTAGTGTCTATACCTGGTGGGAACTCCAGGTGTCCCCAAATGTTTATATACTTTGAAAGTGTGAAAGGAAGATCAAAGATTTTACATGTCGCCTTCCAAGCGGCGACAGTGTCTTTAACCAATAGACTATGCTTTACAGGAAGGGGAATTAAACTATATTTGGTGTGTAGCAAAGCAGATAGACTCCAAGGATGAACCAAGTGCACTTCCAAGGTGCTATTTGAATAGTATTCCATTCCAAATATCCAATCCGAGCAATGCCTCATAAGGCTGGCCAAATTATAACATCTCAAGTCTGGGAAATTCAGCCCCCCCAAATTTTTTGGATTGAAGCTTGGTCAGCGAAATCCTGACTTTTTTTCCCTCCCCACAGAAAGGACCTAAATGCTGTCTCTAAAGCAGCTATGTCAGAATGTTTTAGTAGAACAGGGATGGTTTGCATGGGATAGAGAAGTTTTGAAAAGCTCATCATGTTTAACAATTGGCTTCTACCCCCTAATGAAGTGGAAATTTTATTCACCTCTCTATGTCAGTTAGAATTTTCTTGAACAAATGAGGGTAATTTAGCATATACAAGGATTCAGGATTTCTACCTATGGGGATGCCCAAGTATTTTATGAATTTGGAAGGAATTTGGATGGGTATTTCCAGATCTTGCCTGGGTGAGCCCGGAGTCCTCCTTCCCAGGAACAGAATCTCATACTTATCTGTGTTAACCTTAAAACCTGAATCATTACCAAACTCAGTTAGAATTTGGAACAGGTGTTTTAGATCCCTATGTGGGCGTTCTAAGATCATTGTCTTGTTCGATCTTTCGGGATGGAGGTTCTATGGCCAAGTTAAAGATGAGTGGAGATAGCGGACAACCCTGCCTTGTCCCTTTGCTCATGATGATGGGGCTGGAGATGAAACCAGGAGTGTGTACCCTCGCTTGAGGATTAGAATAAATTGCCTTAAGGTATTGTCGGAGCGGGCCTATAAACCCCATTGCATCCAACACCTTGTTCATCCATCCCCAGTCTATATTATCAAAAGCTTTTTCAGCATCAATGGTGACAATAGCTGGGGATGGATGTGATTTAGGTCTCAACTTGACCTCATCAAGCACCTCAAGGACTTTCCTTATATTGGTGACTGCTGCCCTCCCCTGAACAAAACCCACTTGAGCAGGGAATATTAGCTGCGGTAAAATGTTAGCTAATCTATCAGTTGGTATTTTGGATGCTATTTTAATATCGGTGTTGATTAGTTACCGTAAATTGGTCGGTAAGAGGCTGCCAATGTTGGATCTTTGCGGGGTTTTGATAATACTTTGATATACGCTGTATTAGTAAGAGTAGGTATGTTTGAGCCTTGCATATAACCCGAGTATAATTGAGATAGTAATGGAGCTATTTCCATTGCCAAAATGCAGAAGAATTCCCCTCTGAACCCATCAGGAACCGGAGCTTTACCTAACGCCAGTTTATTGATAACACTTGTGACTTCACCCGCTTCAAGACTTCAACAACATTTTTTCCTCTTCCGTCAATACCGTTAATGGTATCATTTTTAACCAGTCTGATATATTAACATCTGATTTGGTTTGGGGCTGGTATAAATTGTGAGAATAATCCCTCAGGATCTCATTTATTTCTTTTGGGTGAGATTTCATCTCCCCCCGTTTATCTCTAAGTGCTAAAATATTGGTAAGTGGTCTTTGTCCCTTAGCTAATCTAGCCAATAATTTACCTGCTTTATTTCCGTGTCTATATAAGTGTGATTCCCAATGCGATTGGGCCAGAGTTTCCCCTTTCTGCACCCATATCTCGTAATCCTGTTTAGCTCGTCTACATTTTTGTTGTAACAAGGGAGATGGGTTTCCTTGGAATGCCATATAGGCTTCTCGCAGATTCTTGCTTAAGCTAGCCATTTTTTGTTTAACAGTTTTCTTTTTATTGTAGATATATGCCATTATTCTTCCCCTTAACACTGCCTTCCCCACATCCCAAAGAAGCTTAAGGTTATCTGTGTCCTCATTATCTTGCTTGTATTCCAACCACCATCCTCGTAACTTTTCTCTAAAATCCTCATCTTGTATAAAAGTTGATGGGAATTGCCACAAGAAATCATTTCCTCTGGGGATATTATTTGTAAATTGGATTGATACTGGGGAGTGGTCAGATATAATCATGTCTTCTATTTTAGGGTCTGAAACTCAACCTATTCCCCCTGTATTAATAAAAATGTAATCTAGACGCGACCACGATTGATGCGCGTGCGAAAAAAACGTGTATTCCCTGCCTTCTGGATTAAGGGAGCTCCAAGTGTCTGTCAGATTTGTATCTTCCATAAATTGTTGTAGGCTTAGGTCATGATGGTCTTGTTTTATCCCTAATCCTCTTCCTCGTTTCCTATCCTCCTTCTGATCCACTACTGCATTCATGTCCCCAGCTATAATTCTGTTTTCTGTGGTGTCACTTGCCACTGTTCCATTGAGTGTTTTAAAGAAATCTGAGTTTGAATCATTGGCGCCATATATGTTATAAATGCTAACATCTCCCCCTGGGGAGGATAATCGTAAGTGTGAAATTCTGCCCCAAATATCGTGCGAGTGCCCCAGGGCCACAAAAGGAAGGCCTCGTCTTAATAACGTTATTACTCCGGCTTTTTTACCATTAGCTCCTGATCCATAAATATCCCCCACCCAACCACATTTCAGCCTAGTAAGATCTTTTTGTGACAGGTCAGTTTCCTGTAGGAGAGCTATATCTGCCCCTAGCCGTTTCAGGTGTTTCGGAACCATCCTGCGTTTGTTGGGGGATCTTAAACCTTTGACATTCCAGGACACTATTTTTATATGGCTAGCCATTAAGAAAGACTTGTGTTTACTTGTAAAATTCTGCAAACAGGACCAATAGAGCACCTAATTCCCCGTAAATCCCCAAACTTTCCCCAGTTTTAACCCCAACTACTGGAGGAATCCCTTTAACCTTAATGGTTCTGACTTCTCTTTCTTCCAACTGAGAGGAAGTCATGATCCAAAAGCAAAAGATTCCGTTCCCCGCACTGCACCGTTGAATAGATAAAACTTAACATGTTTAGAATAACTTGACCTATTATAGCGAAAAATCTGCCTTGTTCCACCAATCAACTAGTTAAGAAGGCTTAGCTTAGAGTTAAGTATATATATCTGCATATACATATATATATTTTCAGTTTTTTTATTTTTTATTATTATTAATATCCTTATTTCCCCCCTCTCTCATTAATGAAGAGTATTCAACAACCTCCTATTATTTTAACAACATAGAAGATCCCTCTAACAATAGGTAGACCGTCATCATGAGTATAAGTTTAACTTTTCTATGACAGTAACACATAACATTCCCCACCCTGTGGGCTATAATAAGATACTTATCGTTCCATTAGCATGGATAGTCGTTTTGTCAACCCATATCTTTAGTCGATGACGATGGTGATCCTTGTTCATAATTCGATGACAGTCTCTTGTTGAAAAGGTCCGCTTCAGGCTTGTTCTTCATAGATGCGGCCGGTTCCTCGTTGTAAGTGAGAGCTGGAAGCGTTTTTGCACACATGTGAGTGTCCATCAGTAGACTTGTAGCTTCCTCTGGATCAGTAAAGGTCGTCGACCTTCCATCAGGATAGTAAATCTTCAGAGTGGCTGGGAAAAGAAGCGCAAAGCGAGTCTGTTTTTTAAAGAGCATGGAACAGATAGGTGTGAACGCTCTCCTGTGCTTTGTCACCTCCGCAGAGAAGTCTCCGAATAATAGGACTCTGTGATCTCTCATGGTGATTGCGTTGCCTCCCTGCTTGTAAGCTCTTAAGATTGCCACTTTATCTGTGTAGTCTAAGTACTTGACAATAACTTGGCGCGGTCTGTTGTCACGAACTGGGGATGCAGGTGGCCCAGGTCATCTGGAGATGGTGTCAGACATCTTGGCAGGACCGACTCGATGCGCCCTCTCTACTTTACAGCGCAAAGATATTCCCAGGGCTGTAGGTATTTCTTGTTCGCAAATGGAAATTAGCTCTCGAGCTGGAATGTTTTCCGGTATTCCTACTATGCGGAGATTGCTCCTTCTGGAGCGATTTTCCAGATCGTCTAGTTTTCCCACAATCTGGCGTTTTCTTCTTTAGTCGCTTTGAAACGTGAGTGCATCGATTCGTTTTCAGCTTCCACCGTCACAATCCTTTGTTCGAGGTCATCCAGTCGCGTGGTATGATGTCACCTTGGATTGCAGTGTAGCGTAATATTGTGCGACTGTAGAAGACAGTGCTTTTTGGAGGTCCGGGAGGATACAAGATGCCACCTCTAAAGCAAGGTGTTTGTAGTGGAAACTATCTTTTCCTCTCCTGTACTCTGGCTACCCGCCTTGTCCTCCGATAACGAGGGAGGGTGCTTGACTTCGTCTGCTTCAGGGTTTCCCGCCAGATTGTCCTCCATAGGCGCCTTTCCCTGCTTCCCTTGAAGTTCCTTCGTTTTTCTCCTCATTTGTATAACAAAGCAGTCCATAGACCGATGGTCTTCAAGTATATATATTGTCCCGACTTTGCACGGAGCTAGAGCGGTAAGTATACTGGGGAGTTTATAAGGTATGGTGCGACGGGGCACGGAGCTCCTAGTGCATGCTCTTCACCATGTTGGCGCCGGAACCGGAAGTCAAGTTGAAATATATTGACTCAAATTTATGACTGTCATGAAGTACAATGTGTCACGAGAAAACAGTCTCAGAATGGCTTGGATAAATAAAAGCGTTCCAAAGTTATTACCACATAAAGTGACACATGTCAGATTTGGAAAAAATGGCCTGGGCAGGTGTCACGACCATGCTCATGGTCGTGGCTCCCCCGCATGCAGTTGCCTGTGGTTTGGTCTGTTGTCAACCACATGGTGAGGACTGTCAGTATGTTACCTCACATGTGGTTGCCGCTGGCAACATGATTGTATTCACAGTATAGCAGCCTGAGCTGTTGCTAGGCAGCTTGCTGTGAAGGGCATGCGGTAACGCCTGGCAACCTCTCTTTGTTTGTGTGCACTTTCCCTGTTTGTTGTGCACAAGGTTGTTGTATGTGTGTACTGTGAGACTTTCCTGCACTTGCGGTTGTCCCTGGCAACGTGTGGATTTGCGTACATGTAGTGGCAGTGTCTCGGCCTTCTGGCTGTTCCCTAGGACATGGTTGCCACGCATGTCATTGCCGGCGGTTACAGCTCCAGTGTGTTTATTGTGTGTTTATTCCCCTTTAAGTGGTTTCACTTCCCTGGTTGGTGTTGGAAGGGTTAATTCCCTCTCCAGTCAGTGTTTCTGTGGCAGGTAGTGTCCCTAGGACTATATTACACCTATTGATCCTGCACCTACCTAATTAACTAAGACTTAACTTTTATTGTTTTTGCTAATAATACTTATGTTAATAACTAAATAATTAAAACTTCCAGTACATCGCAGCCTTTTGTATCAGTTGAATTGTCCTGTCAGGATGTCATCTGACCAGGTTGCCTGCTACTAGGTAGATACACACTAGTGCCTACCTGGCTACGCGCTGCCAGTGTTGTGTGTAGGCACTGTGTGATTTCTTAACATTATAGTACTTCTGATTGGCCTGTGTCATCGGGTTGTGCCACGCATGTCTTGTAGACTTAGACATTTCCCGATGTGTGTGTTAGTACGCATGTCACCTGACTTTGTTCTCGGCTTTGTTCTCCGACTTTGACGCAGGCCAATCAGAAGGCCAAGGATAGGAGGATGTTGACGTCAGGGGGTGGAGCCCTGCAGCGCCTCCTATCATCACCTCAATAGTGGAGCCTAATCACACCCCTAAGTGAATCCCATAGGAATTACGTCACAAACAAAGGTCTTATAAGCTAGCAGGGAGGCGGACACGCTCACATTCTGCCCTAACCCCTGAAGACGCCGGTACACGGCAAAACATGTCGGGGGGCAGCGTGAAGCTCTAATTTTAAAACAGCACATCACTGCAGCCTAGTACTATAGTGTTAAGAAATCACACAGTGCCTACACACAACACTGGCAGCGCGTAGCCAGGTAGGCACTAGTGTGTATCTACCTAGTAGCAGGCAACCTGATCAGATGACAGGACAATTCAACTGATACAAAAGGCTGCGATGTACTGGAAGTTTTAATGATTTAGTTATTAACATAAGTATTATTAGCAAAAACAATAAAAGTTAAGTCTTAGTTAATTAGGTAGGTGCAGGATCAATAGGTGTAATATAGTCCTAGGGACACTAGTAGTAATGTTTTGTTGTATAACATACCACATCCCTGTACTTAAAGGGAAAGCATAGTATTTGAAGTTCTGTGGCAGGTAGGTGTGGAAGTGCTTTTCAATCTCCTGCCATATCCATAGGCTGTTTATGTTTCTCGTCCCATGCAGCTTGGCCAGTTTTAGACTCCTGTTCGTCCGTATCCAGGAGGAACAGGTTGTCTTATCCAGCTCCTAGCTCAGGGATCTGTCCAGGGCTAGTAGGGAAGCGAGGTTCCTGAGTATGAGCCCTCCTACCATCAGGGTCGGCTCATACAGCTAGGAGTAAGGGTCAGATTAGGGATGCGCTAGGAGGTGACCTGCTCCCTTTATTCTGTTGTCCTGGTCAAGCAGCTTCCACTTATGATAACATCACACGGATTACAGTTACCCCCACTTTAGTCCGTGACAGTATGACCACAATAGCTCCTTACCTGGTAACCTTCGGAAGAGGGTGCAGCATGCATCGCCATATGTTTGTGGGGTGCATGCGAGTTCTCCGGAGGGAGAGCGTTTTGGGGATCACCGTTAACAGCGCGGTTGGTGGCTTATTCCCCGCCACCTTACCTTCCGTGTCCTTTGTTGGTGATCCCTCGTCCCTCTCTATGTTCCTATCTCTGGTCGTCTGCTGGCAGCATTCTGTTAGTGTTCCGGCTGTGTGCTGGTTAGGAGTGTCTGTTGGCAGCGACTGGAGTGGGAACGTGAGTAGAGAGTGGACTCAGTGTCAATGCGGTCTCCTCGGGCTGTTTCTTTGCTGGTCTCTGGTTCCTGTGTGTTGCTCCAGAGCCTGGCAGTCGGATCCATGGTTTCTGTGTGTTGCTCCAGGGTCCGGCAGCAGTCCTGGGGAGACCCGCATGTACTGGCGCTGATTCCCCCATTTTTTCCCTTCTCCCATCCCTTTTTGAGTTCCACATTAGTTTCCCCTTTTTTTTGGTGGGGGGGCTTTGAGGGGTGGGAGTGTCACGACCATGGTCATGGTCGTGACTCCCCCGCATGCAGTTGCCTGCGGTTTGGTCTGTTGGCAACCACATGGTGAGGACTGTTGGTATGTTACCTCACATGTGGTTGCCGCTGGCAACATGATTGTATTCACAGTATAGCAGCCTGAGCTGTTGCTAGGCAGCTTGCTGTGAAGGGCATGCGGTAACACCTGGCAACCTCTCTTTGTTTGTGTGCACTTTCCCTGTTTGTTGTGCACAAGGTTGTTGTATGTGTGTACTGTGAGACTTTCCTGCACTTGCGGTTGTCCCTGGCAACGTGTGGATTTGCATACATGTAGTGGCAGTGTCTCGGCCTTCTGGCTGTTCCCTAGGACATGGTTGCCACACATGTCGTTGCCGGCGGTTACAGCTCCAGTGTGTTTATTGTGTGTGTATTCCCCTTTAAGTGGTTTCACTTCCCTGGTTGGTGTTGGAAGGGTTAATTCCCTCTCCAGTCAGTGTTTCTGTGACAGGTAGGTGTGGAAGTGCTTTTCAATCTCCTGCCATATCCATAGGCTGTTTATGTTTCTCGTCCCATGCAGCTTGGCCAGTTTTAGCCTCCTGTTCATCCGTATCCAGGAGGAACAGGTTGTCTTATCCAGCTCCTAGCTCAGGGATCTGTCCAGGGCTAGTAGGGAAGCGAGGTTCCTGAGTATGAGCCCTCCTACCATCAGGGTCGGCTCATACAGCTAGGAGTCAGGGTCAGATTAGGGATGTGCTAGGAGGTGACCTGCTCCCTAATTCTGCTGTCCTGGTCAAGCAGCTTCCACTTAAGATAACATCACATGGATTACAGTTACCCCCACTCTAGTCCGTGACAGCAGGAAGGTGAAAACTGGCCCGGGATAGAAGGGGTTAAGGCTACTTTCACATCTGTGTTTTCCTTTCCGGTTTTGAGATCCATCATAGGATCTCAAAACCGGAGGAAAACGCATCCGTTTTTTTCCCCATTCATTGTCAATGGCGGCAAAACTGAACAAACCGGAACGGAGTACACCAGAATGCATTCCATTCTGTTTTGTTGCGTTCCCATGCCAGACACAAAACTGCTGCAAGCAGTGTTGTTGTGGCATGGGATACTGATCAAGATGGATCCAACATGAAACACGATGTAAGTCAATAGTGTCGGATCTTAGGGTTTTTAGGCAAAAACCCCCAGATCCGGCGCCCATTGACTTACAATGGTTTGAGTGCAGGATCTGTCTTGTTCATTTTGGAGATAATACAACCGGATCCGTTCTGAACGGATGCAGACGATTTTATTATAGACCGGATGCATTTTTGCTGATCCCCTGTCAGATCCAGCAAAAGCGCAGATGTAAAAGGAGCCTAATAAAATGTGAATGAACAAAAGAAAAATGTAAATAAAATGAACATCTGGTGTAACGATGACCGCCCTTTGCCTTCAAAACAGCATCAGTTCTTCTAGGCACAAAGTTTTTGAAGGAACTCGGCAGGGTATTTTTTCCAAACATCTTGGAGAACTAAGATCTTCTGTGGATGTAGGCTTGCTAAAAATCCTTCTGTCTCTTCATGTAATCCAAGACAGACTCGATGCTGTTGAGATCAAGACTCTGGGAGCAAGGCTGTGGGAGCAATATCCTCACTTGCAGGACTCCTTTACACAAAGATATTTCTTAATGACATTGTATGTTTTACTAATTTGCCCTGCTGCAGAATACATTTGGGGCCAAACAGATGCCTTCCGGATGATATTGCATAGTAGATAAGTATCTGCATCTATTTCTTAGCATTGAGGACACCATTTATCCTGACCAAACACCAAACCCAATTTGTTGAAATACAGACCCCAACTTGCAAAACACATCATGTTTTTTTCCTTTCGAAAACGGAAGATATCAGCTCCCTGCCAAGTCTTAAAGAATTGTGTACAAGTATACCTAAAAGAATTGATGCTGTTCTGAAGGGCGGTCACACCAAATATTGATTTGCTTAAGGTTTAGTTTTTGTTCGTTCACTTTGCATTTTAGTCATTGATAAAATAAACTATTAACACATCTATTTCTGAAAGCATTCTTACTGTGCTGAATTTTTTCCACCATTGTATCAGCTCAGTCAAAATATGGAGCAAATCAATCTGAAGTAATCCTCTGGTAGTCATAGATAAAATCTCAGTCATCTCAGTCTATAATTAGGAAAAACATTATAATCACATACTGTATGTGCAGTTTAGCAGCTCAAAACAAATACTACGCTTTTCAGTTAAAACCCATCATCCTTCCTCATGGCATAACAGTCTTTAGTTGTACAACATTCAGATATGCACCTTTCCCCGCCCCAGTTTAAAACAATTACACGAACCTGCAGCATAGCACATATTAACTCTTAACAATCTAAATGAATAGTGATAACATTGCCAAGTGTGTTACAGATACAATATACAGTACATTCACAAAATATGGGAAAATTAGGGCAATGTGGATGTCTCCAATCCAGATTCCAGATCCAAAGACACTCCCGATTACTTACTTTGTTTTTCTAATCTCCATTTCTAAGCGGTTTTACAACAGTATCAATTCCTATCAGTCTCAAAGTATCCACAATGCCTGCATAATGTTGTACAAAATATTGACAAATTGCTGACATATGGTGTGCCTCCAGATTAGAGATATCCCATATGTGATCACCAATCTGTTTACGTAGTTGTTTAGTAGTAGATCCATATTGCAAATCGCAAGAAACATATTCAGTGCAATGTAGAACATGGTGGCACAGTTGATAAATGACTTAAAGGGGTTGTCCGGCATCAGAGCTCCCCTTCTTCTCCCAGACAGCCCCTCTGAGTGGAGCTGTATCGCGCAGGTCAAAAGCTGTTTGTTTATACTTTTTACACAGCTAGGCGGACTTTAGTGCTGCCCTAGCCTGTATTACAGGTTAGGGGCACCGCTAAAGCCCACCCATTAGTGCCGGTGACATTACCGGGCTCAATGCTAGGCAGAAGCCTCCATCTCGCTTACCCATGAAGAGCCTGGTACATCACCGGATCTCAAGAAAATTGAAATGCTCAGATGCTCATATCAGAGGGGCTGCCTGGGTGAAAAACGGGATATGTCCGGGTTCAGCTCTGATCTTTAATCATAAACTGATGATCATTAGTGTACGATCTGATCTCCATGGTTTTATCAAAATACTTGCATAGGACACAGTGAGTCTCCCCTCACCGTACTCATATGATCCACAAGTATACAACCATGTAAAATTCTGTAATACTGTGAGATCTGGGTGTCATGTAGGGTAGGGAACAGTGCAGCTCTGTACTCCACTTGCACCACTGTCCCTACCTACTTGCACAACCCACCCTTAATGGTGGCCCACAACTTGGAGACAGTCCCTGACTTGACTAGGTGCAGGGGCCTAAACCTAGTGGGGTAAAAGAATAGTCAAACAGAAAGACCAGACAGGTAAAACCAGGACCAGATCAGAACCCAAAAGCTTAGTCAAAATAAGGCCAGAGTTCAAACCAAAAAGATTCGTCAGAACCAAGAATAGATACAAACACAGAGTAAAATACCGGACAGGGTCAGTACCAAGAGAGGAATAACCAGCATTCAGGAGCAAGTTCAGGGACATTCTAAAAGTCGGAATACCAGGAATCCAAACAAAAGTACAATAAATGCTAGTGAAGCCAAGAAGACCAATCACAGGCACCTGTTTCCACCAGCTGTCTGTGTGAATCTTCCACTGACAGGTAGCATGTGACGCTGGCACCAATCCTGAATGGCCTGGCTGGTTGCCACAGCAATGGAATTATGACCCTGGCTCTGCCGCAACAGAGAGCTCGCCGCTAAAGCACAGAAAGGTAAGTATGTAACACTGGGAATAAATAACACGGCTTAGGGGCATAAAAAGTTTACTAAACTTTCATAAAATACATACAAAAGATAACATGTAATGTAAGTAACAGTCACCAAAGCTGTGAACAAATGAGCCACCAGTTTCCAACACATCCTCTAGCCAACGCCCATATGATACCAAGAGAGGTGTTGGTAGCAAGACACATTTCACCTTGATGATGTCCTCAATGGAGCTGGAGCTCTTTGTTACGTGCCTAAATGTTTTCCAGCTTCCTGGGCCCCTCCTAAAGGACTTCAGTGTGCAGTATGCATGTACAGTGCAGTTACTTCAGACCTCAGGAACACGGCCTGGTAACTGGTACCACTAACCAACTACATTACAAGGAATTGAAGGGGAAGAACCACTAAAAATAAACCTAGCCACACAGATTGTTTCTATTATTATAGGTATATTATGCCGATTTCCTAAAATAGCGGATCTTTTGGTCACAAACAGACATCCTTCTTTCAAGATAGAATGTAAATCCTTATCCTTATTGATAATTGGTAAATATCTTTTTAAGATTCATATAATCTCATAATAATCTACACTATAACAAGTGCTGAATACTATTAGTTTTTTTCTTTGCCCTGCTTGGTATATTCATGAAGATAGTGTAAATGTGCCTGCTATAAGAGTTTTCCTTTGCCTTAGATATAACCTGTGGAGAATATTTTCATTTTATTAACTGCTGTGCAATTCTATTACTTTCTAGAATATATGTTTCCTCCCTACTACAACAACACTCAGCTCTTACAAGTTTTCAATCCTGCCTGCGATGACATCCCTAGACCTGCAATTAAAAAACTCCATTCAAACTAAAGTAATTGTGTGTTAATAAAAATCTGGTAACTGGTATAATAAATTCCTCATTTTTATTGGAGTATTTAGTATAATTGTACAATTGTTCTGCCAAAGAATGATAGATAATAGTCCTGTCATGGAGAATGGACGTATATATAAGGCAGTGACGTCACACACACATTGTCCAACCCCCATTTCAGGACATCCATATTCTTATTCATTTTTCCCCTAAAACTTTTTCACATAAAAAAAAATGAATATATATATATATAGATATATATCTGGGAAGAGCCCACTCTAATTTTTTCTTAACCAATCACATGTATGGCAACCATCCCGTCTACATTATGAGGTGCTGATTATATGATCGCCTAAACAAAATCTTATATAACAAGCAATAGTATAAAAACCACCCCTGTAGTCATCACTAGTGTTGATCGAGCATCGGTTTTGTGCTCGGGTGCTCGAGTAGAACACTTTGGGATGCTCGGGTGCTCTACAGAGCACAATGGAAGTCAATGGGAGAACCCGAGCATTAAACCAGGCACCTCCTGCTCTGAAGACGGGAGGGTGTCTGGTTCACAGGAAAAGGTCAGAAATTGATGGAAACACCACTCAAATGGTTCGGGAACAGCATAGGGAGGATGTCTGGATGCATCTTGGACTCCCAGGTCGCTGCTGGGAACGCTGTTGTCCGAGTAGTACGGCACTTTTACAGACTGACAATAATACACACAAAACCGAAGATAAAATCGATTTTAGAGGAAACATTCTTTCCTGTATAATTACTTGTATATAAAGTGCTGCCAAAAATTACAAGAAAGAGGCACTCTGATACAACCTGTATATCACATAAAGGAGGGCCCCATTCACATGGTGCTACAATTGTTCAGTTAGTGGGACTCCTACACTCATAAAGCCTATGCACTAAGTGAAAGGGCTGCCAAGAATTACAAGGAACCGGCACTCCAATACACCCTTTATTACACATAAAGGAGGGCATCATACACACCCTTGAAAAATTATGATTGCTGGCCTGCTAGTGACCCTCAAAAACATTAGGAGCAACGGCCTGCTGGTGACCCTTTAAAACATTAGGGGCGAGGGCATGCTGCTGATCTGACCATCTAAAACATTAGTGGCGACGGCCTGTTGCTGAGCTGACCATCTAAAACATTAGGGGCGAGGGCCTGCTGCTGATCTAACCATCTAAAACATTAGGGGTGAGGATCTGCTGCTGAGCTGACCCTCTAAAACATTAGGGGTGAGGATCTGCTGCTGAGCTGACCCTCTAAAACATTAGGGGTGAGGGCCTGCTGCTGATCTGACCCTCTAAAACATTAGGGGCGAGGGCCTGCTGCTGATCTGACCCTCTAAAACATTAGGGGTGAGGGTCTGCTGCTGAGCTGACAATCTAAAACATTAGGGGCGAGGACCTGCTGCTGATCTGACCCTCTAAAACATTAGGGGTGAGGGTCTGCTGCTGATCTGACCCTCTAAAACATTAGGGGTGAGGGTCTGCCTCTGATATGACCATCTAAAACATTAGGGGTGAGGATATACTGCTGAGCTGACCCTCTAAAACATTAGGGTCGAGGGCCTGCTGCTGATCTGACCCTCTAAAACATTAGGGTCGAGGGCCTGCTGCTGATCTGACCCTCTAAAACATTAGGGGTAAGGGTCTGCTGCTGATCTGACCCTTTAAAACATTAGGGTCGAGGGCCTGCTGCTGATCTGACTATCTAAAACATTAGTGGCAAGAGCCTGCTGCTGATCTAACCATCTAAAACATTATAGGCGAGGGCCTGCTGGTGACCCTCTAAAACATTCGGGGTGAGGGTCTGCTGTTGAGCTGACCCTCTAAAACATTAGGAGCGAGGGCAGTCTAATAAGCATGTTTATATGATGGAGGAGGACGAGAAAAGGAGGATTAAACCATATACCCTTTTTTGTGGTGGAAGGGGTGCATGGGAATACAGTGTATTCAATTGTCGGGTATATAAAGCAAATGCTTTATATAAAGATAAAAAAATAATAATTTTTAGCGGATCAAAAGAAAAATTATGCAAAGGATATTGATCCGGGAGATTGACATAATCATCTCCAAACGAGTTCGATCAAGAACCTGATTATTTTGTGCAATCAGTAAAACAGGGTACAAGCGTCTATGCAAAAATATAAATGGTTTATTATACTATAGTTTAATACAATCAAAAATGAATCAACATAAATTTCAATAATATACAATGATATGCAGTACCCAGAATTCACCACAATATGATACCAACAAAACAATACTCAACCAACACAAGAATATTATACAATACAGCTTTAAATCTGTGAGAGATATACAATCAATGGATTATGCGGAAAACTCAATCAAGAAGATGACAGATACGATTCCCAACAGAAAGTTTCTCCAATATTATCCCCTTTATTCAGTTATATGCATCGTAACTGAAACAAGAGAGAATACTGATGTGGCAACTAACGATGCACGTCCACAAATGAGCGGGTACCTGACTAAGTATCAAGCCAATTAATTTAGATCAATACTACATAAAACAAAATATACATTACCCAAGGGTCAAGTGATGTGCAGAGTCTTGGGGCAGCCAGCTCTCAAGAGTTTTTCCCGATAAACCCAATGATTTTCCAGAGATCTATAATCCAAATGTTTCTTTGTGTTTGTTTGTTTTTTTTTCCCCCTTTTTTTTTCTTTGGTAACTGGTTTCTTAACCCAAAACTTATCAGATGAACACGCCCTCCGAGTTTGGAACTTTCCAATCATTGTTGGGTGAGCGTGGGCATTGATAAGGAGCATGACGTCATAATACCACCCAGAATGCACTTTTGCTACTGATGTAGTATTAACTGCTCATATCTAGGTGGCACTGTTGTGTAAGCAATAGGCATCATACCATTAAGGGTTAACTCATATATGCCTGATATTTTTACTACTACACCTCTGACGTCTAGAGGCCTTGTCTCAGGGCCGAGGGACAAACTTTGATACATGCATGTATACTTTGAGGAACATCTAGACAATTCACACTGTGAAATTCATGTTCAGATATGAAAAACAATGAAGTCTCAGAATCTGCAGGTGCGGTGTATCTTCTAACTCTCTAAATGTATAATATAGGGGGCGTGGCTAGGCTGCCGAAGGAGATGGCCGCTTGAGTGAAGGGCTCCTGCACCTCAGCGACTGTAACCTGCTAGCCCGTCTTAATCCAGCACACAGCAGCATTTGCCGATTCCCTTAGATGCTCTACTCCCCCGCCGACAGTATGGGGAAGACTAAAAAGCAACTGCAGAAACTGCAAGACGGAAACTTAGAGAGCTACTTTGACTGGGGGCGATTCAAAGATGGCCCCGATGGATCAGACAGGGCAGCACTGGGATCCCCTATCAGCGCGATGTCACCAGCGCCCACAGCCCGCTCTCCCTCCCCACCGGACGTTTCTGGCAGCACTAACCTGCTGCATGTGTCGCCTCCGTCGCTCCCGCCGACTCCAGAAGAGGCCAGAGCTCCAGGAAAATCACAGCATGGGATCCAAGATGGCGCCCGTCTTATGGCGCAGCGGGAACAATCGCTCGGTCTCCAGCATACCCAGCCGCATGTCGGACGTACCGGAGGCCAGCCACAGCTGAGTGAGTACACCTCTCACAGTGTCCCACCCCTGGATCCTTTCCAAATGCTTCCCACCTCAGATAAGCCTGTTACTGAGGACTCTCTTAAAACCATGTTATTAGCCCTGAAATCCTCCCTGCAGACAGACATAGCCGGACTGATTAACCCTCTCTCGGCCAGACTGCAGACCACAGAGGACAAGGTGCAGCATGTGGAAGTGAAAATGGCTGAATTTGCAGCTTCACAAAATGCTATAATTGATGCCCATAATACTATGGCTGATGAGCTGGAAGCTGTCAAGATGAAAATGGCGGACCTGGAGGACCGATCCCGACGGAATAATGTGAAATTCAGGGGTATTCCTGAAGATGTTGCCCCCCAGGAACTGCAAGCTTACCTGAAAGGGTTAATAAAGGCACTACTGCCACAGATCCCAATCCCAGATATGATCATTGACAGGGCCCATAGACTTCCTAAACCTTCACACCTGGGTCCTGATATTCCGCGTGATACTCTAGCACGTATCCATTTCTTTCACACTAAAGAAGCACTCATGATGGCAGCACGGAATACGCCTTCGCTACCTGCTCCATATCAGAAGGTCAAACTCTACACGGACCTCTCTATGGTCACCCTCCGCCGGCGCAGAGCACTACAACCTATTACTAGTGCCCTCAGGGATAATGACTTCGCCTACAAATGGGGTTACCCATTAAAAATCCTCATCCGTAGAAACGGACAGACGCATGCCATCAAAACCCTGGAAGAAGGAAAGCAACTACTTCATCTCTGGCAGATCCCATTGTCCTCCAGAAATGTGGATGCGGACATTGCTACTGAAGTTCCTGCCACCTCACGCACGTCTGAGGGCTGAGCCCTGAGTGTCTCCCCTATACCTGACAGCCAAAAATTGGGAGTTACCGTTGTGGCGATACACTGTTCTGTCTATTATGCTGAAATTCCTTCTGTATTACCCCAACTGGGCGTTGGAACAGTACTTTCCAAATTGGGTGCAGGTCCTTTGTCACCATTTAATTTTGATTTATTTCAACTCTAGCACTGAACTTTCGCCCTTTCTCTGCCTAGACGGTTGTTTCCGTCCCGTTTAATTCTCAGGCGGTTACCTCCGTCTCATTTATTTGTTTAATTGTTGTTCTTCCCTCTCTACCACTCTCCTCCCCCCTCTTTCCTTCAAAACCTTAGTGCCTGAAACTCTGCCTTATTGATCTTGAAGCAAAACGTTGTACCCCCCTACTTAACCTAGAGGTCGACTAAGCAGTTCCCTTTGACATTATGGGTCTCAAAATTATGTCCCTTAATGTTAAGGGTCTCAACTGCCCTCAGAAGAGGTCTTATATGTGGAAAGAAGCTCTGACAGCTAACATTGATATTTTGTGTATACAGGAAACTCATTTACTGCAAGCAGACACTGATAGAATACACCACCGCCTGTTTCCTGTGGTCCTGCACTCGCATTGTGACAAGAAAAAGAGAGGTACCCTGATCGCAGTCAAAAACACTGTTGCCTATACCCTGATTAAGTCTAGAACAGACCCGCAAGGTCGTTATGTTATTCTAGTTTGCTCCATTAACAACATCACGTACACTATAGTTAACCTATACGCCCCTAACTCTCATCAATTGGTTTTTTTACGTAAACTTATGCGCAATGTGAATAAACTCAAACAGGGGAAAGTAATCCTCTGCGGAGATTTCAACACCGTCTTACAGCCCAATATTGACTCCACTTCTCCTACCAGGCGACCAGATACAGGGGTTGCCTCTTTCTTACATTCTGAGGGCCTTACGGACATGTGGAGAGCGCAGCATAGCCTCGAAAAAGATTTTACCTTTTTCTCCCCAATACATATGTCCTACTCGCGAATAGACATGTTTATGGTAGATCACACTGCTCTGCTTCAAACAATTTCCACTGAGATAGGCCTTATTAAGTGGTCAGATCATGCCCCGATTACTATTACCCTAGAGGAACAGTTTCAATCGACTAGACCCCCTATTTGGAGGAATAATACATTTCTCTTTAATAACCCAAACTATGTGTCAGAGCTCTCTACGCAGTTGAATGAGTATTTTCAATTTAACGACGGCTCAGTTTCGAGCAAGTTTATCTTGTGGCAAGCCCACAAAGCATACATGCGGGGCTCCTTGATTAAACTTAATTCTACTGTGAGAAAGCTCAGAGAACGAGACATTACCCAAGCCCTAGAACACATTGCTAACTTAGAGGCCACAAACAAATCCGCTCCTACCTCTCAATGTTCTACTGCACTTCGGGACGCACGTAATAAGCTCAGTAGCCTACTTTCCCAAAATTACCAAAAATCACTCCTACGGCTCCGCTCCAAATACTACTCTCAGAGCAATAAAGCAGGTAGACTTTTGGCGCAACAACTAAAAACCCAACAGGCAAAGTCTAAAATACCACACTTAATCCACCCCATAACTAAAGCAAAACTGATAGATCCCCGCGAGATTGCCAACCAGTTTAAAGTATATTACCAATCCCTTTATAACCTTAAAGATAGCACTCCTCTTCCTGACAATTACTCTGTCTTGGTGGAGAGTTTTCTCTCACAGGCGGCTCTCCCTACTCTCACTCAAACACAATTGCAGTCCCTCAATGCACCATTTTCACTCACAGAAATTCAAAAAGTTGTTATGTCTCTCCAGCTGGGTAAATCCCCGGGTCCTGATGGGCTCTCTAATGAATACTATCGCCACTTTCAGCATATCCTTGCTCCATACATGCACGAGATGTTTAAATTGGTGCAAGATGGACACTCTTTCCCCTCGGACATGCTAGAAGCCCTAATAGTTACTATCCCAAAGCCTGGCAAAGTGCCGGACATACCCCAGAATTTCCGCCCCATTTCATTGCTCAACTCCGACATAAAAATCTTTGCCAAGATGATTGCCAATAGATTAGCTCCTCTCCTCCCTTCCCTGATCCACCCTGACCAGACTGGGTTCGTGTCTGGTCGGCAAGCATCTGACAACACTAGACGAATTGTAGACCTATTCAACTATGCTGAGTTACACAACCTCCCAATGCTGGCAATCACATTAGATGCAGAGAAAGCATTTGATCGCTTGCATTGGGACTACACATTCTCTACACTCCGTCAAATGGGATTCTCAGGGCAAATATTACAGACTATTCATAGCCTATATTCTTCTCCGTCTGAGAAGGTATGGGTTAATGGAGTGGTGTCAGATCCATTTAGTATTACTAACGGATCCAGACAGGGCTGCCCCCTATCGCCTCTATTGTTCGTGTTGGCACTGGAACCCTTGGCGCAATCTGTTAGGAATTCACCTTTAATAGCTGGAATGGAAATAGGTAACAAGTCTCACAAAATCACGCTATACGCAGATGACATTATCCTCACGTTAACTGACCCCAGTAACTCACTAGACGCTGCCCTTTCAATGATTGCAGATTATGGGTCCCTTTCATATTATAAAATCAACAATGCCAAATCTCAAGCTCTCCCTATTAATATGCCACTAGCGGAGGTGGCCTCTTTAAAATCCTCTCATGATTTGGACTGGCAAACATCAGAGCTCCCGTATTTGGGGGTAAAGATTACCTCTCCTTGCTCTCTACTATACAATAGGAACTACCTCCCTCTCCTAGACACCATGTTGAGCGATCTCAACAGCTTTTCTATGAAAGCATTATCCTGGGTGGGTAGAGTGGCATCATTTCAAATGATGACCCTTCCTAAGTTTATATATATATTTAGAGCTCTCCCAATCCCGATCCCTATGACATTTTTCAAAAAAGCGCAGTTGAATGTAGGTAAATACATATGGGGTCCAACCAAACCCAGAGTAGCGAGAGCATTACTCTCTAAGAAAAAGCGCGCTGGCGGACTAAGCCTTCCTGATATTAGAGACTACTTTCGAGCGGTAGCGCTTTCCTTTGCCCGGGAATGGTGGATCCCTGACGACACAAAGGCCTGGATTCAGATTGAATCTTCCACTATAAAACCCGCTTCTCTGAAAGATTACTTAATTCAACAACTGTGGAACCCTTCCCAATCACGCAGGAATCTGCTCACTATACAGCATGTTTGTAACCTGTGGTCCATGATTCATACTGTTCAGAAAGACATGACGTCCACCCTCTTAACACACGCCACCATGAGAACATTGGAATTAAATATTCCTGACATCAATTTGACAAATTGGAGAGAAAAGGGGATCACCTCTATATCTCAAATTATGTCAGACGGCTGTCTTATCCCCTTTGATTCTATTCACAGTTTATTCGCATTGCCGCATACCGAATTCTATAATTTCCTTAGGATTAGACACTTTGTTGCGCAGATTACGCAGAATCCACCCTCAATAAATTCCGACATATTGAGATTATTCCAGTTCCCGCTCCTTTTTAAAAAACATACTACGCGATATGTGTACGATGTTCTAGGGGACAAAGCCACTTTTGTCAAAACCTTACCTATCCAAAAATGGGAAATAGACCTGGGGAAGACATTTCCAGTAGAAGATTGGGCACAAGCTATCAGATTTCTGGTTTCCAATTTCAAATGCGTTACCCACTACGAAGCGGGGTTGAAGACCCTCCTACACTGGTATTTCACCCCACAGAGACTAAATACAATTTATCCTACATCCTCCCCCAACTGCTGGAGAGGATGCGGTTCTAGAGGTTCTCTACTTCATATCCTATGGGCATGTCCCGTAATTACCCCTTACTGGCACAGTGTTTTTGACCTGATCTCTGGGATACTAGCTCGGGCTGTGGATCCTTGCCCTGAGTTGGCTCTCTTGTTCTTGGGTATACATTCCATCCCCTTAAATTGTAGAAACCTGGTAGGTCACGTCCTACTTAGCGCTAAATTGATTGTTACACGTTATTGGAAGCAATCCATCTCACCGACTATAACAGAGGTTATACAGGAGATTAACAAGTCATGTAGATACGAGAGTTTACTGCCTCCCACGATTATCTCCCTTAAATCCAGGATACTCACTTGGGATCCATGGCTCCATAACTCCAACTATACCCCCTGAATAACCAAGACGTTCCTGCACTAAGAGTGAAGACAGTAGGATAAGCCTAGTGGACACAGGTCTCTCTGACTCGGATAGACTGAGTTAGGGTTCATCCCAAACCCCTTCTCTCCTCCCCTCTCTTTCCTCCCCCCCATTTTCCCTCAATGTTACGGTCTATTTGTTACAGACCTCACCAGATATGCAATTTCTACTTGTATACTATTGTCTTAAGAGCATACTATTGTCTTACTGCGTAGGCACCTAATGTTATACTTTGAAATATTGCGAAGTATGGCTCATTTTGCCAATTTACAAAAATGCCAATAAAAATGATTCCTTCTAAATGTATAATATATTGTTACTATAACACTAGCTTTTGAGCAGCACAGTGATCTTCTCATGGACTTACTTCGGCCTACATGAAAATCCATACAAAACAGTGAATATAAATCAACATTGCTCTTAAAGGCAATGAATACCCATTATAACTAAAATAAGTAGATATAACTGTTTACACTTATGAAAAAGCACAACAAATCCCCCTTCATTACAATGTAATCCAATAGAGAAGTTGGACTACATTGGAATGTCACAAAGGGCTTTTCATTCAGATTCTTCAGAGACATTAGTTCTTGTTTAAACTGTTCGTGACTCTCATGAAGATTTATTGAATGAGTCAATAATTTTGAGTGTAAGTCGGTGGTAACGACAGTATCCTCTACAACGGAATATAAGTCCGATAAATGTTTTTTTTCTGATTCTCCATCTCTGCATGAATACTCATTAGGTTCCTTTTCAGTGAACCAATCTCAAGTTCCAATGTCTTAATGGAGATGGAATTAACAGCTGATACACCAGTGGCAGTGACAGTGCCCACTACGGCAAAGATTATGGCGGCTGTAATCGCAGAAATGAATCGCTTTGGTCGCCGACTTGTTGAAAACTGTTCTCTAGTCATGGTTTTCCTCGTCTGTTCCAGGATCTGTGTAATCCTTTCTTGGGAATAGCCGATATGCATTTGATACCAAATCTTTATCTCCGGATACGAAATCTCGGAAATGTTGAACTGTCTTTCGACGAAGACACGTGGATCCAAACTGACGTAGATCTTTTGGGATAGAATCCTCTTATTCGTCAAGAGGAATCCCGCGGTATCATGTAGCATGATCCCAGATGAAAGGGCCTGGTACAGCAATCGGCTCGGCCTGGAACTCCTTCCCCAAGATCAGGATGATGTAGACAACGGCAACAACACTCGATGCCATCTTGCGCCTGAAATATATTGTATGACAAATATAAGTACATACATCTTCCACTTTTCATCACTCCTGCAAGAAAAGAGTTAATACTACCATACATCTTTGATTTGGCATCGTTTCTTTTCTTGGACAGAGCAAGTTCTCGATACAAAAGTGAGTCAAGAGATAATTAGTTACAGAGGAAAATACATGAGGATAGGTTGGTACATTTGTATGTTCATACTATACCAATCCTGGGTTTCCATCTTTAGCTGGAACCTTGATATCTCTTTACTCCTCATCATCCGGCAATCCTTCCATTTGGCGAAGTTGTGACCTAGGATGACAAACACGTAATTGATTAATATGCACCCATTTCTCTATAAATTCATCCCCCTTAGGAATTTTGATTCTGTAGACCACAGGTGACAATTTGTCAATGACGACATAGGGTCCCTTCCAGGAAGGCAGGAACTTCTTTTCCTTCACCTGATCCCGGGCGAAGTTATAGAGATAAACCTGATCGGAAATTTGGTACTCCTTTTGAGTAGTCTTCAGATCATAGTAGGTTTTGGCGCTTACGGCTGCTTTTTCCAGATTCTTCTGGGCAAATGCAAAAGCATGCTGAAGGTGCTTACGTAGATTCTCTATGTATTGATGGGCTGTTGAAGCATTTATCAAATTTTGGTCTGTTGTCCGGTAGAGTAAATGCTGGGGTAACACCATCTTCCTTCCTGTGATCATTTCGAAGGGAGAAAGTTTTGTTGCTGCGCTTGGAGTGGCTCTGATGGCCATGAGAACCAGAGGCAACTTTACATCCCAGTCCTTACCGGATTCATTGACAAATTTCTTTAGAATGTTGACAATTGTTTGGTTGTAGCGTTCCACTCCACCACTAGAGGCTGGCCGGTAAGCTATATGTAGCTTCCTTTTTACTCCCAGTATCTCCCATGTTTTTGTCATCACCTCACTAGTGAAATGACTTCCGCGATCGGACTCAATACGTTGGGGAAGACCGAACCTGGAAAACACGTGGTTAATGAGTAGAGACGCACACACACTTGAACTGCAAGTCTTGCAAGGCAAACATTCTACCCATTTTGTGAATAGACAAGTCACGGTTAACATATATCTGTTGCCTTTTGATGAAGTTGTTACTGGTCCAATAAAGTCAATCTGAATGTCTGACCATGGCATGGACATCCCCCTTTTCATCAGCGGTGCCCGATGAGTGGGTGCTTGCGGCTGGAATTGAGGGCATATTAAACATCCTTGACAATATGTCCGAACGTCTTGCAACATATGAGGCCAATAAGCGTAATCCCGTAGTAATTCATACGTTAACTTCTCACCTCGATGACCAGCCGTTGGGGCGTCATGGGCGTGTTGTAACATCAAACCTCGGTATGCTGTGGGTACCACCCATTGTGAGATACCATTCTTCGAGGTTCTTACCAACAATCCATCCTGTAACGAGAATTGGGACTTACCCTTCATCAAAATTCGTAACTCTTCTTTGCCTGCACAGTCTTCCATAGTTACAGGACAATTCTGCGGATCTTCAATGTGTTTGTAAAACATACCAATGACTGGATCCCCCTTTTGACTCGCGATGAGATCCTCACTAGGGGAATCTTGGCTCCATTGTGCCACATTGGCTTCGGTTTCCTTTTGGGCCTGTCTTCTTGTCATTGCATCCACTTGGATAGTTCCCATGAGGTCATCAACGTTCAAGACTTCTCCATTAATGGCTGCTTGTTTAGCGAGGGAATCTGCCAAATCATTCCCCTCTTTATCCATACCTGGAGATTTTGAGTGACCTCTTACCTTCTTCCAGTAAATGGTGAGACCATGGGTGGTAACCATGTCGTCGATCTTACAAAACATTTTACCATGCTTGACAGGCTTATTGTTACTCCTTGCCATATTAGACCTTTTCCATCCAGGGAAGTACTCCACGAAGCTACTGCGAACATAATTATAATCTGTGATTATAACAAACTCTTTAAGACCAGAATCAATAGCCATTTGTACAGCTTTATACACAGCGTTGAGCTCCGCGAACTGGCTACTTTTGGAACCAATTTTATATCCGACGGAAATGTCTGGGAATGTGTTATTCCATACGATTCCGATACCTGCAACCAATTTGCGTTCAGTTTCTACATCAGTATGGAAAGAACAGCCATCAACATATACACATGGTAAGGATTTGCAGTATTCTTCTTCATAAGACTTGTATGGAGATGCAGATTGCTCTTCCAGGAAATCATTTTGTGGTGATTCACCTGTATGTCCTGAATTGGAACAATCATGAAGTTCGGCTAATCCTTGAGCAACTGGATTCTTATTATTTTGTTTGTACCTGATTTCCAATGGCCATCCCATTAAGGACATCGTCCAGGCGGTAAAAATTCCCATCCTTGATTCTATCACTCTGCAAATATTGCAGGGGTTGGTGTGCAGTTTCCACAATGATCTTTTCGCCTTGGATAAAACTCCTGAAATATTGCAAAGCCCACACAGTTGACAGTAATGCTTTTTCACAGTCATTGAATTTTACCTCAACCGGTGACAAGGACTTGCTGGCATAGGCGATGATCTTGTTTAGGTTGTCCTGTTTTTGGAAAAGGACTGCACTCACGATTTTGTCGGTGAAGCCTGTTTCAATGTAAAAGGGTTTTCCACCTTCTGGATAGGCAAGGCATGGGGCCTGGATAAGTCTGGTTTTGAGCTCATTCACAGCTTGCTCGTGACGCTCACTCCACTCCCATTTTACTCCTTTCTTCAGCAACTGCAAAAGAGGTTTTGTAATCTCGGCATAGTTATCTATGAACTTACGTGAATAGTTCATCATGCCCAGGAAAGATCTCAACTCCTTGGTATTTGTAGGTGACTTTGTGTTCATCACTGCTTCCACCTTCTTCTTCTGTGGGTTAATTCCATCGGCAGTGATTTCGTGACCTAAAAAATTGACTTTGGTACGACACCATTGAGCCTTCTGTAAAGAAAGTTTTACACCAGCGTTTCTCAGTTGGGTTAGTACATGCCTAAGTTCCATAATATGCTCCTCAAAAGTTGTGCTTTTGATTAGGATGTCATCCACATAGGATAAGGTACCTCGTTCAGTGGCATCAGTCATTGCCTTATGCATGAACACAGCAAACTCATGACCCGCATTTATGTACCCAAAAGGTAATCGGGTCCATGCATATTGTTGCTTTCCAAACGTAAAGGCCAGTTTGTATTGATCCCTCTCGTCCACTTTAATTGTCCAATATCCTTGCGCACAATCCAGAGCAGTGAAAATTTTGGATCCCTGTATTTGCGCCAAACTCTGGTCAATATACGGCACGGGCCATCCGGACATGTATACACGTTTGTTTAACTGCCTTAGGTCCGAACAGAGGCGGAATTGACCATTGGGTTTGAGAATCCCAAGTACAGGATGGTTGAACGAGCTGTGCACTGGACGGATGATCCCCCGCTTCTCCAAGTTTTTGACGATTTCCGATAGCGACTCATATGCCGCCAGCGGAAGTCTGTACTGTTTAACATATACAGGGGGTGCATTGGGATCCGTTTGGATTTTTGCAACGTGTAGGTCAGTTTCCCCACAGTCGTAAGAATCCTTAGCAAACATGTCCTGGAATTCGGCGAAGAGCCCCTTTAGCTGTTGACGCTCCGACTCCTCGGAACATGCGTCAGCCACAGAGATTTGCTCTTCCACCCGTTCCTGAAATTCTGGAAAGATTTCAGGCTGACTTAACTCGTAAGCTTCTTCAAGCTCACTAGTTAAATCGTTTTGAGTATTGCGTACCTTATCCTTTCCTTGTTGGCATGACTCGTACTCTATCTCATCGATCTCATGGTTGAAAACCAATGATGACTCTTCGATGTGGCATGTACCTTCTTCAGAGCTGAAAGGATAAACAGAGTGGATATTAAATAACCCCTCAGGTGTTGAGGAAAAATGTTGCTCCACTACCTGTTCTTCTGTCAAGTATTCATCAGGAATAAGTCCAATGACATCATTTTGGAAACCGAAAGTGTAATACTCTGAATCTATAGCCAGACCAATTATAGTGTCTTTTTGTAGAGATATACTATGGGGAGCCATGTTATGAATTACCATATGCAATGGATCCTGATGAATGTTTACCATAGGAGTTGGCTTTACCTTCAGGCCGAGTTGCTGCATCCGGTTGGACAAACAGATCAAAGCATCTGCATTCTTCAGTCTTTGTCCCTTCTTTATTTGAATGGGAAGAAGAAATGGTTTACAGCCTTCAGGGATTTTAACTTCATCTGCAACCACGATACTCACGGCATAGGGCATCTGTTGTCCCCATCTCAAGGCTTGGTCTTCATTCTGGAATCCCTCCGGGTTCCCAGGTAATCTGGACCATAGAGTATTGTTGATCATATCAATCTGCACGGCAAATCGGTGTAGAAGGTCATTACCTATGTACATCTGGTATTGTGGTTCATTCAACACAATGAATAAATGTTCTGTGGTTTTATCTCCTATGGAAATAGACAAAAGACATCTTGCAATCACATTATGACTCTGTGAATCTCCATCCAGATCATGAACCCATTGGTCCTGTGGAGAGGAAACTTTAATCATTTTAGGATTAGCAATCTGTTTCAAGAGACTCAGGCTTATGTAACTGGCTTCGGATTTCAGATCCAACTTGGCGTATTTCACCCGGGCCATATTGTTCACCTGTACGGGAATCAATAAGTTATCATTAACCTTCTCAATCCGTACCATGGATTGAGTATGCCTGGTCAGGTCCGCGACTTTGTAACTTCTCCCTTTAAGAGAAATAGTTAATGCATCCCCATCCAGGGTTACCTTTTCAATTCTGTCCTTCTGGATGGTTATGGTATGTGCGGCACCGTTGACGGCTTCCTCGGGCTCACCATTTTTCAGGATCGTGACATCCGGTGTTTGATTGTTCCTAAAATGCACTTCAACAGAGTTAAACCTTTCCTCAATCACATGACAATTACGTTGGGATTGTGCATTGCAAGAGTACTCATAGGCAATGGGTGCCTTCACCTGAGTCCAGACGGCTTCATTGATGAAGTCTACTATGG
Source organism: Bufo bufo (assembly GCF_905171765.1). Lineage (NCBI taxonomy): Eukaryota > Metazoa > Chordata > Amphibia > Anura > Bufonidae > Bufo > Bufo bufo. The sequence goes on along the minus strand of NC_053390.1, from coordinate 290,047,370 downwards.
AACTCAATCTTCTCAGGAGGTCGATTCCTATGATCAGCCGATCATAGGGTAGGTCCACAATCAGTGTGGGATGTCTAATTATCTTCTTGCCAATTTTGAATTTTAACCATGATGTACCTTTTACCTGCAAAGCGTCTCCACTGACACTTATCAAAGAGCCATCAAACGATTTCAGTTTCGGCTTCTTTGCTGTCACCTCCGATACTTGTTCGAAATAACTATATGACAATATAGTGGCTTGTGATCCTGTGTCAAGTAAACCCCTGATTGGCCCAATAAGTTCATCTTGGAGATAGGAATCAAGAAAATATCGGCCTTTGATCTGAAACAAATCACATAAAAAATTAGGGTGATCACTTATTTGACATTTGTTAAGGATTTGACCTTTCTGCAGCGTCGCGACCTCTGGTGAATTCTTGGAATTCCTGCTGCTCGCGGCGGCAGCAGCAGCCCCCACCTTTGGAGAACACTGGATCACATCACAGCTTACAGACGGCAGCTCGCAGGTTGACGCTGAGATGATAGGATCACTCACTGGAGAAGACACATTAGTGCAGGAATCATCATGATTAGACTGTAATATAGACAACATGTTAGACATCTCCTCCTTGGCCTCAATTTTAGGGTCAAGAACACTGCAAGGCAAAGTAGGATTAGAAATCATATTAGATTCTGTTACAACCATCTCAGTAGCCTTGCACCGGCCTGGGCTCTGACCCTGCCCTGCCTGCATTATGGGGCTGAGCTGGGTCCTGCAGTTACCCCTAAAAAAGACTCAGGCTGTTTTCCAGTTGACACCTGTGACATTTTACTAATGATCTCCTGTAATTTGGCTACTTGATCTGCCAAATGATCCAAACGATTGTTTGGTTTGCGCACAGTTTGGACTTCTGGTGCTCCCTTATTAGAAGTGGGTGACCGACCTCTAGGTGAGGTAGGGGATTCAGGCCTATTTTCCTTCTGTTGTCTGGGCCTGTTGTTCCAGCGCCTGTATCCTTGGGGACCTCTATTGTAATATTGGGGACGGTAGTTAGACCTCCCAGCACTGGAGTTATCCCCCTCTGGCCCCTTGGGGCTCTGAGGTCTTGCTTGCTTGGGTCCTACCTGTTGTCGCTGGGTTTGTTGGACAGGTCCTGTAGACTGAGGGTACTTACGTGGCTGCGTTTCAAATTTGAAGCCAGGGTTTACCTTAGCTTCTGCTACGCTTTGTTCTGGGGACTTTTTATATCTCCTCTCACCTGTAGCATGGCATTCACTGATGTTATACAGTGAGGTGGCAGCCGTCACCAACCTGTCCAAGGGGGCTTGGAGATCAAGATCTCTAGCCAAGCTAAGCTTAATTTGCATGGGCATTGCATCATAAAACAGCTATTTGAACTCCTCAGACTCCCAGTTTGGGGATCTATACGCCAACCCATAGGCATTTTTAAGGATGGGGAGGAATTCCCGGGGACTCTGATTGGGTCTACATGTGAGTTTATAGATATCACGTTTTGCAGCAGTCACAGTACGGTAAGGGCCAAATTCTAATTTGACCTCATGCAAAACATCCTGCCAATCCTGAATTCCCCTCTCCCTAAATGAAACAAAGTAGTGGCGATATTTACCATCAAATGCCCATGGTAGGAATCTGATCCTGTCCGCATCAGAATACAATTTTAAAGAATTCATGGTGGACTGGTACAGTTCTAAGTGATTGGCAATTTCAGGAGAACCCTTTTTAGAGAATTTGGGCACAGTGACATTTAGAAACTTAATGATACTCGAGGAGTTCTGATCCTTTTCTGAACACTGAGTATTTTTCTTTCTAGAGACCACCTCAGCATATGTTGGTCGTCTGAAACTCTCATCCCTCTGATGGGCAATCTTATGCCTGCGTGGTAGGGAATGGATCACGCGCTTTCCCACATCACTGTCACAATCACTCACGCTCCGCTCACTTCCATCAGACCCACTTGGCACAGGTGACTTAACCCTAACATTCCTCTCTAGAGGAGGACGTGGAGGGGCATTTCTGTACCCTTTTGCGTTGCTAGCGCCTAGTAAGGCGGTTACAGCTTGAAACGCCTGATTTAATTGGTTTAAGGCCTCCTGTTTAATCATGCCATCACCCTCGGGTGGCTTAGGGTCTCGGATGGATTGCGCTTTAAGAGCATGTGATGATGACATATCTACATTTTGGGGTGTGAGAATTGGAGGGTCCGGAGATCCCTCATGATCAGACAGATCACTTTGAACATTAGCTACAGTTTGGCTTAGTTCATTTGTTTGCTGCAGACTGCTATAACGGATGTGTAGATCCTCTGCCTCACTTTTTAATTTGTGATAGGCAGCATGGCTGTGATCGAGCTCGCATTTTAAATCCTCGATCGATGCCTTTGCAGATTCTAATCTTTCTTCCATATGGGATACATATGCTTGCACTTTCGTTTCGTTATATGCACATGTCTACTCTCTGAGAGAATGCTGACCTCTAATAATGCATACAAAATTGGTGGCAACATCTTTAAGAGGTGTTGGTTTTTACTGGCAGTATTTTTAAGCACATCAAGATAAGTTAGTTGTCTCCTGACTGTGCCAAGTGGCGTCCATACATCCACACGTTCTCTCTTGGGTTCTGCCTGCAACTCATTTATCCATGCAGCCACATCATGATCCAAATTTAAATGTGATTTTACATATTCAACAACGTTCTGGATTAACTGCTCCGGGCTAGATGGACTATCTCCTGTTGCAACATCACTACCGGCTGTACTCATTTTCTTGCAATAAAGTTATACACAGATTTATGAATAATCTGGTTAGCCAAGAAAGGTATGGAACGGTTTACTATTTGCACAAATAATCAAAGAATTAACTCGATCTCGCTACCGGGGCCTCCATTTTATGTCGGGTATATAAAGCAAATGCTTTATATAAAGATAAAAAAAAAAAAATTGGTGGTGAAAGCTGCCCAACGCCTGAATTCTGCAGCGTATTCTTCAGCTGGGCGGCGGCCTTGTTGAATATGCTCAAGATTGGTCTCTGCGGTGCGAGTACGATCCGGGTCATCGTAAATCACAGCCATAGCCTCGAAGAAGGCGTCCACTGACGAAAAAGCTGTATGGTCTTGAGGCAAATTAAATGCCCAACGTTGGGGGTCTCCACGTAGCAGTGACATTACAATCCCAATTCTCTGCCTGAGAGTGCCAGAAGCCATCGGACGCAACTGGAAATAAAGGAGACAGGAGTCCCTGAAGTTTAAGAACTCCTGTCGCTCTCCTGTGAAGGGGTCAGGCAGAGGGATCTTAGGTTCTGTTTAATGCCTTGCGATAGTGACGGGTAGTGCTGAGGCTCCCTGGATAAGCTGCTGAACCTCCTCCATCACAGTTGTCAGTTGCTCTTGGATTTGCGCTGCAGCGGCTGCTGGTATATTTGGGCGTCGTTGGAACAGCAGGTTAACGGCTCCCGTTAATTCACTCAGCTGCTGCTGGATCTTGTCCATGGCAACTGTTAGTTGGGCCCACTGTTCTGTAATGCAAGGCACCAACAAACAGACCAGTGATGAAAGCAAAAAGGTGTTTATTCACCAGAAACATAAACGTCCAGGACACTTGCTGGTAACAAGGAATAATAACAAAAACCAGGCAAGGAGATTCCAGGAATAGTCCCAACCAGTGCTGAATGATGCTGTGCACTTGGCAGTCGAGTCACTCCAGATCTTGGGTCCGCTGCAAAGGACAAAGTTCCTGGCAGTCTTCAGTCACTAGCAGTTGTGACCTATACCTGGTTGAGGGAAAATAACAGTGGGCACTGATCACCCTGAGAGACCTCCTTTTAAATGCCTGCTGACCAATCCCAGGGTGCCAAGTGTCCACTACCATAGGTGAACAAATTGCCCTGCACCTGAGTACATGGCCTAAGGCAATCACAAGTTGATTAACCCATGGCTGGCTCCCTAATCCACTTTGCTCTTGTGAGTCAGTATATTATGCGCCACTGGTCGACGAAGCGCATAAGAAGCGCGTACTCGCGACCGTGTATCCCTTTGCGAACCTGCCCTCGTGCGTACGCACGGACGCATGATTGACTCAGCGCGAGTATGCGAGCGCGTGGACCCAGATGCGGAAACGGAAGTCGCAGGAGACACCGGAGACAACCCTGGCCGCGGCGTCTTGTCACTCGCCTGGCCACTCTGTCCCCGGGACTCCGACGGTCCTCCCCTCCGATGTCCACGCGAACGCATCCCCGCACTGGCTCGCAAAGGGGTCAGCGCTGGTGCATCAGAGACACGCATAACCTGTCCCGCAACTCCACGAGGACCCCTCTTGGTTCCCCTGGAGTGCAAAGCAGGTGAGGATCTTACATTACCCCCCCCCCCTCGAGGAGGCGGCTCTGAATACTCCAAGCAAGCTTTCCCCGGATTATCCCGGTGAAAGGCTGCCACCAACTCATCCGCATGCACCTGGCGAGCAGGTATCCAACATCTCTCCTCTGGACCAAAACCCTTCCAGTCCACCAAGTATTGAAGAGACCTTTGGACAAAACGAGAGTCCAAAATTCGGTTCACCTCGAACTCCGGTACCCCTTGGACCTCCAGCGGGGATGGGGTCTGAATGAAGGGAGCGGAGTCGGCTGCCGATTTGAGAAGTGAAACATGAAAGGTGTTCACTCCTCGGATCGACGGTGGAAGAGCAACCTTGTACGTAACTCGGTTGATCTTTTGTGTCACTGGGTATGGGCCAATGAATCGAGGACCCAACTTGGAAGATGGCTGACGCAGCGGAATGTTCCGGGTGGAGACCCACACCTGATCTCCCACCTTAAACTTTTGCTCTACGGTGCGATGACGATCAGCAAATTTCTTCTGTTGCGCCACCGCACTGCAGAGATTCCGCTGGGCCGACGACCAAATGGGATGTCTATCCTCGAACCATTGATCCACCACCGGTGAGTCAGTGGAGGGTCCGGCCAAAGAAGAGAGTCTTGGATCCCTGCCCCCCACGCACCTGAACGGAGACATCTTAGTGGAAGCATGCTCAGAGTTGTTATAAGCCACCTCCGCAAAGGGTAGATACGCTGCCCATTCCTCCTGGCAGTCTGACACGAAGCACCGGAGATATTGCTCCAGAGTCTGGTTAGTCCTTTCCGTCTGACCGTTGGTCTCTGGGTGAAAACCAGAAGAAAAAGACAAATTAATACCCAATCGGGAGCAGAAAGAACGCCAGAAGCGAGAGATGAATTGCACTCCTCTGTCTGAAACAATGTCATCCGGCGCTCCGTGTAATCGAAAGACATGATTCAAGAACAGATCTGCCAATTCTCTGGCCGAGGGCAATCCAGGGAGTGGGATAAAATGGGCCATCTTACTAAAACGGTCCACCACTACCCAGATTACCGTACTTCCAGAGGACCTTGGCAAATCTGTGATGAAATCCATGGAAATGTGAGTCCATGGAGCCTGGGGAATTGGCAGTGGGAGTAAAGTCCCAGAAGGGGCAGACCGGGACGATTTACATCTGGCACAAACAGTACATGCCTGGATATAGGCCTTAACATCCACGGACATGTTGGGCCACCACACGTGACGTTTAACAAGGGCAAGTGTTTTCTTAACACCCAAATGCCCGGCAGACTTTGAGTCATGAAGCTGTTGGATGACCTTCAATCGAAGGTTAATGGGTACAAACCATCGACCCTCGGGTTTGTCAGGTGGACTCTCTGCCTGTGAAGGCTCAAGAAGAGAGGACAAGTCCTCCATTACTTCTGCGGCCCCCAGGGCAGCAAGAAAACATTTAGTTGGGAGAATGGTTTCTGGCTCAGAGTCCAGGACGGAAGCAGCCTCGGGGAAGCAGCGGGACAGGGCATCTGCCTTCACGTTTTTGGAACCTGGTTTATAAGTGAGGCGGAAATTGAAGCGGGTGAAAAACAATGCCCACCGGGCTTGTCGGGAGTTGAGTCTTTTGGCACTCTCTAGATACTCCAAATTTTTGTGGTCAGTGTAAACCGTGATGGGATGTTCTGCACCCTCTAGCCAATGTCTCCACTCTTGAAAAGCCAATCTTACTCCCAGAAGCTCTCTATTGCCGATATCATAATTACACTCGGCTGGAGAGAGCTTCCGAGAGAAGAAGGCACAGGGATGTAACCTCTCAGGGTCCCCAGAATACTGTGAGAGAACTGCCCCTACACCGACCTCTGAGGCATCGACCTCGAGAACAAAAGGTCTGGAGGTGTCTGGATGAGTAAGAATTGGTGCCGTGCAAAAGGCCTGTTTCAGCGTCTCAAAGGCTCTGACTGCCTCTCTCGTCCACTTAGAAGGATTAGCTCCCTTCTTAGTGAGGTTGGTGAGAGGTACTACTATCGCAGAAAAATTCTTAATAAACTTGCGGTAGAAGTTGGCAAAGCCTAAGAAACGCTGCAACCCCTTAAGATCCTTAGGCTGAGGCCAATCCAAGACAGCAGAAAGTTTGGATGGGTCCATAGCCAATCCCTTTTCTGAGATAATGTACCCCAGGAAAGGCAACTCCTTCACCTCAAACAGACACTTCTCAAGTTTGGCATAGAGGCGGTTCTCCCTCAGCTTCTGGAAAACCTGACACACGTGTCTCCGATGAGAGACCAGATCCGAAGAGTAGATTAGTATGTCATCTAGATAGACAACAACACATCTATCCAAGAAATCTCTGAGAACATCGTTGATGAACTCCTGGAAGACCGCGGGAGCATTACAGAGACCGAAAGGCATCACGAGATACTCGTAATGCCCGTCTCTGGTATTAAATGCGGTCTTCCATTCGTCACCCTCTCTAATGCGAACTAAATTATAAGCACCCCTTAAATCGAGTTTGGTGAAGACTCGGGCCCCTGCCACCTGAGAAAACAGATCATCAATCAGAGGCAGTGGATACCGATTCTTCACCGTAATCCGATTAAGGGCACGATAATCGATGCAAGGTCTCAAGCCTCCATCCTTCTTCTCCACAAAGAAGAATCCAGCTCCAGCAGGGGAAGTGGATGGACGAATGAAATTCTTCTCAAGGTTCTCTTTAATATACTCCCGCTGAGCCTGAACCTCAGGCCCAGTGAGATTATAAAGATGCCCTCGTGGTGGCATGGTACCTGGCAACAGGTCTATAGGACAATCATATGACCTGTGGGGAGGTAACACATCAGCCCCCTGAGGACTCAACACATCTCCGAAATTATGATACTGCTGTGGTAAAGTACTTAATACTTCCATGGAGGCTAGTGACAGGTCGGGACGAATGCACTTAGTAAGGCATTCCGTACTCCACTGACAAATAAGACCCGAGCGCCAGTCCACTACTGGATTATGGAGCCTTAACCAAGGGAGACCCAAAATCACGGGAGTGGATGGCATGTCAAGGACAAAAAGGCTTAAGGTCTCCCGATGATCAGCCCCCACCGTTACCTGTATTCCCGGAGTCATCCACACTGCACGACCATCTTGAAGAGGGGAACCATCAATCGCGGTCACTGACATGGTGGTTTTCGGCTGGATCAACGGGATGCCAAGTCGACGAACCAAGGTTGAGTCCACAAAATTCCCAGCGGCCCCAGAATCGATTAGTGCTGAAAACTCATGGACCTTGTCTTGCCACCGTAAGGATATGGATACCATCACCCGGCTTGGAGGAGGGATAATAGCACCTAGGGGGTTCTCCTCTTGTTGTGACCTATACCTGGTTGAGGGAAAATAACAGTGGGCACTGATCACCCTGAGAGACCTCCTTTTAAATGCCTGCTGACCAATCCCAGGGTGCCAAGTGTCCACTACCATAGGTGAACAAATTGCCCTGCACCTGAGTACATGGCCTAAGGCAATCACAAGTTGATTAACCCATGGCTGGCTCCCTAATCCACTTTGCTCTTGTGAGTCAGTATATTATGCGCCACTGGTCGACGAAGCGCATAAGAAGCGCGTACTCGCGACCGTGTATCCCTTTGCGAACCTGCCCTCGTGCGTACGCACGGACGCATGATTGACTCAGCGCGAGTATGCGAGCGCGTGGACCCAGATGCGGAAACGGAAGTCGCAGGAGACACCGGAGACAACCCTGGCCGCGGCGTCTTGTCACTCGCCTGGCCACTCTGTCCCCGGGACTCCGACGGTCCTCGCCTCCGATGTCCACGCGAACGCATCCCCGCACTGGCTCGCAAAGGGGTCAGCGCTGGTGCATCAGAGACACGCATAACCTGTCCCGCAACTCCACGAGGACCCCTCTTGGTTCCCCTGGAGTGCAAAGCAGGTGAGGATCTTACATTATGCAAAGGATATTGATCCGGGAGATTGACATAATCATCTCCAAACGAGTTCGATCAAGAACCTGATTATTTTGTGCAATCAGTAAAACAGGGTACAAGCGTCTATGCAAAAATATAAATGGTTTATTATACTATAGTTTAATACAATCAAAAATGAATCAACATAAATTTCAATAATATACAATGATATGCAGTACCCAGAATTCACCACTATATGATGCCAACAAAACAATACTCAACCAACACAAGAATATTATGCAATACAGCTTTAAATCTGTGAGAGATATACAATCAATGGATTATGCGGAAAACTCAATCAAGAAGATGACAGATACGAGCCCTTGCTCCGCCCAAAGAAAAAATGATGGTAGTATTGCACAAAACTTATAAATTATTGGCTTGATGTCAAACTAGGGAATACTAAGATTCCCAACAGAAAGTTTCTCCAATATTATCCCCTTTATTCAGTTATATGCATCGTAACTGAAACAAGAGAGAATACTGATGTGGCAACTAACGATACACGTCCACAAATGAGCGGGTACCTGACTAAGTATCAAGCCAATTAATTTAGATCAATACTACATAAAACAAAATATACATTACCCAAGGGTCAAGTGATGTGCAGAGTCTTGGGGCAGCCAGCTCTCAAGAGTTTTTCCCGATAAACCCAATGATTTTCCAGAGATCTATAATCCAAATGTTTCTTTGTGTTTGTTTGTTTTTTTCCCCCTTTTCTTTTTCTTTGGTAACTGGTTTCTTAACCCAAAACTTATCAGATGAACACGCCCTCCGAGTTTGGAACTTTCCAATCATTGTTGGGTAGGCGTGGGCATTGATAAGGAGCATGACGTCATAATACCACCCAGAATGCACTTTTGCTACTGATGTAGTATTAACTGCTCATATCTAGGTGGCACTGTTGTGTAAGCAATAGGCATCATACCATTAAGGGTTAACTCATATATGCCTGATATTTTTACTACTACACCTCTGACGTCTAGAGGCCTTGTCTCAGGGCCGAGGGACAAACTTTGATACATGCATGTATACTTTGAGGAACATCTAGACAATTCACACTGTGAAATTCATGTTCAGATATGAAAAACAATGAAGTCTCAGAATCTGCAGGTGCGGTGTATCTTCTAACTCTCTAAATGTATAATATATTGTTACTATAACACTAGCTTTTGAGCAGCACAGTGATCTTCTCATGGACTTACTTCGGCCTACATGAAAATCCATACAAAACAGTGAATATAAATCAACATTGCTCTTAAAGGCAATGAATACCCATTATAACTAAAATAAGTAGATATAACTGTTTACACTTATGAAAAAGCACAACACAATACACCATAAAAGCCACATTTAAATTGCCTTTATGTTCAGCCGCTTTCCTCTGGTGGAGTAGAGAAGTCAGGGGCAATCCAGGTAATATTATTTTGTGATAAGAGTCAACCTGTCAGCAATTTTAGTTGAGATGCAGACGCGCTTATCAGTTATTATGCTCCCAGCAGCACTAAATACCCGCTCTGACAAAAACGCTGGCACTAGGGCAGGCCAGCACTTCCAAGGCGTAGAGTGCCAGTTCGTGCCACGTGTCCAGCTAGGACACCCAATAGTTGTAAGGCACAGAGGGATCACGGAAGACGCTGACACGGTCTGCTACGTACTCCTTCACCATCTTTCACTGACACTAGGCCACGCATCAGGGTGAGGGTGCTGGCGAGGTGTCATAAAACTGTCCCAGGCCTTGGAGAGTGTTGCCCTGCCTCTTTTGGAACTGCTGTGTGTTCCCCTCGTCTCGCCTCCTCGGTTGCCCAAGGAACTACGTACTCTGCTACCAGTGTAGTCAGCTGGAAATTTTTGGAGCAATTTTTCCACAAAGATCTCCTGATATTGCACCATTTTGCTAGTCCTCTCCACCACAGGAATGAGAAATGAGAATTTCTCTTTGTAGCGGGGGTCAAGGAGGGTGAATGTGTATAATGTGAGCGTCACGGGAAAGGCAGCATAACATAAAGTCAGCCATGTGTGCCAGAGTCCCAACAGACAAAACTTCACTGTCCTCATCAGGAGGATGACTCTCCTTATCCTCTTCCTCCTCTTCGGCCCATCCACGCTGAACAGATGGAATAGATCTGCTACACTCTGTAGCGGAGGCAACGTCTCCTGCTCCTCCTCCTCATCACCATCATCCAATTCACGCTGAGAAGACGAACTGAGGGTGGTCTGGCTATCACCCTGTGTACTGTCTTCCCCCATTTCCACCTCTTCCACATGTAAAGCATCCACCTTCATTGTGAGCAGCGAGCGTTTCAGTAGACACAGAAGTGGGATGGTTACACTGATAATAGCGGCATTGCCGCTCACATCTGTGTTGATTCCCTAAAGTTGCGTAAAACCTCAGTGGTCAGACATCCATGCCCACTCGTCGCTTGTGAAAAGCGGAAGCTGACTGGAAAGGCGACGACCATGTTGCAGCTGGTATTCCACTACTGCCTTCTGCTGCTCACAAAGCCTGGCCAACATATGGAATGTTGAGTTCCAGCGCGTGCTCACGTCGCAGAACAGTCGGTGAGCTGGCAATTGCAAGCGCTGCTGCAGCATTGCCAGAGCGGCGGCAGCTGTAGATGACTTTTGGAAATTGCACACACGCGACGCACCTTCACCAGTAGCTCAGGCAAATTGGGGTAGGTTTTGAGAAACCGCTGAACCACTAAGTTAAATACGTGGGCTAGGCATGGTATGTGTGGGAGCTTGCCGAGTTCCAAAGCTGCCACCAAGTTACAGCCATTATCAGACACAACCATGCCTGGTTGTAGGTTGAGTGGCAAGAGCCACAGCTCAGTCTGGTCCCTTATACCCTGCCACAGCTCTGCGGCAGTGTGCTGTTTGTCACCTAAGCAAATTAGTTTCAGCATGGCCTGTTGCCGCTGCGGAAAGCATCAGTGTCCACAAGCCTAAATGGCAACGGTTCCAGGGCCAGCAATTTGGAAAGGTGCGCATTTAGTGCTATGGCCTGTGAGTGGCTGGGTATTTTCCCTATCGTTCAAAGATCTGGGGTATGGACCTCTGTACGCTGAAGTAGATGTGCTAGCTGATGGTGTTTGCAAAAGTGCAGGGCGGGAGGCATCCGGGCCTGCGTCTTGGACAGGGGATTGGCCAGCACGTAACACAGGGGAGAGGAGGCAGTGGTGTAACCCGCAGAAATTTATTGTGGACCCAGGCGTTCGGCCCACCTATTAGGGTGCTTTGATGCCATGTGGTGGATCATGCTGGTTGTGGTGAGGTTGAGAGGTTTCATGCCCCTGCTCATTTTGGTACGGCACAGGTTGCAAATGACAATTCTTATCATTCTTTTATCTTTTTTTCCTCAAAAAAGCGCCAGACTGGGGAACACCGACCCCATGGTAAAGGAAAATTGCCACAAGGGGGTCCTCGGGGGCCCAGGTAGCCATGTTAACTAAGGGCTGGGGGAGGTATTTCCACCCCCCTGCTGCTATTGGCCGGATTCCATAGACTGGCCCTTCGCACCTCTGGCTGCGATACGGAGATGCAGGGGAGGCTGGGGGTGGGTGGGTCACCTGGAGGTGACAGGTGCTGAATTAGTCACCACCTGTCTCCCCCGAGGTCAGGCAGGGGACTCCAGTGTTTGGGGTCCCCTACCAGCGCTGCGATTGGCTGGAACAATGCTCCAGCCAATGACAGCGGTACAGCAGCAGATGGAACAGGAAAAATCCTTCTGCATGCAGCCATTCTAGCTGGCGACTGCATGCAGAGAGGACCTGTGCCCCTCTGTGCTGTATATTCTTGCTGGGACTTGCAGTTCATGCAAGACAGCCCAAGAATTTTGGGGAACCGGAGGCTTTTTGCCAGAAAGAATAGGCAGCTTTACCATCTGAGAAGATAAAGAGCCTCATCCACAACTACCACAAAAGACTTTAAGCTGTCATTGATGTTAAAGGAGGCAATACATGGTATTAAGAACTGGGGTATGTAAACTTTTGAGGGTCATTTGAGTAGTTTGTGTTGTGATTATGATTTAAAAAGAGTAAAAACAGTTGTTTGACAATAAATGGCTTCAGCCAACCACTAACCACGAGTGAAAGAAAAGTTTGTGTTATCATTCATATTCTCTGAACAATGATTAAGAAATCATAAATTGTGCAAGGGTATGTAAACTTATGAGCATAACTGTATATGTACAGTACAGACCAAAAGTTTGGACACACCTTCTGATTCAAAGAGTTTTCTTTATTTTCATGACTATGAAAATTGTAGATTCACAATGAAGGCATCAAAACTATGAATTAACACATGTGGAATTATATACATAACAAACAAGTGTGAAACAACTGAAAATATGTCATATTCTAGGTTCTTCAAAGTAGCCACCTATTGCTTTAATTACTGCTTTGCACACTCTTGGCATTCTCTTGATGAGCTTCAAGAGGTAGTCCCCTGAAATGTTTTTTACTTCACAGGTGTGCCCTGTCAAGTTTAATAAGTGGGATTTCTTGCCTTATAAATAGGGTTGGGACCATCAGTTGCGTTGAGGAGAAGTCAGGTGGATACACAGCTGATAGTCCTACTGAATAGACTGTTAGAACTTGTATTATGGCAAGAAAAAAGCAGCTAAGTAAAGAAAAACAAGTGGCCATCATTACTTTAAGAAATGAAGGTCAGTCAGTCAGCCGAAAAATTGGGAAAACTTTGAAAGTAAGGGCTATTTGACCATGAAGGAGAGTGATGGGGTGCTGCGCCAGATGACCTGGCCTCCACAGTCACCGGACCTGAACCCAATCGAGATGGTTTGGGGTGAGCTGGACCGCAGAGTAAAGGCAAAAGGGTCAACAAGTGCTAAGCATCTCTGGGAACTCCTTCAAGACTGTTGGAAGACCATTTCAGGTGACTACCTCTTGAAGCTCATCAAGAGAATGCCAAGAGTGTGCAAAGCAGTAATCAAAGAAAAAGGTGGCTACTTTGAAGAACCTAGAATATGACATATTTTCAGTTGTTTCACACTTGTTTGTTATGTATATAATTCCACATGTGTTAATTCATAGTTTTGATGCCTTCATAGTCATGAAAATAAAGAAAACTCTTTGAATGAGAAGGTGTGTCCAAACTTTTGGTCTGTACTGTATATATATATATATATATATATATATATAAATATCTCTCTCTCTCTCTCTCTCGCTCTATATACAGTATATATATATATTATATGTATAGCATAACATAACATTTTTCCCTAAATGTTAATATTCATTTTCTTATCTTTTTTTTTTATTCTCTTTTTTTTTTCCTTCCCCTAAATCTTATTGGAAATTTATTACAATCCCCCTCACGTGTGAAATCATTACATACACCTCCCTGACACTTTACACACACATAAAAATAAAAATGTACCGGAGAATGTACTCGGCTGAAGAGGCATACGCCGTCCTTGTCTCCAATCCTGAGTCTGCCAGCGAGGAAGAAGAGGACTCCACTTTACTCTACTCCTTTACCCTCTCATCATCATCATCTGCTGATGAGGGACCCTCTAGGAGATGCCCTAGAACAACAGCTGAGGCAGCCCCCCAGAGTGAGCCCATATGGACCCCACCCCCTGATGATTATCAGCCACAAATTCCAAAATTTGTGGGAAACTCTGGAATCCAAATTGACTGCATGGGCTTCACAGAAATGGATTTCAAAAAATCTTTTTTTCAGTTCAGATTTAGTAAATTTTATCGTGGCCCAAACAAATTTATATGCCCCAAGAAGTGACCCCAAGTGCACCCCCGTATGAACATTTTAAGTGGTGGAAAGGGTACTTTTCAGCAAACAGGTGTCTCACAGAAGACAGAAACATTGTCAAAGGATTTTAAAGCACAAAAATGTAAAAATGAAAAATTACTACCAGACCCCAATATTTCACTTTAACAAGGGGTTAAAGGAGAAAATGCACCCCAGTATGTGTTACCCATTTTCTCCCCATTATGGCAACACCCCATATGTGCTTGTAGTTCGCTGTATTGGCGCACAGCAAGCAATCTATAAAATATGGATTTTGCAAGCAGCCCTGAATAGACAGACATGAATTGTAGGTGCTATGTCTCATTTAAAAAATTCCTGAGGTCTCCAGCAATTAAAAACCCCAAAAAGTGACCCCATTTTGGAAAGTGCACCCCTGTACGAACATTTTAAGTTGTGAAAAGGGTACTTTTCAGCAAACAGGTATGTTTTGGTTGGTGAAAAGTGGATATGTAAGCAATGCTGACAAAATTAGAGATATAAGGTGGTAAAACTACAGGGAGCATCAATGATAAAATTATTCCATGGATGAGTGGTAGATTCTAAAACACTCCTTCATGCACAGGCCAGGCTTTTCAGGGTAGGTTTTGCAGTGGTAAATGGTGTCCTTTCTAATCCCCTTTTTTGAACATACTCTGCATCTTTTTTGGGTCCTTCCCTGTCTTGCTGTCTGGGGGACTTCACCTGGGAAATGTTGTCCTGGTACAAAACACCAACTGTAACTTACAGAAGTACTGGGACCCTCTTCTGCTTGGTTTGGAAGAACTAGGGCAATTTTCTACAGTTCCCCCCTGTGAAAGTGGAAAATTTGAGCCTAAAGTCACTTTTGCGTGAAAAAAATTTAATTTCTTATTTTCACTAATTCTATGAAACACCTTTGTGGCCAAAGTGCTCACTACATGCCTTGAAATATTCCTTGAGTGGTGTAGTTTCCAGAATGGGGTCACTTTTTGGGATTTTTTTTACTGTAGTGGTGCATCAGACAGTCTTCAATTGCAACATGGCGCATGAAAATTATTCCTGTAAAAACTGCCCTCCATATGTTGCTGATTGCCCTCTGTCTATACAGCAGTTCACGACCACAAGTGAAGTGTTTCTATAAACTGCAGAATCAGGGTAATAAATATTGACTTTTGTTTAGCTGTTAACCCTTTCTGTGTTACAGGAAAATATGGATAAAAATTTTAAATCTACCAAAAAAAGCTATGTTTTTTATTTATTCTTGTGGAACACCCAAAGGGTTAACAAAGTTTTTAATAACTTAAGTGGTGTAGTTTCTGAAATGGGGTTATTTATTGGCAATTTCTATGATGTAAACCCGTAAAAGTGACTTAATAACTGAATTGGTCCTTTCAAAAAATGGGTTTTTGAAAGTTTCAGGAAAATCTAAAAATTGCATCTAAATTTCAAAGCCCTCTAACATCCTAAACAAGAAAGTGACATTTACAAAATGATGCCATCATAAAGTAGACATATGGGGAATGTTAAGTAATAAATATTTTATGAGGTATCACTTTCTTGTTTTAAAAGCAGAGAAATTGAAATTTAGAAAATTGCTAATTTTTCTATTTTTTTTGTAAATTTGGGATTTTTCATAAATAAAGATGAAATATATTGACTCAAATTTATGACTGTCATGAAGTACAATGTGTCACAAGAAAACAATCTCAGAATGGCTTGGATAAGTAAAAGCGTTCCAAAGTTATTGCCACATAAATGCAAAAGAGGGCCTGAGCAGAAAGGTGAAAAATGGCCTGGGGTAGAATGGGTTAAATAGCTGAACTATAAAAATTGATTTATGTTTATGTTCTGCTAATCTGAACACCAACAGTTGGTCGGGCAATCTCCAGCTTTCAATTATAGCTTCCACTGCCTCATGTGTTTTCTAAACAATATTTTGAGGTTCTGAAACCATTATCATTTACTCTAAATATATTTTGTCTCTTGACAACAGGTTCGTATGTACTTAGTGCACCAACACTTAACTACAACAGATTCTAATAAGTACCTGTATATATTGCAAGAAAAGTCTATATTAAGTAGTTTTAAATAACTAATAAATGGTTAGCCATAGATAGATATGTAAGTGGGTCCACACACATGCATAGACAGGAAAAATTAGAACAGGTTGTTACATTGTTATATCGGTTCCGTCTACACTCACCTAAAGAATTATTAGGAACACCATACTAATACGGTGTTGGACCCCCTTTTGCCTTCAGAACTGCCTTAATTCTGCGTGGCATTGATTCAACAAGGTGCTGATAGCATTCTTTAGAAATGTTGGCCCATATTGATAGGATAGCATCTTGCAGTTGATGGAGATTTAAGAGATGCACATCCAGGGCACGAAGCACCCGTTCCACCACATCCCAAAGATGCTCTATTGGGTTGAGATCTGGTGACTGTGGGGGCCATTTTAGTACAGTGAACTCATTGTCATGTTCAAGAAACCAATTTGAAATGATTCGAGCTTTGTGACATGGTGCATTATCCTGCTGGAAGTAGCCATCAGAGGATGGATAGAAACATAGAAACATAGAATGTGTCGGCAGATAAGAACCATTTGGCCCATCTAGTCTGCCCAATATATCTGAATCCTATTAATAGTCCCTGGCCCTATCTTATATGAAGGATAGCCTTATGCCTATCCCATGCATGCTTAAACTCCTTCACTGTATTTGCAGCTACCACTTCTGCAGGAAGGCTATTCCATGCATCCACTACTCTCTCAGTAAAGTAATACTTCCTTATATTACTTTTAAACCTTTGCCCCTCTAATTTAAAACTGTGTCCTCTTGTGGTAGTTTTTCTTCTTTTAAATATGCTCTCCTCCTTTACCGAGTTGATTCCCTTTATGTATTTAAAAGTTTCTATCATATCCCCTCTGTCTCTTCTTTCTTCCAAGCTATACATATTAAGGTCCTTTAACCTTTCCTGGTAAGTTTTATCCTGCAATCCATGTACTAGTTTAGTAGCTCTTCTCTGAACTCTCTCTAGAGTATCTATATCCTTCTGGAGATATGGCCTCCAGTACTGCGCACAATACTCCAAGTGAGGTCTCACCAGTGTTCTGTACAGCGGCATAAGCACTTCACTCTTTCTACTGCTTATACCTCTCCCTATAAGTCCAAGCATTCTGCTGGCATTTCGTGCTGCCCTATTACATTGTCTTCCCACCTTTAAGTCTTCTGAAATAATTACTCCTAAATCCCTTTCCTCAGATACTGAGGTCAGGACTGTGTCAAATATTCTATATTCTGCCCTTGGGTTTTTACGCCCCAGGTGCATTATCTTGCACTTATCCACATTAAATTTCAGTTGCCAGAGTTCTGACCATTCTTCTAGTTTTCCTAAATCCTTTTCCATTTGGCGTTTCCCTCCAGGAACATCAACCCTGTTACATATCTTTGTGTCATCAGCAAAAAGACAAACCTTACCATCGAGGCCTTTTGCAATATCACTTATGAAGATATTAAACAAAATTGGTCCCAGTACAGATCCCTGTGGAACCCCACAATCCTATCCTTTAATAGGGTTTCCATTAATTTGCCTACTATGGAAAACATACAGTATGCATGGATACATGTTCTCATTCTGTTTACGCCAAATTCAGACTCTACCATTTGAATGTCTCAACAGAAATCGAGACTCATCAGACCAGGCAACATTTTTCCAGTCTTCAACAGTCCAATTTTGGTGAGCTCGTGCAAATTGTAGCCTCTTTTTCCTATTTGTAGTGGAGAAGAGTGGTACCCGGTGGGGTCTTCTGCTGTTGTAGCCCATCTGCCTCAAGGTTGTGTGTGTTGTGGCTTCACAAATGCTTTGCTGCATACCTCGAGTGGTTATTTCAGTCAACGTTGCTCTTCTATCAGCTTGAATCAGTCGGCCCATTCTCCTCTGACCTCTAGCATCCACAAGGCATTTTTGCCCACAGGACTGCCGCATACTGTATGTTTTTCCCTTTTCACACTATTCTTTGTAAACCCTAGAAATGGTTGTGCGTGAAAATCCCAGTAACTGAGCAGATTGTGAAATACTCCCCGTCTGGGACCAACAACCATGCCACGCTCAAAATTGCTTAAATCACCTTTCTTTCCCATTCTGACATTCAGTTTGGAGTTCAGGAGATTGTCTTGACCAGGACCACCCCCCTAAATGCATTGAAGCAACTGCCATGTGATTAGTTGACTAGATAATTGCATTAATGAGAAATAGAACAGGTGTTCCTAATAATTCTTTAGGTGAGTGTATATTATTATTGTAATGAATTGTTTTTAACTTCTCTTTTCTTAACTTTTATTAATTATAATCTGTATTTCTGATAGTATTATCTTATTATTAGATCCTTTATATCATTTAATCTATATAACCTCTGCCTGGAGTTTTTCTTTTGTTGCTATTGTTATTTATTCCATAGCTCTATAGGCACACAGTTACATCATATTACTCGCCACAAAAGGCTATCCATATTTTGTGTAGGGTGAGCTTCTGTATATAGATTGAATAATATTATATACATTGACAGTGTGTTTACTCTATGTCCAGGTTACAAAGTTTATCAATATGAAATGATGTAATGCTTCATTTAGCTGTCATATATACTCTTTACATTTTCATTAGATCTACAGTACCTGCCAAAAATCCAAGACCACATATTCAATATAAATGCATCTTTTATTTCATCATAAAATGTAATGGAGACAAAAAATTACAAAAATGCAGTATATACTTATACAATATAGACAGACCCCACCTCCCAAAGCCCAGGTCTAGTAAAATCCCACCCAACACAAAAATTAGTGGGTTGCACATAATCCAAATGGTAATCTCATAATAAGTTTAACCAAGACAAGGTATATGTAAGCTGTAACCCAATACACATAAATCCTAAGGGTGGCTAGCAAGTCATCATACCTGTATAAGAGCCATACCAACATGCTGCAAGACCATCACATTGTATAATAAATTACAGCATAATATAAGGTGCTAAATACCAACTGAGTATATATACAGTTAACGAAATGATGGAACAAGCATAATAAAGTACAGGGGGTGAGAAACCCCGACGTACGTTTCGTCTTGCTTTCTCCTAGTCTAATACATTTATTTACCATTTGTATCACATTCACTCAGAGACCATGATAAAGCCTATTGTCTGCATGTTCTATTCTAGATTATTTTTTAACATTTCTTTAGTAATTTCTGCTTTTATAATTTCTTATTCTATACATGATGAAAATCTTATACTCAATAAACCAATAATTTTATTCAGCAGGTGTGGACGCACTGTGTCACTTGAACAGATTTGGCTTGGGGCTACTCCCAAGGGCATTATCTAAGAGCCCCCTTCCCCAGTCTTCATCCTTTAAGTCATATATGGATTGCAGGGAAACCGCCAGGCCGCTACCTCCAGGAGTAGTCTCTATTCAAGTGAGTCAAGAGACCCCTTTGCAGAACTGTAGTCAGGGACAGGCCAATGTCAGGGCAGGCAGAGTTTGTGCAATCCAAGAAACAGTCCAAGGTCAGGGTGTGCAGCACAGGGTCAGAAATGAGATGAGGAAGAGGTCAGGTCAGACAGTAAAGGGTCAAATTTGGGAAACAATCAGAAGTCATTACACCAGCAGATGAAAGTAAGACAGCACACCTGTGCAGAAACCTTTTGAACTAGAAACTATTGTTCAGACACCGTCCAAAAGAAGCTATCTACTTGAAATAAATTACATTGTATCGGAAAAGACTTCAAGTGTGTACAGTCGTGGCCAAAAGTTTTGAGAATTACATAAATATTGGAAATTGGAAAAGTTGCTGCTTAAAGTTTTTATAATAGCAATTTGCATATACTCCAGAATGTTATGAAGAGTGATCAGATGAATTGCATAGTCCTTCTTTACCATGAAAATTTACTTAATCCCAAAAAAAACTTTCCACTGCATTTCATTGCTGTCATTAAAGGACATGCTGAGATCATTTCAGTAATCGTCTTGTTAACTCAGGTGAGAATGTTGACGAGCACAAGGCTGGAGATCATTGTGTCAGGCTGATTGGGTTAAAATGGCAGACTTGACATGTTAAAAGGAGGGTGATGCTTGAAATCATTGTTCTTCCATTGTTAACCATGGTGACCTGCAAAGAAACGCGTGCAGCCATCATTGCGTTGCATAAAAATGTCTTCACAGGCAAGGATGTTGTGGCTACTAAGATTGCACCTCAATCAACAATTTATAGGATCATCAAGAACTTCAAGGAAAGAGGTTCAATTCTTGTTAAGAAGGCTTCAGGGCGTCCAAGAAAGTCCAGCAAGTGCCAGGATCGTCTCCTAAAAAGGATTCAGCTGCGGGATCGGAGTGCCACCAGTGCAGAGCTTGCTCAGGAATGGCAGCAGGCAGGCTGAGCGCATCTGCACGCACAGTGAGGCGAAGACTTTTGAAAGATGGCCTGGTGTCAAGAAGGGCAGCAAAGAAGCCACTTCTCGCCACTTCTCGCCAAAAAAAACATCAGGGACAGATTGATCTTCTGCAGAAAGTATGGTGAATGGACTGCTGAGGACTGGGGCAAAGTCATATTCTCCGATGAAGCCTCTTTCCGATTGTTTGGGGCATCTGGAAAAAGGCTTGTCCGGAGAAGAAAAGGTGAGCGCTACCATCAGTCCTGTGTCATGCCAACAGTAAAGCATCCTGAGACCATTCATGTGTGGAGTTGCTTCTCATCCAAGGGAGTGGGCTCACTCACAATTTTGACCAAAAACACAGCCATGAATAAAGAATGGTACCAAAACACCCTCCAACAGCAACTTCTTCCAACAATCCAACAACAGTTTGGTGAAGAACAATGCATTTTCTAGCACGATGGAGCACCGTTCCATAAAGTAAAAGTGATAACTAAGTGGCTCGGGGACCAAAATGTTGACATTTTGGGTCCATGGCCTGGAAACTCCCCAGATCTTAATCCCATTGAGAACTTGTGGTCAATCCTCAAGAGGCGGGTGGACAAACAAAAACCCACTAATTCTGACAAACTCCAAGAAGTGATTATGAAAGAATGGGTTTGTATCAGTCAGGAATTGGCCCAGAAGTTGATTGAGAGCAAGCCCAGTCGAATTGCAGAGGTCTTGAAAAAGAAGGGCCAACACTGCAAATACTGACAATACTTTGCATAAATGTCATGTAATTGTCGATAAAAGCCTTTGAAACGTATGAAGTGCGTGTAATTATATTTCACTACATCACAGAAACAACTAATATTTGTGTCATTCTCAAAACTTTTGGCCACGACTGTAGATAGTATAGAGTGCCAGCGTTACGCCACAACAGTGTCGGATCGTTGTTGGAGATGTCTTACGGAGGAGGGCACGATGATCCACGTTTGGTGGCATTGTAGCAGCTTGCGCCCTTTCTGGAACTTTGTGCATAAAACAATGAAGGAAATCATGGGCGTCCCCATTCAGAATTCCCCAGATGCCTTACTGCTGTTCGACTGTGTCCTGGATGTCCCAGCATATAAGAAATCCCTCTTAAAATATATGGTGCAAGCGGCGAATGCGGTGATTCCTAGGCATTGGAAATCCACCTCTCCTCCCTCAACTGAGGAGTGGTTTGATGAAATCACCCTATATTAAAGATTGGAAGACCTCATCAGTATTACGCCCTCAGACACCTCACGATATGTGAAAATGTGGGGCCCCTGGGAAGCCTTCCGTTCCTCGAACTTATTTCGGAATGCACAGGTCCCCATGGTCAATTGCAGCCTTCTTTCCATCTCCCTCCTTCCCTCTCCCTTCTCCCATTGTCTATTGTCTTATTTGTATGTCTCTTCTGGTTAGGCCTCATGCACACAACCACTGTTTGCTTCCGCGTCCGTTCTGCCGATTTTAGCGTTTCAGGTGCGGACCCATTCATTTCTATGGAGCTGTTGAAAATGCGGATAGTGCACTTTTTGCCATCCGCGTCCGTGATCCGTGGTTCCAGTCCGACGAAAAAAAATATAACCTGTCCTATTATTTACGCGGAAAACGGTTTGCGGACCCATTCAAGTCAATGGGACCGCTAAAAAATGCGGAGGCACAAAAGATTGTCATCCGCGTCCGTGCGTCCGCGTCCGTTTTATTCCTAACATTTGCATGGCAGACATGTCTTAGACTTTTTTTTACATTCCTTTATGTTTGGTGGTCCTTCAAAAATAAAGGAAGACACACGGAAACAAAATCGGAAACGGATCACAGAACAACGGAACCCCATTTTGTGGAACGGAACACAACAACGGTCATGTGCATGAGGCCTTAATATCATGTCCACTTAGGCTGGGTTCAGACCTGAGCGTATTTGATATGCGCGTTTAACGCGCGTTTTTGACGCGCGTTTTTATGCGCGTTTTTTGCAATAGTAAACGCGCGTTTGACGCGCGTTTGTGTGATTGACTGCAGTGTCCTATGGCCACAAACGCGCGTCAAAACGCCCCAAAGAAGCTCAAGAACTTGTTTGAGCGTAGGGCGTTTTTCAGCGCGTTCAAACGCGCTGTAAAACGCTCAAGTGAGAACCAGGGCCATAGGGAAGCATTGGTTTTCATGTGTTGAGCGTTTTACAGCGAGTTTGAACGCGCTGTAAAACGCTCAAGTGTGAACCCAGCCTTAGGGCATTTAACTCCATGTTGTTTCATGATTCATATCGTTCGATACCGGGTTGTATATACCCTTTACAACTTTATAAGTACCATAACAGAAGTGTTCATGTCACATGACTTTGAAACTGTTCTAATGTGTTATGTTGGAAAATCTTAATAAAACCTAAATGAGAAAAAAAAAAATATATAAAAAAATAAACATATTACCACATCAGAAAAAGTGTGAGCTATTAAAATATAAAAAAATATTTCCGCTCTGGTGAAGGCCGTAAAAGAAAAAAAATCAAAACCGCGCAATTTGCCATTTTTAGTCACCTTGTCCCCCAAAAGATGTCACTGGATGTGAGAGGTATGTGGTGCTGTATTCTCCTATATGTAGTGCTGGCTCACTACTGTGACCTGCGTCTCATCGTCTCCAAGTCCTTTTTCAAATTATATGCATTTTAAATTTGGCTACAATTTTTTTTTATTTATAGAGCCAATAGCTCCTGGTTATTTTTTTTTTAGTCTGGAGCACTGCATGTCCTCAGCTCTATACATCAAATCCCGGTGACAGGTTCCCTTTAAATCAAAAAAGAAAAACCTGAATTATGCCTATTTTACACGGTCAGTATTTGTAAAGGTACCTTTACACTAGCTGATTATCATGTAAATTATCGTTAAATCGACAATCGGTAGATTTCTTGTTGGTTCGATAGATTGTGTGGGCATAATCATCATCGTTGTTGGATTTAACGATTTCATATGTGTAATCAGGATTAGGGCTTGTTCACATCACCGTTATGGATTCCGTCATTGTTTTCCGTTATAACATGGTTATAACGGAAAATAACGGAATCCATAAGACGGAAGTCAAAACGGAAGCCTTTAAGAGGCATTCTGTTTTGATCCTTCATAATACAAGTCTATGGGCAGCAGAACGGATACGTCCTGGTTTCCATTATGCAAGTCTGTCCACAACAGCATGCAACCGTCTGTTTTACAAATGATGGAATATGCGATCTTGCAAACTGGCGTACAAATACTGACTGTGTGAAACAGGCCTTTTTAAGGGATAATAAATGTTGCAAATACAACTGTGTTTTTTACTCCAAAACAAAAGGCGAGCGTATTCTGTTCTGTGTTTTTGACCTGCACCTGGTTTTGGCTCAAAATCACTAATGAAAATAACTGACCAAACACTGATAAAACACTGAGGTAAACGTACTAAGATCGCCTTTTATTGGAGTAAAACAAAAAAAACTGATGTATTGGCAAAGTCCGTCTTTAATTTGCACCTCATTTATTATCCTTTCATAAGGCAATTTTTGTAATGGTAGTCTTTGGTGTCACACTGCGACATGCGACCGGCTGCGACACAACTATCGCAGAAAAATACATCTTGGATGGTGTCACAGTGGCAGCATGTCGCAGTGCGAAACCATAGACTATCAGTATAAAAATTGTCACGCGACATTGGTGCGACAAAATGTCGTTGTGTACCCCTAGCCTAAGGCCTCATGCACACGACAGTATTTTTTCACGGTCCGCAAAACGGAGTTCCGTTGTTCCGTGATCCGTTTCCGTTTTTGTTTCCGTGTGTCTTCCTTGATTTTTGGAGGATCACCAGACATGAAGTAAAAAGTCGTTTTGGTGTCCGCCTGGCCGTGCGGAGCCAAACGGATCCATCCAGACTTACAATGCAAGTCAATGGGGACGGATCCGATTGACGTTGACACAATATGGTGCAATTGCAAACAGATCCGTCCCCCATTGACTTTCAATGTAAAGTCAGGAGTCCCTATTAATATACCATCGGATCGGAGTTTACTCAGATCCGACAGTATATTCTAACACAGAGTACGGCACCTGAGGGGTTAATTGTGCGTATCATAGCCCCCTGTAAGAGATCGGGTGCTGCCAGGCAGCATGGGGCAATTATGTACACAGTTCTTAATATATTCTAACTTGAAGCGTCCCAATCACCATGGGAACGCCTCTGTGTTAGAATATACTGTCGGATCTGAGTTTTCAGGATGTGAAAACTCATATCTGAAAAAGCTCTATGCAGACGGATCTGCAGATCCGTCTGTGCGAAAGTAGCCTACGGACACGGATCACGGACGCGGATGACAATCTTGTGTGCATCCGTGTTTTTTCACGGACCCATTGACTTGAATGGGTCCACGAACCGTTGTCCGTCAAAAAAATAGGACAGGTCTTATTTTTTTGACGGACAGGAAACACGGATCACGGACGCGGATAAACAACGGTGCATTTCCTGAGTTTTCAACGGACCCATTGAAAGTCAATGGGTCCGCAGAAAATGACGGAAAACGGAACAACGGACACGGATGCACACAACGGTCGTGTGCATGAGGCCTAAGTCTGACATCTAGTGGTCTTTTTCTTGTAAGGTCACATGCACACAACAGTATGTATTTTGCAGTCCGCAAAAAACTGATCCGCAAAAAATACGGATGTCTTCCGTGTGCATTCTGTATTTTGTGGAACGGAACAGCTGGCCCCTAATAGAACAGTCCTATCCTTGTCTGTAATGCGGACAATAATAGGACGTGATCAATTTTTTTACAGAACGGAAATATGGACATACGGAAACGGAATGCATATGGAGTAACTTCAGGTTTTTTTGTGGACCTGCAAAAAACCCGGAACAGACAGAAAACGAAAGAAAAAACGTTCGTGTGCATGAGGCCTAAGGGCTCATCCACACAACCACGTGAAGCCCGTGCCCGTGCTGTGGACCGCAAATTGTGGCGCATGGAGTTCGCAGACCCATTCACTTGATCCTCGATCCTTCCGTTCCACAAAAAGATAGAGCAAGTTCTGCGTTTTTTTCTGCGTAGGTGCAATCAGTTTTTATGTGGAAAAAAAGCCTGAAGACTAACAATCTACATCTCATCTCAACCATCAATGAAAAACAGATTGCATCCGGATGCCTTAAGTTTTTCAGACAAGCCCCTTTCACTTCTATGGATCCAGGGCTACGTGAAAACGCAGAATATAGAACATGCTGCGATTATTCCTGAACACAGAAATGATGCAGCAAAACTGTGCACATAACCATTGAAATGAATCAGTTCACTACACGCAACGCATCCGGTCAGAAAACTCGCTTGTGTGAAAGAGGCCTAAAAAGGAACATATCCTTGCAAATCTGTGTGGATGGCTAACCTCTGACACTCCAGCTGTGGTGAAACTACAACTCCCAGCATGCTCCATTCATTTCAGTTCTGAGAACAGCCAAGCAAGTGTGCATCTTGGGAGTTGTAGTTTCAGCACAGCTGGAGTGCCGGAGGTTAGCCATCACAGCCATATAACCTCCTTCACACAATTTTTCAGTTAATATCTCTCCATAGCGTTTTTTGTACCAAAAAAAATAAAGAATACAAAACAAAAAAGACGGATCAAAAAGAACAAAAAGCATTAGATTTCATTCTTCCAAAAAAATTTGAGAGTTATTTGGGCTTGTAAAAACCTTGTTGAAAGGGTTTTGTGATCACAAAATATCCCACAATGTTGGATTTTTTTGATAATTTAAATCCCCCCCAGTTAAGGGTTAAAATTAGGTGCAGCAAGCTAGATTCACCTGAGCCTAATAATTGCATAATTACGTTGTATTGCTTTATATCTTCAGGTTGTGAACTGGAAGTGTTCAGTGTATTCAGCATGGGGAGCTGGAGGGTGTTGGTTCTGTTGCTTTCCTGGGTCACTTATCTTACAGGACAAAATGGTAAGTGGTCTTGTACTGTATGTGAAATGTAGTGTGTTGGGTGTGACCACACGGCATGGTCATGTCGCTGTTGTGCGCTGTGCAGCAGCATGGGCTGCAGCAGGCTCTAATTGGGTTTTATGGCCATTGCCGTTTTTGCAGTCTGCATTTTGTGGAACGGAATGTCCTGTTCTAATGTTTTGTTTTTTATTTCTGGGGCTGTGGGATGGATGTGCGGTTGCAAACCGCACATGGGTGTGCTCTCCGCATCTTTTGTGGCCCCACAGAAGTGAATAATTCTGCATCTGACATGGAAAGAAAATGTGTACCAAAAATACGTTTGTGCATGAGCTCCTAAACTGATGAAGACTGCAATGTTTAGGCAATCTGCATTGTTAATGGCTACAGCACCTTCAATACAGCGCAGCCATTAATGATGCAAATCAACTAAACAGTGCGGTCTTCATTCATTTAATCAGAGCCCATTGTAACCCTTGAGACCACAGCGTGGCCATGTTCTGACTGTGGCATGTGGTCCTATGCTTATAATTGTGGTAAATTGTGTCCTCAGATGAGCAGCTCCAGTAAAATTTACTATAGTGTCTGTTTGTAGTCTAAAAAAAAGTGTTTTTTTTTTTTTTTTGGTATTTACTGTTTTGGAGGCTTTTGCCAAAATATTTTACTAATTCAGAAGTTTTCTAACTGACTTAATTAATCAGGTGTATTCCGGCCGTCTCTTTCCAAATGTTGCACAGTCACTAAATTAGACTATAGTAAGCGTAATACCACTGCACACAAGGTTTACATGCAAATAAAAAAAAATTCTATGGCATATCTTCCTTGTGGTATATAAGCAAAATAAGAGTGCCTGCTATTTTTGTGACTATAAATCTTGATGTTTTGGTCAAATCCAGACCTTGGTCACTCAAGTCAATAATGAGAAAAAAAACTAAAATATTTAATTGTTCTCTAAAGAGAACATGATTGGTTTAGGTGATAAAAAAAAAGAATAAACAAGTCTAGTTCATGGTGAAGAAAGGGAATGCAGGTCCTAGCCTGTATAAGGGTATGTGGCTGGTACAGATGGCGCCATAGTTTATCACCTAATAACAAACTATAGAAGGCCGAAAAGACGCCTGTTTATCCAGAGGAAGACAAAAAAAACTGAGGTAGATGCCAATTTTCCTCACTTCCCGACTCAATAAGGCAATCAGAATAACTCCCTGGATCAACTACCCATCTCTAGTAGCTATAGCCTGTAATATTACAATCCAGAAATACATCCAGGCCCCTCGAACTTTAGTGAACTCGCCATCACCACCTCCTCAGGCAGAGCGTTCCATAGTCTTTCTGCAGCTTAGTTTGCTGTTCACTAAAATTCCTAGGTCCTTTTTCCATGTCAGTGTTTTACCATTTAGTATGTACTGGTGACTTGCATTATTCCTTCCTCTGTGCATAACCTTACATTTGTCAGTGTTAAACCTCATCTGCCACTTCTCTGCCCAAGCCTCTAATCTATCCAGATTCCTCTGTAGCCGTATACTGTCCTCTTCCGTGTTAATTACTTTACAGTTTAGTGCCATCTGCAAAAATTTATATTTTACTGTGCAAGCCTTCTACAAGATCATTAATAAATATATTGAAGAGAATAGGGCCCAATACTGACCCCTGAGGTACCCCACTAGTGACAGTGACCCAATCTGAGTGTGTACCGTTAATAACCACCCTCTGTTTTCTATCATTGAGCCAGTTACTTACCCACATACAGACATTTTCTCCCAGTCCAAGCATTCTCATTTTGTATACTAACCTTTTATGTGGTACAGTGTCAAATGCTTTGGAGAAGTTCAGATATACGACATCCATTGACTTGCCACTGTCAAGTCTAGAACTTACCACCTCATAGAAACTGATTAAACTAGTTTGACATGACCGATTCCTCATGAAGCCATGCTGATATAGCGTTATTTGCTTATTTTCATTGAGGTACTCCAAGATAGCATCTCAGAGAAAACCTTCAAACAGTTTACCCACGACAGATGTTAAACTTGCAGTCTATGGTTTCTGGGTTCTGTTTTTGGACCCTTTTTGCATATTGGCACCATTTGCTATGCACCAATCCTGTGGAGCACTCCCTGTCAGTATAGGGTCCTTAAATATCAGAGATAAGGGTCTGGCTATGACATTACTTAATTCTCTCAGGATACGGGGGTGTATGCCATCTGGTTCCGGCGATTTGTCTATTTTAATCTTTTTACACCTAGGCTGAAATGAATCTAAATGTAACTAGGTAGAAAGTTGCTCATAATAATTGGTACTATATAATGAACCGCATACAATGGTGTATCGTATGGCAGAAGATGACGAGGTAGTAAGTAAACTAAGGAATAGAGTTAAAGACAATTTGAACGGTTATGTAGAGAGTCGGGGGCAACCCCAGTGCCAGCATTTAAGAGCTTACCACAGAGGAGAAGCGGCAGTATAGAAGGGACCCCCGTGGCACAGAGTGTAAGGGTTGCAGGGGAGATGTCGACCACGCGGTCTCGTGAGGCATGGTAGGAGGTAGCGTGGTAAGTCCCACAGGGTCTCTTGAGGCTGATGGGAGCGAGAGGCAGGGTGGAGTTTCATTATAGGCAGCGCAGCCATCTTGGATATTGGAAAGAAGGGCAAGGGGAATGAAGTATTAAGATAATTGTGATGACAGTGAGTGGTGATTTGGAAAATGGGAACTGTCTAAAAAAAAAAAAAAAAAAAAAAAAAAAAAAAATAGACGTGTATTTAAGTATTGAGGATGGGTGAGGGTAAAGTGTGTGGATAGGATGGTGTGCGTTTAAGAATGAGGAAAGATGGTGGGGGGGGGGGGTAAGGGTGAGTGATTATGTGTGGGGGGGAGGGATGTGAAAGGTGTAACCTATGTGGAGAATAGGTGTGATGTGTGGGACAAAAAAAAAGCTGGTCTGGGGTGCATACTACCTCTAGTGTCCATGTAGGGTCAATGGGTATGGAAGGTAAAATTTTTGATTAGTTACAAAGCACCAAAAGAAGGCTTCACATAACACACGCATATATGGTAAACTAGGGATGAGCGAATTTCATATTTTAAAGTTTGGGTTGTGGTATTTACTGAATTGCGTTATGGATTTAGTTACCGCGGACCGCAACACAATTACATGACGGAATGCCTTTAGAGGCCTTCCGTCATAATAGTCTATGGCCTGCATAACAGATCCGTCCGGTTTCTGTTATGCTGGAGTCCTCTCCAAAATGCTTTGCGTTCCTTTAGCAGACGTACATGGTTCCTGCCTCGTCGTGGGCATTGTACTTTTTCGATGATTTGGAACTTAGATTGGGCAATGTTGGGATTTGGTGAAGTGATCAGGGATTGGAAGCCAGTTCTTCTTGCATCTGATGGTAGATTTGTGGCTAATGATACGGTCACATATTACGTGGTTTCTCCCACATAGAGTAGCCCGCATGGCATTTGATAAGGTATATGACAAATGTTGAGTCGCATGAGCAGAAATCTCTGGATAGGATTTAACTGTGTGTGATGTGGTCTCCTTTTTATAATTTTGGAGCTGCAATGAAGACAAGGAAAGGTGCTGTGTCCTAAGGAAGGTTTGTCTCAGCTGAAGTATCTTTCTTCCTACATTTAATGAGTATATCCTTAAGGTTGGTATGCTGTATATTATATAGTACCAATTACTATGAGCAACTTTCTACCTTGTTACATCTAGATTCATTTCAGCCTAGGTGATAAACTATGGCTCTATCTGTACCAGCCACAAACCTGCGTACCCCTATACAGGCTAGGACCTGCATTCCCTTTCTTCACCGTGAACTAGACTTGTTTCTTTTTTTTTTTTTTTTTTTTTTTTTTTTTATGAACTAAACCAATGTTATCTATTTTTATTTTTTGCTTTTTCATTAGTGACTTGTCCAAGGTCTGGATATAACACGCACAAAAATAGGCATTCTCATTTGCTTATACCATAAGGAAGATATGTCATAAAAGATCATTATTCATTTTTTTTATTTGCATGTAAACCTTAAGTGTGCAGTAGTATTACTTATTGTTTGGATTATATCCACTCCACTGAAGCACCTGACCCTTTGGACAGCGAGTGCAGCCCAATTTAATTACGCTGATAAATTAGACTAGGCATATTGTTGTTCTGACCCAAGGGCGGTGTCAGCACCCGGCATACCTGGGCAAGTGCCGGGGCCCACAGCACAGCTGCCAGAAGCAATGATCACTTCTATCAATACAGATGGAAGCGCTTATTGCTGGGTCCTGTCACCCACCACTCAGCTCCCTGTGCTCCTCCCCTCCTTCAGGCCAGCCACGCTCTGAATGGTGAAGCAGGAAGACTTCTCCCTGCTCCACTATTCAGCCTGCAGTCACAGATCATGCTGCCGGCCTGTGTGGGCAGAGCCTGCAGCACGGTAATCTGCATAGGCTCTGCCCCACAGTGCTTCAGAGCTATCTGTGCCTGCAGGGAAGAGGACTGAGCTTCAGGAACAGGACAAGGTGAGTAGTTACTGTAATTTTAAGAGGGGTCAGAGGTCTTTATTACTGTGAAGGGGGCATAGTGGGCATTACAACTGTGGCACAGGGCACACTTCTGTACAAAACTACTGTGAAGGTTGTACAAAGAGGGCAATACTACTGTGAAGGTGTGCTATTTATTTATTTTTTGTATGGGGAAGGGGGGGGGGGGGGGCGGAGGAGTGCCAGAAAAAGGACCTGCCCCAGGTGCCAAACACCATAGGCACGCCACTGAAGCAGAAAACTATTTGCTCCCTGCTCCACCGTGGAGCGCTGGTGGCTCAAAGCAGCAGCATGATGTCCTCACACATCGTCCTGCTGCTCTATGTAGGAGGAGGAGTGGGGCAAGCTGGGACTCTGCCTCTGCTCATCCTACACAGCAGTGCGATGTGTCACAGTATCCTGGTGCTGGGGAGCGCAGATCATGGGAGGAGCCAGGTGATTGAGGCGAGGAGTATTTATTTGTTTGTTTTTTCACTTCCTGTGAAGGGGGCACATCTGGGCATAACCACTGAAGGGGGCACTGGGCACATATCTTGGCATATCCACTGTGAGGGGGCACATATCTGAGCAGACCTGAGGGACAAACACTGGGTAGAAAATAAAAGTAGGCACATAAGGACTGATTCGCATATATCTGCTCTGTGTAAGGTATTTAAACTATAATACATGCAGTTTCATTGCTGTAAGCGCCGTGCAAAATGCCACAAGGGGGCCCATGTGAAGCTGGAGCCGGCCCTGGTCTGACCTCTGGTGGTTTTTCAGTTAGATGGATTCATATTCACTTAGACTGGTCTAATTTAGGGCTCATTTACATGACCAAGCTGTTTTTTGCCGGCCACAAATTGCGGATCTGCAAAACACGGATGGCTCCTGCGTGCCTTCCGCAATTTGTGGAAAGGAACAGGAGGCCTATTATAGAAATGCCTATTGTCTGCAAAACGGACAAGGATAGGACTCCTAATATTTGCGGGGCCACGAACGGAGCATCGGATGCGGACATCAGTGCTGTCCATCTTTTGCGGACCCATTAACATGAATGGTACCGTATGTGGAACGCAGAAAACGGCCCTTATACGGAACGCAAAATACGTTTGAGTGACCGAGCCCTTAGACTGAGTAAAAACTTCAGTTATTTCCATCAGTAATTGAGCCAAAACCAGGTGTGGGGCAAAAACGCAGAACAGGGGCAGATATATTATATCTTAGGCTTCAATATGGGTTTTGGATCACAATTCGGGCTCATTCAGACGGCCGTATGCTATCTGCAAAAATGCAGATCCGTTTTTTTGCGGATTAGATGCTGACCCATTAACTTATATGGAGCCCTTTTCTATTCCACAGTTCCGCAAAACAAATGAAACATGTCCTATACTTTGTCAGTGAAAATCAGGACCTGGCCCGATTGAAGTCTATGGGTCCGCAAAAATGCTGAATGCCATCAGTTTTTTTTTGCGGATCCGCGAATAAAGATGGCATTCAGTATTTTTGCGGACAGCATACAGCCATCTGAATGAGCCCTTAGTGTTAACCTGAACTTGCAAATCGCAAGTTCGCTAATCTAAAAATTGCAGGACCACAACGGAATTCTATGATGGCATGTGCCACGGCGGCCTAGAAGAGGCATTCTGTCATAATAGAAGTCTATGCTAGCCATAGCATCCGTCCCCCATTGACAATGGTTTTAGAGATAATAATACAACCAGATCCATTCACAACAGATGCAGATATTTGTATTATGACGGAAGTGATTTTGCTGATCCATGACTCAGATGTGAAAGTAGCCTTAGTTTCACCTAACAACCAAATTCCACCTTTCATTTTCCAAAGATTTAACGACCATTTGTTGTAAAATCAGAAAATTGTGCAGGTGTTGCAACACAGGTGCAACAAAGTAAATAAATTGTATAGACACAACAAGGGTATCAAGGAGAGAATGCGATGAATGTGGCGCAGACACTGAATGTGCCCCACTGAACTCTGAAGTACTGCAGATTGCTCAGTTATAAGGTTCAAAGCCCATCCCTAAGGGCTCATGCACATGAACGTATTTTCCTTCTGCGTCTGTTCTTTTCCCTGGCACCAGCATGGCTCCCAATGCCAACACAGATGTCACGTGGATCAGAACATCTGGGGGGCATAGCCTTCAGTGGTGGTATTGCACCACAAACTAAAGTAGGGCATGTCTGTTTTTTCCATTGACCAACAGTCAATGGAAAAACAAGGATGTGTGAATAAACACTTGTCAATGGATACATGTAGTATCTATGGAGAACATGGACGGCACACGTCTGCGATTTACTGTGAATGAAGCCTTAGGCCTTGTTTACATTTACATTTTTCACTGACTTGTGCTGTCCTGGAAATTCGGGTTGTAAACGATAGAGTACATACATATGGGTCCGCGCTAAACTTGAATGGGCAGTGTTTCACAAACAGGCGGTCTTCAGAGATTTCACAGATGCATCCCCGCTATATGGTCTCTAGCAACCAGAAATGCGACTTCCTTCAAAAGGAACAGATCATAGTGCAATACCCGAATATACCTTTTAAAGAGAATTTATTGTACTTACAATAAAACAACTTGCATATAGCGTATAAACATGCCCGACCCAGGTTTCTCCTTGGCTTCGTCTGGAGCGTAACAATCAAATCCACCCGAACTCTGATTTAAATGATCCCTGATCACATGAGCTTAGAATAACATGTCATTTCCGGTTGTTTTATTGTAAGTACAATAAATTATACCTTTTTAAAAAGATTTGGGTATTGCACTATGATCTGTGCCATTGCTGTAGCATTGCTGGTTGCTATCGAGACCCTATACCAGGGATGCATCTGTGAAGCTGTGAAGACCGCCTGTTTGTGAAACACTCCCTAGTCAAGTTTAGCACAGACCCATATGTATGTACTCTCTTGGATTTTATTGGAGAAGGGACTTACTCCGACGTTATTGGGACTGCTGCTCATTTTATATTCCTGGGATCGCACATTTTATTTGGGTTGTAAACAATGGCATGCAGTAGGAGCATGGAGATTGAAGTGAAGACTCAGGGAAAAGTTGACAGGTACACTATTGTACTCTGTAGGAGACTAGATTATGTTTACAGTTAAAGGGGATTTCTAGGAGTTTAATACTGGTCACCTTTCCTCTGGATGGGTCATCAGTATCTGGACCCCACTGATCAGCTGTTTGAGAAAGCACCACAGCCTTCTTACAGCTTTTCCTAGGCCAGTGATGACTCGTTCCTTGGTCATGTGGCTTTGGAGCACCTCAACTCCATAGAAGTGAATGGGGCTGAGCGAGATGCCAAGCACAGCCGCTATACAATGTACAACACTGTGCTTGGTAAGCTGCAAGCTCAAACAGCTGACCGGTGAGGGTCCCCACCAACAGGTACTGATGACCTATCTAGAGGATAAGTCATCAGTTCTAAAGTCATGTTTTTTGTTTATGCTATCGGAATAACAATCACTCAAGCCAGTTTTGAAGATGGTATGTCTTTTGGCTTCTGACTTCAATGTGTTTTGGAGTTGTACAATAGCTTTACCTCCATACTGTAATTGCTCAACCATCCTATTGATGCCAGCTTATTTTTGTAATGTTACTAAGTTGTTGTTTTTTTTTTCTTTCCTTTTCTTGGCAGCTCCTCCGAATACTGTGTTCTATCAGTGCAACAGAACATCTATAGGTGTTGCTGTTAAAAGTGATCCCTTAAACAACAAAATGTTGTTGGATCCTGGAAGCCTGACCTTGGGGAAGTGTCCTGTCTCCAGTACCACTGCACTACAAGGCTTCTTGGTGTTTGAGTACAGTCTCAATATTTGTGGGTTCTCCAGGATGGTAAACTTTTTAAAATCCTTATGGAAAGTGTTGTGTAGCCACACATGTGTACACTTATTTTCTGCAATTGAATTGCATGTTTTATCTACAGCATTTACAGGAGCAGCAGAATGGATTAAATTAAAATCTCATCCACCCCACTGCAGAAAACTTGACCAGCAGTATGTCAATTTATGGATCTTTGCCACAGATCTTGCCCAGCTATCACCTCTGCTGTATAGGGACAAGAGATATACATCAGAAGTGGAATTTGATCTGAAGTTTAGGAATAACTTTGTTCACAACGAATTTTAATTTTCTTGCACTTAGTCATAACAAATCAACTTTTTATTTTTAATTTTTTTGTCAAATGGTGGCTACTCATGTTACAAAGAGTAAGAAACCCAGGAACACATGTGCAGCCAGCCAATCTGCTGATGGCCATCCCCTGTGATGTCCTAGAGAAGCCTCATCCCACCCCAGCCTCTGCCATTTTACTGTGAGCAGAGCATAGGGACAGATGTGGTAAGCTCTAGGGACAGTGTTTCACAAATCTTTTAATTGTAGAATATTGGATAGGGAGACTGCAGGGACAGTGTAGGGAGCATGGGGAGACTGCAGGGACAGTGCAGACTCAGTGTAATTGCCCTTTACATCTAGTTCGCCTGCTGTGCCATTCATACTTAATCTTTTCTGTTTTACATAGACTTCATGAGCATCAGACTTGGCATCAACAGGCCATGTAATATTTAGGTGCATTTTTCTAGTTTGCATGCTGCCCCGTTCATATAGTTACTGATTCAGTTACTGTACACTATGGCCAACAGTTTCCTGAGCCCTCAAAAGGAATGAGCAGTGGCAAATTTTGCTGTAGCAACAGCCACAGCAAAAGGCCAGAGCTGCCACTGTCATCCCATCCAGCAGTTGAGTTTTGACCAACAAACCAGCTGTACTGGAATGGTTAACTTTCTTTTCAACATCTCAATTGATGTCAGACACACAGCCAGGAATCTGTGGGTTCCTCTGACACCATGCTTTGTTAACGATGGCCAGAGGGTAGAGAAAGGCGCTCATGGGGTGAGTGTGTTTAATAAGTGGAGAATGCACTAAAATAAATGTTTTATGTATGCTCACCTATTAAGGTTGCACCTAATTGGGTGCAACCCTAGTAGAGGTTGTATGTAGACGGTTCAGTTGGTGCAACCCAGATATATCGGAATCCCTTGGGTGGGAGCCACCCCACCACTGGGGTTAGACAGTGGGAACGAGAAGAAAGGACGCTTGACTGTTTCGGTCGAACGTATGGACAGTACAAATTATCCAGTTGTGATAGTGCGCCTCCTACTGTCCATACGTTCGACCGAAACAGTCAAGCGTCCTTCTCGTTCCCACTATGCTTAATTGGCATGGCCCAGCAACAATCTCTGTGCCCGCTGTCCTGCAACTGCCTCCTTTTGCTGCTCCTCCTACTCAGGAAGTAATGCATGTTGCTGGATCTACTCCACTTTTTTTTTAGTGAGGACAGTCAGCAGCTACAGGCCAGCACAGACTTGGAGGAGAGGTCCGTTTTGTCCTCCCTTAGTCATAATCGCTAGTTGCATGCCTGTCGGATGGGAGCACATGTTGTGAGCAGTCAGGGACATGGCCATGAGGGTTACTAAGAGATGACCAGACAGTAGTGGATGATGATGTAGCCGATTGCACATAGGAGCCAGGTGAATGGGGGGGCATCATCAGGGGGTGAGGTTGGCAGCAGACGCATGAGAAAGCAGCAGGGTGGGAGATCTGGGGGTAGACCATCTGCTACTCGGAGCTTACCTGTCATGAAACCACTAGCAGTGTATGGGTTCATAAAGGCAGTAGGCAGTCAGCACTGAGTAGTGGGGGGGGGGGTAAAAATGCTATTCTTGGCAGTGTAGGACGTTAGTATGGCTATATGAAGACATGTGGGTAGAAGGTGAAATGCGGTCAGGGTGCTAATGTTGGCACTACGGCCCTGTTTCAACACATGGAGCGTCACCATAAAGTGGCCTGGGAAAGCCGTGGTACAGCCTGACACGGCAACTGCTGAATCTCCCAGCGGCCTGCACACCTCCAGCAGTCAGGGCTGCTTAACATCTGCAAAAGGAAGCTGTCATCTCTTCCCTTTTTGTCTATTCCTCCTGATGCTTCTCCTCATTGTACGTGTTTCACCAGCAATGGCTAATGGCGCAGAAGCTTGACCGTGCACCTGGCCAAGTTGCTGGTACTAAAGTCTCTCCCTTTCCATATTATGGACTCTGAAAATTCCAAAGCACTGATGGCTTGTACCCAGCTAAGGTGGAGAGTCCCAAGCTGTTACTTAAAAAAAAAAAGCTATATAAGCCCTGCACACGTATGTTGAGCAGAAAGTGGGTCAGTCCTTGAGCCTGTCGGCGTCTGGTACAGGTCATGTCAGCGCTGACGTGTGGAGTTCTAACTATGGTCAAGGACAATGCATGTCCTTTACAGCCCACTGGGTAAATGTGGTTCTGGTCCAGGCACACCAGCAACTTAGCCAGGTGATGGCAATGCTGCCTCCATTTTAATTGTGGAATTTCTGCGCCAATGGCCTTCTCATGCTCTAACTTGTCCTCAGCCTCCACTATAGACACAGGTCAGATTAGTCCTCCAGCATACCACCTATGCAATGCATAGTGTTGTCATGCTGTTCTGCACCTGGTCAGCCTGGGCAAACAGTCACACCAGGGAGGAACTGCTCTACGTTGTAAACCAAGAAATCAAATCCTGGCTGTCCCCTCACCAACCGGAGATTAGAACCTTGGTCACCAATAACGGGAAGAACATTCTGTCTGCACTGCGTCAGGGAGGGCTAACCTATGTGCCCTGCATGGTGCATGTCTTCACGCTCGCTGTCACCCGGTTCCTGAAGTCTTCCCAACTGCAAGACCTCTTGAAAATATCATGGAAACTCGTAATGGTGAATCGGGTGTAGATCAACCAGGATTTCCAGACAGGTGTCTGATGCAACAGACTAGATCATTCTGGTGACAAATGGCCCTTTACTTCTGCCCTCATTATGATGCCACACATCTGCTGCCACTGCTGTTGGCCTCCACCCCACTCTGTTCTCAGGCCACTATTGTAGCTCTTCATGCTGTTGCCACCCTGTTATGGGGCCAATAGTGTATCTGTTTGGCTGTGTTGACATCACCATTCATTTTTTTCATTCTTCTGACCAGTTCGAACAAGATCTGCTTTTACTTTATTGGCACTGCCTCCATGTCTGTCTTTTGTTCCACTAAGTGTTATTGGGACACAGCTCCTGCAGGGGCATGCAGTTTTTTTATTTTTTTTGTTTTACTGAAGGCTGCTGTATGCTTTTCTTTTGGCCTAACAGAAGGGATAAGCTAGGATTGTTGGCATACATGATGATGGCTCAGAAAAACTGAAGTGTGAACTTGGCCTAACTGTTTAGCTACCAGAAAGGATTAGCTATGCATATTGGTGCAATGTACACTGATACTTTTCCGTAAGTTACATACATAGTAACCTAGTTCTATAAGGCTGAAAAGACATCTGTTCAGCCTGTTATCCTGCAAGTTGATCCAGAGAAGGGCAAAAAAAATTAGGTGGAAGCCAATTTTTTCCCCCATCAGGCAATCGGAATAACTCCCTGGATCAACGACCCGTCTCTAGTAGCCATAGCCTGTAATATTACACAAGAAATACATCCAGGCCCCTCTTGAACGCTTTTGGTGAACTCACTATCACCACCTCCTCAGGCAGAGAGTTCCATAGTCTCACTGCTATTACCATAGAGAATCCTGTTCTATATTTGTGTACAAACCTTTTCCTCCAGATGCAGAGGATTAGTTTAACTGCAGACTAGGACAGACCTGAGTTAATGCACTTCATGACAAATTAATTTAACTAACCAAATTTCTTGGAGAGTGTTGGCGGTGTCCAAATCGAATTTTTGAAGACTTTGCTCCTCTCTAGATACAGCAATTGCTTGCCCCCATAGTTGTTTCCTGTGCAGCAGATCTGTTTACACAGGGCCATCTTCTGCGAAAGAAACAATGATTTTAGATTATCGGGAACAAGTATTTCTACAAACACTAATCTCCGATAGTTGGACACATCAGTAGGTGTAAATACCTTTTTCAAACCATATGATGCTGCTCACTTTACCAGCTAGTTGAGAAAAGCTCTGAAAGCAACTGCAATCCTTATTATACAATGAGTGCTGGAAAGTAAGGGGGGGAGGAGGAGGGGGGGGGGATGATACTGGGTTAGGCTTTACTTTTTGTACTTGAAGGGGTTGTCTGGGTATGAACTCGTTGCCTATGTATGAGTGGAGTATTGGTGCATTTCCTTGCCCATTTGTCCCGGTGACTGCTAGCCAGTTGTGGGCTGTCCTTCAGGATGGATTGTGCATGTAGGTAGGGATAGTGGTGTGGGCAGAGCTTGAGTGTCTCTGTAGC
The DNA here is from genome assembly GCF_905171765.1 of Bufo bufo. Lineage (NCBI taxonomy): Eukaryota > Metazoa > Chordata > Amphibia > Anura > Bufonidae > Bufo > Bufo bufo. The sequence continues at coordinate 290,008,125 of NC_053390.1, read as the reverse complement.
CTAACTTAACAACTTAAAGGGGGAGCGAAAATTTGTAAAGCTAAAAATATGTGTAAAATGAACTGACACAAAAAAAACAGAAAAAAAAATTAAGTTTGCTTAGCATTTAGTTTGAATACATTTATCAGTCTAACATTTTCCGCTAGCAAAAAACAAATCTGAGATGAACCTATAACTTGGCATTAGCTCCATCTAGAGGTACAATTGGCATACTACCAGTGTGCAGATTTGGTTATTAAACTCCTGCAAAAAAAAAAAAAAATTGTTCACTGACCTGCTAGAAAGGTACATGGTGTAATCTTCTGACCAGTGTCTGTATTTGCGAGTTATCCCCTCCCTTCTGCTTCTCAGCTGTGTCGTGTGACCGACAATCAGACTCTCCAACTGACACAGCATCTTATGTGTGGACAGGAAGTCAGTTTCTCCATGTATTCCTATGGGAGCTGCAATGTCTATCTCATAGGAATAAATAGAGAAGTAACTGACTTCCTCTCCTGTGTCAGTTGGTCACCTCACACAGCTACAATTAGAGAGGGGATACCTCACAAATGGACACTGGTAAGAAGATTACATTTCCTACAGGTTAAATCATGTACCTTTCTAACGGGTCAGAATGCAAATTTTACTTTTAAAGTGGTATTAACATTAATTCACTAATATTTTGCTATGTGTATGAGTTAAAACTTGAGTAATGTCTTCACCAGCTCCTCACTGCAAACATCCATAACCCCACACTAGATATTTTCTCTTCACAGACCTCTGGCAATACTGTAACTTTCTTTACGGAATTGGTCTACAGGCCTAATGCTGCACCAAATGTGTTTTCTCGGCCTTTTCAACAGCAGATCACCTGCATATCGGATATGTAAGTTCTCCTTCAGGCGCTCCCCACAACCGTTAACCCTTTCAGATGGGTGGACACTGACCCATTCAATAGGTGTTTTCACATGGGCAATGTTATATTTTGGTCCCCTTTTCCTGCAAGACTTGAGGCCCCTTTAGCCGTGTGGATAATTATTTGAAATTTGAGTGACTGGTCATTGAGTAATGTGAAGCCATACAGCGATCAGACAAGGAGACTAGAACTTTTTTTTCACTGATCACTTCTCACGTTAAATTATTAATCAGCATGAATTCCACATGTGTAAAGGGGGTATCAACTAAAAATGAGTAAATGCTAAGTTATAGAGAGAACACTCACAATCCATCCATTTAAAGTTTTGTCATTTATGGGCAAATTTACAGGGCAACTATCGGGAATGAATATTAGTATGAACGCTCGTTCCTGATCGTCCTATGTAAAGGTGCCACTGATCGCATGAATAAGCAAAATGATTGTTCATACGGACACCAAATTGTTTCTGGGCAGCAGATCACCATTTACACCACAACCTGCTGCCCAGAAACCATGTATAAAGACGAGCGATGGCAGTAGTGATCACTCATCACTATGACTTCTACACTACATACAGCCCTCTACCTCCACCGACAAAGACAATCCTCAGGAACGATTCTTTCCCAATAAATGCTCCATCGGCACATGTAAATGTGTCTTTGTGCCTCACATGGTTGTCAATTTTCAACACTTCTAAATGGGCCTTTAACCATGTGAATGAGTCTTGGAAAATGGGACCACACAGGAAGTGTCAAACGTGTCTGTGTTTACAATCCAAAACATGACTATCCTCATTATCCAGCTAAAATTTTCTTTAAAGGGGTTGTCCACTTTTTACTAGTGATGGCCTATCCTGAGGCTAGGTCATCAATGAGATCGGTGGGGGTCAAACTCCCCTGCTGATCAGCTGTGTTAGGAGAAGGCGGCACTTGTAAGAGCACTGCTTTCTCTGCTGTTTACCTGCTTGCTGCAGCTATTGCGATGGTGAACAGTTATAATTAAGTGTGGTGTTCCCATTCACAAACGGCTGTGTCCAAGAGCATAGGAAGGAGCCATACCATAGAAGTGAATGGGGATGCCATACTTGTAATTACACATGCTCACCACTGCAATTGCTGTGGTGTCAGACCCCTAGCGATCTCATATTGATGACCTATCCGGAGGATAAATAATGGTAAAAAGCTGGCAACCACTTTAACCCTATTGCTACCAGTACCAAACATGTACAGCACTGGATTGATAGGCAAACATGGCGCCTGCTCACACGGGCTAATTTCCAGGTAATTAAAGCCTTTAGATGCCGTGATCAATTGAGATCACAGCATCTGAATGGTCAAAAACCTGGAAGCTCATGCTTCCGGGCTTGTTAACGGCATCCTGTGGCCGTTATACCTAGAGGCTCTGCTCTCTGCACATTGACAAGACCAGGCAGTGTAAATGTAATTACACCTGGCCCTGTCAAAGTGCAGAGGGCACAACGGTTGTAGAGAGAGCTGAGCCTCTAAGTCAGTGATGGTTAACCTCCAGCTGTAGTGAAACTACGACTCCCAGCATGCTCCAGTCATGTGGTTAACCATCACAGCTCTAGGTGTAATGGCAAAGCCCCTGTTGCTCCTAGAAGCTCATTTGCATATATTTGCTCAGCAATGTGGGCACATGGGACCAACACAGATGTCATAAGCTGCCAAGTGCCCATGTAACAGATCAGCCAGTGTCATCGGTGCAGATCTGCTGATGAGTGTATAAGCTGTCAGAAGTTCAGTAATGGAGATGACCGATTCAATGTGAATCCAACAGCCTGCTTGTTTGCAAATGCAATAAAACTGAACGCTGTAGAATAAAACTTTTAATTTGTCTTTATTAAAAACTTAAGGGGTTCTTTGAACTTTTTTAATATTGATGACCTATCCTCAGGATATCAGGTCATCAATATCAGATTGGCGGGGTTCTGATACCCGGCACGTAAGCCATATGAAGGGAAGGTGTGCATGTGCTGTCCTTTCCTGCTGGTCTATAGCAAAGGAGCAGGAAGAGATGGGAGGTGGCACGTGCACACTGCATGTGCCTTCCCTTCATGCAGTTGATCTGCAGGGGTGCTGTAAGTCAGACCCCCGCTGATCTGATAATCATGACTTATCCTGAGGATGGGGGATCAATATTGGAAGCCCAGAGAACCCCTTTTAAAAAGTGAATTTTAGGATCCTCCTACAGCTTGGGGGAGACTGCGGTGGCAAGTTTGTGGTGATGTGACTATTTGCTATGGGAAAAGTATTAAATGTGTTGGAAACATTGTGTTTTTTTTTTTTTTCTCTAAGGGTTACTATGTAAAATGTACGGTATGTAACAATACTAGTTAAAAATTAACTCCTTGTTTAAATTTTTAGATCATTCAACCCTACACCTATCGAAACTACAGTGATGGTGCAAGTATTCGGAGTAGGGCAACTTAGCTTTTCGTTCCAGTTCATGAATGGTAAATATCTTGTCATTCTTTGGAAGCCGTCCCAGGAGTGTTAAATTGGGACATGTCTACTAGTAGTTGTCTGTTAACGCAAGAATAATCTGCTTTCCTGAGGATGGTAAACTGAACTGCCTGGTACTATTGATCAGAATAGTGTATGACGCACATGCTTATGTTCTGGATCAATTTCACATAGTTCCTGAATACAGCTCTTATAGCCTGCTAAGCTGGGGCGTTGCTAGGGTCTCAAAAGATCTGGGGCCCAAGCCCCAATGAATATGGCCCAAGTCTCTACCCTCACACCATTTTACTGTACTTGCTATACAGCAGCACGTACCTTCTCACATCCAGGGCATCCCAGGTGACGTCTCCTCTGATGTAGATATTATCCTCTCCATTCGGTCTGGACACTTCTTTGAGCCGCACCTTGTCTCTGCAAAGTGTGACAGACCTCTTGGATTCCTCACTTTTCTATCATCCCCTAACCTAGAATCCCCACTGTTATCCTGCTGCTCACTGCGCTCCCCAATACCCCCAAAGGCCTCATGCACATGACCGTTGTTTGGGTCTGCATCCGAGCCGCAGTCAATTCACTTCAATGGGGCTGCAAAAGATGCGGACAGCTCTGTTCCGAGGTCTGCAAAAAAAATAATTGATACTATTCTTGTCTGTTTTGCGGACAAGAATAGGCAGCTATATCAATGGCTGGCTGTGCCGTTCCATAAATTGCGGAACGGACACCATCTGTGTTTTGCGGATCCTCAATTTGCAGTATTTGCATGAGGCCAAATACTGAAGAAATACTGCCATACAGATGGTTTCCCCCCCCCCATAGTAATGGTGCTCCTTAAAGTCCAACCAATAGTAGTTTCCTTTCTAGAAGGCCCTCATTAGTAATACTGCCCCAACCGTGATAACGCTCCCCAAGAGTGCCTCCATTAGTACAAGAGCCTTCCAGTATTAATAATGACCTCACAGAGCCCTCAGTAGTAATAAGGCGCGCCCCTCCCATAGTGCTTAGTAAAAAGGCAGATCTATGTCCCTCCTATAGATCCCCCCAGTAGTAACGCCTATAGTGTCCCCTGGATTTATATTACTCCTACACTGCCCCCAGTATTTCTACTGCGCCATACTGTTATAATGCTTGCCCTGAAGTGCCCCCTGTAGTTTTATTCCTCCCTCTACCATACAGTCCCATGTAAATAACATCACACAATTTCTCCTGCCCCTCCAAATTAGTCCTATGTACATGACATCACTCCCCTCCCTTCTGTGCCTCCAATATATAGTCTTGTGTAAATAACACTTTTTTCCCTCCCTCTGACAGTACCATGTAAATAGCATCACACAATCTCTCCAGTCCCCTTCAATATACAGTCCCAAGTAAATATCGCCAACTCAAACATGCAATCCCATGTAAACCTCACCCCCTCAACATTCAGTCCCATGTAAATGACCTCCCTAACATACAGTCCCAGATAGGGGCGTAGCAGTTGCTACCGGGCCTAGGAGCCTGAGGGGGCCCAAAGACCCTTGTGCCACATAAGACAACAGTATTCTAGAAAGTGCATGCTGGGAGGGCATTGTTATAGATTTTGCACTGGGGCCCAGAATCTTCACGTTACACCTCTGGCTGGAGGGAAGGGGTTAGGTCAGGTATTTGGTATGGGTATGGGGGGGATACAGTTAACATTTTGGACTTGGCCAGCAGGAAGGTTATGTGCTTCCCTGGCAACAAAGCACTGAGGGAAGGGGGGCCCAAGCTAAACTCTTGCCCCAGGGCCCTTGAGCCTTTAGCTACGCCCTTGGTCCCAGTTAAATAGCCATTGTCCCCAAATATGGTCTTTTATACCCCAGAGGACAAAAAATATTTTAGTATTCAATTTTTCCAGTGTACTGCAGTCTATATAGACATCAGTGTTTCATACATTACATCATTAATAGCTTAAAGGGGTTGTCTCGCTTCAACAAATGGCATTTATTATGTAGGAGTTAATACAAGGCACTTACTAATGTATTATGATTGTACATATTGCCTCCTTTGCTGGCTGGATTAAATTTTCCATCACATATACTCCTTGTTTCCATGGTTACGACCACCCTCCAATCCAGCAGTGGTGGTCGTGCTTGCACACTATAGGTAAAAGCACTAGCCTGTGTGCGTTCCCATATTCCCGGCCACCAGAGGCCGGTGGCTTTCCTATAGTGTGCAAGCACTACCACCACTGCTGGATTGCAGGGTGGTCGTAACCATGGAAACGAGCAGGGTATAATGCAATGGAAAAACTATTGAAACCAGCAAAGGAGGCAATATAAAAAATACATTAGTAAGTGCCTTGTATTAGCTTTTTCTAAATGATAAATGCCACTTACTGAAGTGAGACTGCCCCCCCTCAATATTAATTTCTATGACCACATTAGAACATCATGCATAAGTCACACCTCGTGTACACTTCTTGACTGGTTAAAAGTTCCACGTGACCACCACCAACCATCAATATGCATGAGGAAGGCTTAATGATTTAATTGGCTGTTTTCCAACACGTATGAGAATGAATAGCTAACACATTTTAACCTTTTAATAATTAGTGCTGATTCCATTATCTTTGAGTATTTGTTTGCCATAAAATAAAACTGGAGTATGGGGGAAAAAAAAAACTAAATTATCTCAACTAGTTAGTCCTAGTCAGAACATGTTTTAATCAATCACCTGGGACCTCTATTTTCTTAACAAGTACATCACAATTCATCAATACCCATACTATTCCTTCACTTTAACGCTAAACTCAATTTTAAAGCTGGATGGTCAACTGGCTTCAGGCATTTTTCAAAGTGAAAAGCAATTGGCAAGAGAAGAAGTAAACCGATGATAACATGAGACAGTTCTCACTGATAAGGCCTTGTTCACATCAGCGTTCAGCCTTTCCGTTCTCCTTCTCCGTTATAGGAGCAGGAAAATGGAAAGGACGGATTCGGCTCATAACTGAGCCTACGGACCTCATAGACCCCCATAGACTATAATGGGGTCCATTAGGTTTCCGCTCAGAAGATGATTTTGGAGCGGAGACAAAAGTTGTGCATGCAGGACTTTTGTCTCCGCTCCAAAATAATCTTCTGAGCGGAAACCTAACTGACCCCATTATAGTCTATTCAGTCTGCAAACCGTATCTGCAGAGTACAGGTTCTTTAGAACTATTATCGGCTACAACACAGACCAGAATAGGACATGTTCTATAATTTGCGGAATAGCCCCATAGAAAGTAATGGGTCAGTGTGCTATCCACAAACAATTCACACAGATGGAAAAAAATGGTTGTCTGCATGAGGCCCAAGACTGCATATTGACTTCTTTTTTTTTTTTTTTTTTTTTTTCTCCCATCCCAGATGACTTCACAGCACCTTCAGATGTAAAACAATTCTTTCTTGGCTCTCCAATTTTCTTGTCTATATCCGTGGACACAGGAAATCATTTGCCTCTGCAGCTCTTCGTGGATGAATGCATTGTTGCTGCTACAGAAGTCCTTAGTGATTCAGCTCAATATGTCTTGATCAACAATCATGGGTAAAAGTCATCATAAGCCATGCTTGCTTCCAGCTTAGAAGTTACCCTACAAAGAACTATAACTTGCCTGTTACATTTGTATCATATCACACCCTAAGGGTCCTTTTCACGTACAGATCTGGCAGATTATGGGGACTGAAGCAAACTCTCTGTCTGTCAGATCATCAGCAGAGATGAGGTACATTTGCATAGAGAAGGACCATAAGGCTTTGTTCCTGAAGCAAAGTCTGGCACAGGCAGAAGTCCTCGAACTTTTCAATGCTACTACAGTGAAACGCCAAATACGACTGGCTCGCTGTTCATTTTAGTCCAAGAAGGTTACAACATACACTGAAAAACAATGAGTCCTTGGATCACGATATAGAAACTCATTAGTGTTGAGTGACACAAGCTTCAGATGCTTCATCCGAAGTCACTTAATTCAAAACTTCTGAATAATACTGTACAGAGACTCGTCTCCGTACAGTAATAGAATGTATGGGCTCCGTTGAGGCGAAGTGGCGCTTGACTTCGTTGAATAACTTCGGTAATAGATTTTTTTAAAAGAGGGCAAACCACATTAAGATTTGAAACTGAACTTCATTTCAGCTCTGAGGTACTAGTCTGAACAAGAGGGTGCCATCACATAATGGCTGTGAGTAATCAAAATGCTGAATCCGGAACAGCATCTGATAAGCGAATAAGCCTAAACAATGTCATATAATCACCACATAAGCAGTGGTTGCTAAATGTAATGATGGATAAGAAAATCCAAGTAATATACCGACCATGTACGGGATGTCTTCCTGGATTTAGCATTTTGATGACTTGTAGCCGTTGTGATGGCGCCCTCATGTCTTTATGGGTGGATCCCTGCTGCCATGTATTTGCTTTATTCATTAAGGATATACGAATAAAGATGAGTTTCTACGTAGTGTTGCAAGGTGTATATTCATATAGACAGTTTTTTTTTAGTTTTGGGAGGGGGTCCAATGCTAGTACAGTGCTAGATTGCATGTATACTGGAACATGAGTGCACTCCTGCCTGAATAAAGTGTCTTGTATGAATGGAATGGGCTGATCCTCAGAATCCCCATGGAGTGAATCTGACAGGCTGCAGGGGGCCACCACCACTCCGAAGGCCTGTCCTCTTTTCTCACCCCTTTAGAAAGGTGGGAAAAACACACACATGGCGCACCGCGCACGCATAACTTGCTGCTCTTTTGTGATGTAATAGCACTGATTAAATGTTCTACTTTATACTCTGCAGGATACAGTGCTTGAGTTTTGTAGTAACTAGAGATGAGCGAATTTCGCTCATCTGTAGTAGTAACTTCTATAAAATTTAAACTTTAATTTTTTTTTTTTATTCCCGCCCCCCTCCCCCAGGTGTTTTGTAGATGGTAAAGTAGCTTCTTCAAGGTTTGTGGAGCCTCCTCTGCTGGATACTGTCAAGCTTACATTCCCAGCTATGAAATTTGTAGGGGCCAATGATAAGGCAAGTATGAGCACCCGCAAGAAACCAGTATAAAAACTGATGACTATATAAAAGGGCTTGTCTCACTTCACCAAATGGTGTTGATCGTGTAGACAAAGTTAATATAAGGCACTTACTAATGTAATGTACTTGTCCATATTGCCTCCTTTGCTGTCTGGAGTCATTGTTCCTTAACACTATACACTGCTCGTTTCCATGGTTATGACCACCCTGCAATCCAGCAGCAGTGGCCGTGCTTGCACACTATAGGAAAGTGGTGGCTGGGACCATGGGAGTGCTTATAGTCTAGCACTTTTCCTATAGTGTGCAAGCACTACCACTGCTGCTCGATTGCAAGCCAGTCGTTACCATGGAAACCAGCAGTGTAAAATGTGGTGGTGGGGGAGAACTAATCCCGCCAGCAAAGGAAGCAATATGGAGAATCACAATACATTAGTAAGTGCCTTGTATTAACTTTCTCTACGTGATAAATGGCATTTACTGAAGTGACACAACCCATTTAACTTTCCCTTTTCTGTGCAGATCTACATTCACTTCAAGCTGATGGTTTGGGATCCTAAAACTGTAAATGGACTGAAGATGTGCTCCTATCTGAGCGACGTTGACAGGTGAGGTTGATTTGGATTCCAGTTTCAAGTACTGAAGCCTTCCTTCTGACCAAATGTTCTATCCAGTAGCTTAATTTTTGGTTCATCTGTAACCAGTGTTTTGTGAGAATTGGGGTTAAAACACCTTTTTTGGGGCTGGTTTTGTTTGCAGTGAGATTCAAAATCTACAAGCATAGTTTGAGGTGTGTGTGTATATATATATATATATATATATCCCCCCCCCCCCCCCCCATCATCTTATAATAAATGTTCTAGGATCCCCCCCCCCTGCTGTTCTCCCCATTAAGTTTTTCTACAGACCTTTCAACTCCTATGGGATAAAAACCAAAAGAAAGACTATTAAAAAAACAAACCTACAACTGCCTAAAACTCATTCTGTGTAGTGCATTTCATAATGCACCAGATGTCCAGCGGAAGTGGGTCACGTGCTAGCGCCCCCCCCCCCCCCCACTCTAAAAGTTCAAAAGCAGGGAACCTTAGAGCAGCAAACCAATGGGAGCAGGCATGTACGCTTCCCTCCATACATTTAGTAAAGGGGGGTGGGGAGGCTGTTCAAAATTACTGAAATAGCCCATCTTTAAAGTAGTCTGGCTACATAAATCCCCAAAATTAACAAATGTCAGAAACCTGAAACCTTAAGCACTGATTGAAAACGCCCAAAAGTGAACAAGGCCTTGTGAGCCAAAACCAGGAGTGGAGTCTACGAAGGTATAGTGGAAAGATTTGTGCCCGTCCTGTCTTTTTGGTTCAGAAGTATTGATGGAAATCCTTGAACAAAACACTGTATGAATCAGGGCAAAAAATGCTTGAAATTCATTAAAGGCGGACAAGAACACGGACCTCTTGTAGTGAACTTGCATCATTCTGTGAGTTCAGTACAAGAGATCTGCGATCATACATGAACTGACTGCATCATAAAACATGATGGTCTGTGCAGGGAAGAGTGGTCAACAGGGGCGGATTGGCCTAGACCTTACAGGGAAATTTCCCAGGGGGCCGTCTGGGCCCTTATTGCCGGCCAGTGGAAGTTTTTGGGGATGTGCTCTGTTGCTGGCAGTATTTTGTAATGGACTGTGGTAGTTGGCTTTGTTGGGGTGGTATAATGTACCACAACGTGGTATTGCTGGCCTTTCCTTCCATCAATTTAGACCTAACTACAAAATGGGGCCATTTGTATGTTTTCCTGGGTCACTAAGTTCAGTCTGGGAGGTCCGGCAGACACAGACTGTATATCCCATGCCAGGGATGGCCAACCTGAGGCTCTCCAGCTGTTGCAAAACTCCAACTCCCAGCATGCCTACAGCAGGGCATTGTGGGAGTTGTAGTTTCACAACTGTTGGAGAGCTGCAGGCTGGCCATCCCTGTCCTATGCTGTTTTATGTGAAACATTAAGATATTTGAAGAAACCCCTCAGATGGATGCACCTTTTTTTTATTTGATGTGCGTTTAATTCTTTAATCAGATGGCAGCTTTTGGGCAATCCCCGAAGTGACCTCTGCAGCTGCTGTGATTCCATCTGTAGGCTATCTTCCAGAAGGAGGAGAGATGCTGCAGGTAGGTAGCATTAGACATTTGGCTGACAGCCATGGCCTTGCACTTTAAACTGTAATATTCCAAAAGCTTTTTTTTTCCACTGTGCAGATACAAGTGATTCTGGAATTATTCATACGATGGTTCTGGGGCCATTCACAGTAAATAGTCCACCCGTTAATGGAAGCTCAAACTCCAGTAATGATTCAAAGACACTGGAAACTGCATCAGGTAATGCTTATTTGCTTGATGCCATGCATTCAATGGTATAAGGGTGTATGTAATGCTGAAATTATGGAGACTTCTGGCTTTTTTTTTTTCATACTTGGTTGGCTACTTTAGGCCAATGTTTATGTAAGATGACTAATGGTATTTACTAATATAGCCATGCTGATACCACTGATATTAGTTTGTTTTTTATATATATTTTTATTTTCAATTAAAGGGGATGTCTGGGTTCAGAGCTGTACCCAGGCAGCCCCCCTGAGACTAGCATCAGAGCATCTTGTGCTCCGATGCTCTCCCTTGAACTGAGCTAGATCACGCAGGGCACGGTCTCTTTTTGTTTTCTCATAACACACTGCCGGGCGGAAGCTTATGCCCGGCAGTGTGTTCAGTGACGTCACCGGCTCTGATGGGCGGGCTTTAGCGCTGCCCTAGCAGTTTTACTGGCTAGGGCAGTGCTAAAGCCTGCCTATCGGTGCCAGTGACATCACCAGGCTTCGTGGCAGCCCCATGGAGAGCCCCAGTATGTCACCGGAACTACAAAAAATGCCTTTGCCCTGCACGAGTTGGCGTAGGGCAAAGGAAAGCATCTGAGCATGAACTGCTCCGATGCTCATGTCAGGGGGGTTTCTGGGTGAAAATGGAGGTATGTCCGCTCTGAACCCGGACAACCCCTTTAACTAAGTACGACAAAAGCTGGGCTATCATGTAGCCTTTATTGGCTTGTCTGATTTTATATGGCATATGGTGTTCTTTTGCTGAATACTTTGTGCATTCTGCCTTGTTCATTTTACATTGTACAATTGCGCATACAGATGAAACAGATTTGCATTGTATTTCAATAAGTAATATAATCTATAGCCAAGCTTTCAAGTGTCCCTCTTTTGAAGGGACAGTTCTTCTTTTTGACCCAAGTCCCTCTGATCCTTAAATGTCCCTCTTTTTGACCTGGGGGAAATGCATAAATGTGCATTAATAAATTTGCTAAACTGCTCCTTACTAAAGTGTCTGTATGGTTTTTACCTGTATATTAGACCATACATTCATTGTTTGGTGCAATTTGAACCTTTAAAATATCTATAATCCGATGATTTATGTGCTAATGTTTAAATGGATATTGAAGTGCAAGAAAAAATTATCCCTGGGGGTCCACAATAACCGATCCCCAGCTGCTGCAGTAGTGACTGAGTTGATTATGCTTTGGGCAGTTAGGCGTAGTACGGGGGGAAAAAAACTGCTCTGATGCGCACTGCACATATTGTCCCTCTTTGCGATTTTCAAAAGTTGGGAGGTATGATATAGCCTTTGATCTGTAATGTTGGCTATATTTCATAAGCCATCTACTGTTGATGGACAAGTCTTCTGTGCTGTCCAAATCCTGTCCATAAGATGACCACTAATGTGACCAGAAACATCACTCAGCCCTCAATTCAAACACGCTGCACCTGCACTAAATTCCCAACAATACCTTATGAAATATAGAAAATGGTGCAGAATATTAAAGGTTAGACTAGTAAGTGTCCTATAATCTTGTATTCACAATGGTCAACAGTAGCCAAAAAGAGAACCCCTTAAATGGCATAATTGCGCAAATGGGTTGCACTGAGACTTGCCATTGTTCCAAGCTGAAATTCCAGACGCAGTCTGGTGATTGGCAGTAAAGCGCAAGTTAAGGCTACTTTCACACTAGCGCTCGGGGCTCCGCTTGTGAGCTCCGTTTGAAGGCTCTCACAAGCGGCCCCGAACGCATCCGTCCAGCCCTGATGCATTCTCAGTGGATGCGGATCCGCTCAGAATGCATCAGTCTGCCAGCGTTCAGCCTCCGCTCCGACCAGTGAGCGGACACCTGAACGCTGCTTGCAGCGTTCGGGTGTCCGCCTGGCCGTGCGGAGGCAAGCGGATCCGTCCAGACTTACAATGTAAGTCAATGGAGACGGATCCGTTTGAAAATTGAGCCATACTGTGTCAACTTCAAACGGATCCGTCCCCCATTGACTTTCAATGTAAAGTCTGGACGGATCCGTTCAGGCTACTTTCACACTTAGAATTTTTTTTAAACTATAATGCAGACGGATCCGTTCTGAACGGATCCATACGTCTGCATTATAGGAGAGGATCCGTCTGTGCAGACATCAGACGGACCCGCTCTGAACGCAAGTGTGAAAGTAGCCTTAGGGTGTATTGGACACCCCGATCAGACTATTGTCGGGAGGGAAGCGTCCGCTCCCGGCAATTGCCTGCTCGCTTTCTGAGGAGACTGCTATTGCATGCAGCAATCTCCTCAGCAACATGGGGAGGAGCGATCGATATGCCATGCCTCCATGCTCTACAGTGGTATGCTGGTGGCAGATCATAATCTGCCGCTGGCAAATCCTGATCTTTCAGCATGCTGAACAAGTGCTTGCTCTTTCATCGTGCAATCGGCGGCAGTATTAGACTGCCAGATGGCTAACGAGCCTTACTATGAACACTCGTTGGCTAGCATTTGGCAGAAAGTCTGCCCATCTAATATGCCTTTAACCTGATGCCACAAGCAATGGTAGACTGCAATTTATCTACTACTATATAATTGTGTTTCGCTGCACCCTGAAATCTTCAACTTCTTCTTTTTTTTTTTTTTTTATATATATAAAAATATCTCCATGTTTTAATAGGTGAGAGGGCTTTTAGATTTAAATGAGCTGTCTAAGATTAGCCAAAGGGGTCCCTCCCCCAAATCTCTCCCTGGAAATGGCAGTCTGTGATTGAGTTGTCTTTTTATTTTGATACTTGCTCATTAAAGAGGTTTTCTGGGCTCTTACTTAAATTCCTCATCTTCTCACTGGTAGAAACGGGATTGTTTCAGCAGTATCTTCCTTTTCATATGCACTGCCAAATTAGCCAGTTCAGGTGGTTGGCAGAGGACTCTGCTGCTGCTTTCTTGACCAGATATGCTCCTTAGTCTCCATGGTCAGCTGATATCAGAAGTAAAGTCTTGGAAAAGCCTTAAAGGGGTTATCCGAGTTAATAAAAAAATAAAACACTTAAAATCCATCAGGATATACATATAATTTGGTTAAGGGCTCTTTCACACCTGCGTTATTGTCTTCCGGCATAGAGTTCCGTCGTCGGGGCTCTATGCCGGAAGGATCCTGATCAGGATTATCCCCATGCATTCTGAATGGAGAGAAATCCGTTCAGGATGTCTTCAGTTCCGGAACGGAACGTTTTTTGGCCGGAGAAAATACCGCAGCATGCTGCGCTTTTTGCTCCGGCCAAAAATCTGGAACACTTCCCGCAAGGCCGGATCCGGAATTAATGCCCATTGAAAGGCATTGATCCGGATCCGGCCTTAAGCTAAACGTCGTTTCGGCGCATTGCCGCATCCGACATTTAGCTTTTTCAGAGTGGTTACCATGGCTGCCGGGACGCTAAAGTCCTGACAGCCATGGTAAGTGTAGTGGGGAGCAGGGGAGCAGTGTACTTACCGTCCGTGCGGCTCCCCGGGCGCTCCAGAGTGACGTCAGGGCGCCCCAAGCGCATGGATCATGTGATCACATGGATCACGTCATCCATGCGCATGGGGCGCTCTGACGTCATTCTGGAGCGCCCGGGGAGCCGCACGGACTAAGTATGCTGCTCCCCCGCTCCCCACTACTACTATGGCAACCAGGACTTTAATAGCGTCCTGGGTGCCATAGTAACGCTGAACGCATTTGGAAGACGGTTCCGTCTTCAAATGCTTTCAGTACACTTGCGTTTTTCCGGATCCGGAGTGTAATTCCGGCAAGTGGAGTACACGCCGGATCCGGACAACGCAAGTGTGAAAGAGGCCTAAGCTAGATTTCATCAAGTTAAAACCCATATTTACACCTTTTCATGGTTCTGTCATTGCTGTGTTTACATGCTGAAGTACATGCTGAGGGGGCGTATAACAACAAAGCCTGAGCTCTGCCTCATGAATATTTCTGGGCGTGAACAACCTGACCTTTCCCTCACCCTGCTCTGCACTTTGCAAAAAAAAATAAAAAATACACACTTGTCATGCGGATGGACGGATCCCTCTCAGTCTTTTTCACAGTATTCCCGGTTTGTGCATGTGCAGACCGGAAGGACGGATCCGTCCTTCAGTTGGTTTGCAATGCCGGATCCGCAAGGCAGTTTCGTCGTCGGAGCTGCGTGCCTGCTGGATCCGCCGATCAGTGTGACAACGGACAGCATTTGTAGACTGATCCAGGTGCGGATCCGTCTAGAAATGCATTGCAATAACGGATCCGTCTATCTGCTTGTCATGCGGATGGACGGATCCCTCTGGCAGGCTTTTTCACATTTTTCATGTTCTGCGCATGCGCAGACCGGAAGGACTGATCCGTCCTTCAGTTGTTTTGCAACGCCGGATCCGCAAGGCAGCTCCGTCATCAGAGCTGTGTGCCTGCTGGATCCGCCGATCAGTGTGACAACTGACAGCATTTGTAGACGGATCCAGGTGCGAATCCGTCTAGAAATGCATTGCAATAACGGATCCGTCCAGCGGCACCGTCAAATAGCGGCAGGGCGGATCCGACAGGGTGAACAGCCTGTCGGATACGTCCTGCCGCTAGTGTGAAAATATCATTAGCATTATCTGTATCTAAGCAATATCTATATTATTCAAATATATATTCAATATGGATATTGCTTAGATAAATACATATATTGGTGGCAGATAAGGATTTTATATAGCTGAATAATGATGTTGATAATAATGATGGCCAATAATTTATTTATATTTCCCAGGGGGTGTTCAATGTGTGCGTGTGGGGGGGGGGGCAGGGCTGTAATAACTATCCCCAGATGCAGAGGGGAATGTTTACAAACTGCCACCTCTAGCCCCAGTGAATGCAGGAGCTATAAACATACCCTGTGCTGCTGGAGAAGAGATCGCCTCGGCTCTGGTATGTACTGCACATGAGCGATCGCATACCAGAGACGAGGCAGTGACAAGAGCTGGAGGGGGAGGGGGGAGGGCACCAGAGGCTCTGATGTCTCGTTTACACAGCCTGGACACTCCCTCAAGCAGGGAGACGGCTGTAAACGAAACGTCATCAGCAGAGCAGGCTTGCTGACGTCAGGGGTCACATGACCCAGAACTGAACTGGCCAAATAGTGATAGGTGATGAAAGCGATTTTAAGAATCTTTCACTGGACTACAATAAATGCAATTGGAATAGATTTATTTAAGTCGGATAACCCTTTTAAGCATTTATCCTTTATGATGAAGAAAATTCTAAATGGCTGACTTGATTTTATTTTTTTGTTGCCCCTCAAAAAATGAACAGTAATACCCCAAAAGGTATCAATGAAAACTACAGATCACCCTATGAGCTCTCACACAGCTTCATATACATAAATATAAAAAGTAATGGGGTGCAGAATGGTGTGATGCAAGTTATTTTTCTAGGTTTGTGCTTAAAAAAAACAAACTAGTATCACAGTAATCATACTGTCCTGGAGAATGAAGTTAAGGCTACTTTCACACTAGCGTTCGGGTGTCCGCTCGTGCGCTCCGTTTGAAGGGGCTCACGAGCGGCCCCGAACGCATCCGTCTGGCCCCAATGCATTCTCAGTGGAGGCGGATCCACTGAGAATGCATCCGCCGGCCAGTGTTCAGCCTCCGCTCCGCTCAGTGAGCGGACACCTGAACGCTGCTTGCAGCGTTCGGGTGTCTGCCTGGCCGTGCGGAGGCGAGCGGATCCGTCCAGACTTATAATGGAAGTCAATGGGGACGGATCCGCTTGAAGATGACACTATATGGCTCAATCTTCAAGCGGATCCGTTCCCTATTGACTTTGAATGTAAAGTCTGAACGGATCCGCTCAGGCTACTTTCTGACTTAGAAAATTTTCTAAGTAATAATGCATACGGATCCGTTCTGAACGGATGCAAACGTCTGCATTATCGGAGCGGATCCGTCTGATGAAACATCAGACGGATCCGCTCCGAACGCTAGTGTGAAAGTAGCCTTACATGTCACATTTATTTAATTTTTTTCCTTTCTACATATTTAAAGCCAGGAACTAAATTCGTGAAACTGATTATTTATTTTTTTTCCATTTCCACTCAACCTAAACTGTATGTAATATTATAAACTGTGCCATTAGAAAGTACAACTTGTCCCCCAAAAAAGCCCTGCTACAGCTATGTGAATGGAAAAATGCGCTATGGCTCCCAGAAGGCAGGGAGTAAACTGAAAATCACTGTCAGAAAGGGTTAAAGTTGCCTCCGGTAAATCTGCCATACAACTACTCTCCTAGATACCATGCTCACTTCCCAAAGTGAGGAGTGGCATAAGTAATTTAAAAAAATGGAGCACCCCAAAATGTATAACTTAAGGCTGCTTCACACGAGCGGATGCCGTGTCGGTAATCTGCAGCGTGAAAGACGGCCAAACCCCGCTCCAGACAGCAGAGACACGGAGCATTAACACGATTGATAATGAGCTTTTTTTTTTTTTTTTTTTTTTTTTTTTTACCACAAAATCGGTGAGATAAAGTTGTCACTCTGATTTGGTAGTAAAAGGATCAGAGGCAAAGAGCATTATCAATCGTGTTAATGCTCCGTGTCTCTGCTGTCCGGAGCGGGGCTTGGCTCTCATTCACGCTGCGGATGACACGCACGGCATCCTCTCGTGTGAAACGGGCCTTAGGCCTCTTTCACATGAATTATATGGATTGTCAGGATGCGTTCAGTGAAACAAGCACCGTTTTGCAAGCGAGTTGAGTCAGTGTTTTTTTTTTCTGCATTAGTGTTCAGTTTTTTTCCACACAGATGCAATCAGTTTTGATGCGTTTTCACGCGTGTGAAGAGAACCTGAAGACTTACAAACCTCTCTTAGTGAAAAACACTTGGTGAAAAACCTATTTCATCCGGATGCAATGTGTTTTTGTTTTTTTCACTGAATCCCCATTCACTTCTATGGAGCCAGAACTGCATAAAAAACACAGAATCTAGAGCATGCTGCGATTCTCAAACGCATAAATGATGCGTGAAAAACTCATGTGCACAGACCCAATAAAATGAGTCGGGATTCAGTGCAGGTGCCATGACTTCAATTCAAGCATTGCACCCACACAGAAACTTTGCTCGTGTGAAAGAGGCCTTAGGTGCACCCTCCGGCGTAGAGGATATTAAAGAAGGTGGCAGTCTTGATAAATCTCCCCCTTTGACTTTACACCAGCTATTGTCTGGCCTAATTTGAGACCCAATTTTGTCAGAATTGCGACAGTTTCATCCTAGGCCATGGACCTTTTCCGTACTAGGAGCAGAAACTCCGTAAAGCGATGTGCGAAATTGCACAACTGCTTGGTGCAATTTATGCCAAAATCTAAGTGCAGTCCCATTAGTAAATCTGGGCCAATGTGTATTAAAGGTGAAGATGTAGAGCCTCTTCGCTGTACTGGCATGCCAAACTTATATAATGGTGTTTAAACGATTGGACCTCAATGGGATTTTCACTTTGACTATTGGGGTGGCTGCACACTGTCTCACATGCAGAAAAAACACACAACTTGCATAAATCTGCACTATTTATCATGGCTTGTTTTTTTCTTGTGTGGATTTTCAGCACCTCTCGCCCTTCCATGGAAAAGGATGAAAACCATGCAAGAGAAAAGCAACAATTGACATGCTGCAGCTTTCAAAATCCACACAGCAGGTCTTTTTCCGCATCTAAGAAGGGTGCATTTGTCTAATCTCGTACATGTTGCTGGTACTGCCATATTTTTTAAAATTGCCAGTAAATAATGGGCCATCTAAAATGGGACATGTGCTTTTTGGCTTCACGGCAAGATGGCCCCCTCAAACTAGTAGTAAAGTTTTTAACGGCCGTTTAAACAGGAGTGCAGCAATCTAGTGGCTGTTAAATCGGGGCAACCCGATCTGCAGCTGCGATCTCTGAATAGACGTTCAGAAAGGTCCATTCAGAGAACTATCTCCTGGATGTTTATAGTCAACATGCCGATGGGAGGTGGTTAAAAAAATGAACTGATGGCACTATGGGGTAGTGTGTGTGTGTGTATGTGTGTGTGTGTATGTGTATATATATATATATATATATATAATTTCTATCCAGGGGGCATTATGAATACTGAGCGCATTGTATGGGTTGGTTAAAACTAATTGCATACATTTTTCTATAATGGCTGTTTTTTTAACAGCCATTAAGCCCTTAACGCATAAGTACGTACATGATTATGCTTAGAGGCTGTCCAGTTTCCGATATTGACCTCCTCTGCATAGGTCAATACCAGATCAGCAGGGTTTTGTTCCTGGCACCCCTGCCGAACAGCTGTTGGAGAGACTGCAGCACTTGTATGGGCACTGTTCTCTAGTGTTTACCCGCTCTTTGGAGAGTGGAGCAGTGTAATTACTGTTCCTCGGTCCTATTCTCGTGAATGGGCAGGAGCAGTTGTAGTTTACACTGGAGCTGTAATTACACCTGCTCACCATCATTGCAGGTGCAATTACAGCTGCTGCTTCCCAAACACTAAGAATGCACCGTAAAGAGCCGGTATCGTGAGCTTGGTCCCTGCTGTTCTGATATTGATGGCCTATGCTGAAGGTAGATCATAAATATTGGAAATGGGACAACCCCTTTAAGGCCACACTCCATACATGCGTATAATACAGCAGGCACCCGCTGCAATGACTAAGATTGGTGATGCCGAACCCAGTCACTTAAACCCTCGGATGCCAGTCAATAGTAATGTGGGGTTATGCAGAGGGAGGAAGCTCCCTCTGCCTTCTATTCGGAGCCCCCACAGTGAAATCTGAGCTGACTGTTTGCCTGCTGAGCCGTGCCTCAGACTAATGGTAGTGTTTCCGAATCCCACAGACCACAAAGGCATCCTACTGTAATTTGTGGGACAAGCAATTGAAGATAGTAACTTTTTTAGTCTCCTTAGGAGACTGGAACTTTGAGAAAGTTGTAAAAACAAAATATAAAGATTAACAATTAAAATTGCCCTCTCCCCCAATTGTGTACATAAAAAAAAAAAAAAACTGTCGCCAGGTCACAAAATACCTGAACTACTAGAATAGAAGTTTCATGTGTGGTGAACGCCATACTGAAGAAAAAACATGATTTGTCATTTACCTCTTCTAACAAATTTGAATGAGTGATCAAAAAGCCGTACATACCCCAAAAATACCAATAAAAACTGCGGCTCGCCCTGCAAAAAAGCCCACTTCAGACAGCAATATGAGTTATGATTGTCAGAAAATGACTATGCAAAGAATTTACTTTATTTTTTGACTGAAGGTAAGCCTGATTATTTTAAAAAAATTTTTTTTTTTTTTTTTTTCCAATCTAGTCTTCCCAATACCGCCTGCTGTTGGAGCACTCTTCCTGGAGCTGGTGGTCCTTCTGCTGTTGTCTTTTGGGGTTGCTGTATATGGCCGTGCAGCCAACCAGGAATCTGAAGAGCTTGAAAAGCACTTGCTTGTTACTCATGAAAACTAAATCTTAAATAAAAAATCTTTCTCACTATGCCATGTGATCATTATTACAGCATGTTTTTAAATTGAACACTCCACTCAACCACAATGAATTGTATACTGGAGAAACTGATCCTAGAAAACCCTCTTTATTCCACGTCCATTAGCCCTGACCCTTCACCCCAACCAACGTTAATTAGGCTGTTGGCTTTATTGTTGCATAGTTCAGAAACTGGATAGTAGGTATAGTCCTGTCCAGTGCAGCACTTGATCTTGAAATCCTCCTCTGGTTAATTCTTGATATTCAGAAGCAATGATGCATTAAGTAGGCCGAGACTCAGCCGGCTTCTTGTCATGTGTATGATAGAGTTTCCGAAGGCTTGAGTCCAGCAAGAAGTCCACTGATCTGAAGAATGAAACGTGTATAGTTAGTTGGACTACAACTGTTTCGCATAAACTGATTCAAAGAGCCATATCTATCATGTACCATGGGTTTACCTGACTGGAACGCACAGCATTTTGGGTCAGATAAGCCCATGTTTGGGCTGTGAATGGCTCCTTAGTTGGATTTTTGACACAGTACTGTGCTCAGATAAGTATTTGGTGGCTTTACTATGGACTAATCTCGGATGCTAATGTTCAATCCACATATACATTTGTGCGCCAAACACCATCTGATATCTAAATGCTTAAAGTGCTCTGAAGGAGCTAATCCTACAACTGCTGTCTGATCAAGATCTCTTGTGCTGCTTTTTACTGATCTAAGGTAGGTCAAACGACAGCAAATTTTTATTTTATTACTACTGGGGAGGGGGAACATATATTTCTCTCTGCCTTCAGACCCCGCTGAAGGTCGTACAGACCGAAACGTTCGGGATTTTTCTATCTGATATGGCATAAAATACTTACTATATGTAAATGAATTTGCACTGGATGTATATTAACAGCATTCTGTTTACTAAGAATTAAATGAAATTATTCTTGCAAAAAACTTTTTGGAGTGCCGTGGATATTTAACCTATAGTTTCTTAAATGGGGTCACTTTTTGGAGTTTCTACTCTAGTCCAGCAAAAACTGCCTTCCAAAATCCATATGGCATTCCTTTCCTTCTGCACCCTGCTGTGTGCCCGTACAGAGGTTTACAACCACATATGGGGTGTTTCTGTAAACTAAAGAATCAGGGCAATAAATTGAGTTTTGTTTGGCTGTTAACCCTTGCTTTGTTACGGGAAGAAATGGATTAAAATGGAAAATTTGCCAAATACCTGTTTTGGCACAGTTTTTATTCATTTAAAACGTTCATCTGACAGATTAGATCATGTACTATTTTTATAGAGCAGGTTGTTACGGACGCAGGGATACCTAATATGTTTACTTTTTTAATTTATTTAAGCGTTACACTAATTTTTGAAACAAATCATTTTAGTGTCTCCATAGTCTGAGAGCCATAGTTTTTGGGCGATTGTCTTAGTTAGGGTCTCATTTTTTGCAGGATGAGATGACTGTTTTAATGGTATGATTTTGGGGTACATACGACTTTTTTGATCACTTTTAATTTTTTTTTTTTGGAAGTAAGGTGACAAAATTATGGCTTTTACACCATTTTTATTTTTACGTTGTTCACCTAAGGGGTTAGATCATGTGATATTTTTATAGAGCAGGTTCTTACGGACACGGCAATACCTATGTGTACTTTTTTTATTTATTAAGGTTTTACACTTTTTTTTTTTTAAACCAAAAAAACTTCGTTTTAGTGTCTCCATAGTCTGATCAATAGTTTTTATTTTTGGGGCCTGTCATGTAGGGGCTCATTTTTTTGCGGGATGAGACAACTGTTTGGTACTATTTTGGCGTACATACGACTTTTTTGATCACTTACACTTTTTTTGGAAGTAAGGTGAGCAAAATGTAAATTTCATTATAGTTTTTATGGCGTTCACCGTGCGGTGAATGTAACATGACCGTTTTATAGATCGGGTCGTTACGGACGCGGTGATATATAACATGTGTAGGGAATTTTTTTTTATTTTTAATCTGGGATAAATGTTTTTTTGTTATTTACTTTTTTCACTAACTTCTTTTTTTACCCAGACCCACTTGGTTCTTGAAGATCCAGTGGGTCTGGTGTCTGTATAGTACAGTACATTATAGTGTACTGCACTGTATTTCACTCACACTTTGAACAGATCTCTGCCTTTAGCACAGAACTGTTCAGCACCATGGACAGCAGGATGCCTGAGAAGGCGTCCTGTTGCCATGGGAACCTTCCCCCGTCTGCCACAACTGAGCAGACAGGGGAGGGAGGAGGGCTCCCTCCCTCTGTCACACCATCCTGTCCGGGGGCTGCAAAGGCACAGCAGCCCCCCGATGGGAGGGAGCTCCCTCCCTCTTCGCCTCTTCCATACAGCGGTCCCTATGGACCACGGCATGGAAGGGGTTAAAACAGCAGACATCTGCACAGATGTCAGCCGTTTGAATCGGAGTGTCAGCAATGAGCTGACAATCTGATTCAACCGCTCGGCCATCCTGAAAATAAACGGGGGCGGGTGGAAGATCGTGCAACTGCCGCCCGCCTCCCACAGAGGGCTGCAAATTGACCTGCGGTTTGTAGCGACTGGCAATGTGGGGGGGGGGGGGGGGGGGTCACAGGATCCCCCTAGGCATTGTCACAGGGTGCCTGCAGAATGATTTCAACAGGCACCCTGTTCCGATCACTGCCGGCCATGCGGCAGTGATCAAAACTACACAGTACGTACCGGTACGTCCTGGGTCCTTAAGGGGTTAAGGAGGGGCTCTGCCCCTGTAACACCAGTTCCTGTGCTACTGGATAGTGCATGCTGTGGAGAGCTTCCCCCCCCCCCCCCATGTGGTTACCTGGTGCAGCCTAAGGCCTCATTTACACACATGTAGACCACGGATTGTGAAAACCCAGCCTGTTGTTCTGCGTGCACAGCGTCATTGATTGCTATGATGCCGTGCACTTTGTGCTGTTGTACAGTAACTTACTGAGGGAACAGGGGCTGTCCAGGGGGCATAATTTATACTGAGGTTATAAAAATTATCAATTTTTAACAGCCATTAAACTGATTCTAAACAGTCAGAAAATGGACATGAATTATTATTTTTTCACTGTCTTATGGATGAGCCCTAAGGGAACTTTTCTATTATGCTT
The DNA here is from genome assembly GCF_905171765.1 of Bufo bufo. Lineage (NCBI taxonomy): Eukaryota > Metazoa > Chordata > Amphibia > Anura > Bufonidae > Bufo > Bufo bufo. The sequence goes on along the minus strand of NC_053390.1, from coordinate 289,984,742 downwards.
CTACCACCAATCCTCTTACTTTTATTTGTATGACCAAGTGCACTGCATAGAAAGTGTTAGACACTTGTTTCAGGCCCCATGCACATGACTATTTTTGTTCTGCATCTGATCGGCAACAATTAATTTCGATGGGGGGTGCAAATAACGTGGATGGCACACTGTCTGCATCCATATGTCCATTCTGCTGCCTGGCAAAGAGAAAATTGTCCTTTTCTTGTCTGTTTTGCAGACAAGGATAGGACATTTCTATAGACTTGACATATACTGGCAACGTGCATTTTTTTTTTTTTTTTTTAAGGATCTGCAGTTTCCATACTGTCGTGTGCAATAGGCCTTAGAGTTAAAACATGGGTATTTTGTGACGTTTGTCACTCCACTAAACTCTATTTTTTTTTTTATCTCAAAATCCTTATGCTGCGATTTCGCAATATATAGGGCTATTACTCAGTTTGGTTCAGTAGTTATATAAAAAAATGGACTTTTATAATATGCAAATTGCCTCTCTAGCAGCAGGTAGGGCGGCTACCTGCTGCTAGCAGCCGCATCCTCCATTCATAATGACGCCCCCTCATGTTGATTGACAGGGCCAGTGAACGCGCTCGTCCTCTGACTGGCCCTGTCTGCGTTTTAAATCTCGCGCCGGTCTTCAGTTGGCGCAGGCGCACTGAGTGGAGGACGCTCGTTCGGCCGCTCCATCCTCAGTGCGCCGATGACATCACATGTACACCCGGCGCAGGCGCACTGAGGATCGAGCGAGCGTCCTCCACTCAGTGCGCCTGCGCCAACTGAAGACCAGCGTGAGATTTAAAACGCAGACGGGGCCAGTCAGAGGACTAGCGCATTCTTTGGCCCTGTCAATCAACATGAGGGGGCGTCATTATGAATGGAGGATGTGGCTGCTAGCAGCAGGTAGCCGCCCTACCTGCTGCTAGAGGTAATTTGCATATTATAAAAGTCCGTTTTTTATATAACTACTGAACCAAACTGAGTAATAGCCCTATATATTGACAAATCGCAGCATAAGGATTTTAAGGAGACAAAAAAAAAGTTTAGTGGAGTGACAGAAGCCCTTTAAAGGCCCCTGTAAGACAAGCATGTTTGGTGTGGGAAAACTGGCTCTGTGTGAGCGCGATTCCCCGAATGGACACTGCTCTTTCACAGGATCACATGGCATTCTAATTTATAATGCTCCGTGTCTCTCCATGACCTTACTTCTACAGAATTAATACTGACCGCACTGTCAGTATAAGGCCTCATGCACACGAACGTGTGCTGCGGTCCGCAATGCACAGGCACCGACCGTGGGGACCCCATGTGCGGATTGCGACCCTATTCACTTGAATGGGGTCCGCGATCTGTCTGTCCTGCAAAAAGATAGCACTTGTCCTATCTTTTTGCAGAACGAAAGCACTCCGTAGGGTTCTGTTCCGCATCTCCGGATTTGTGGACCATCCATGATGCGGAATGCACACTGGTGCCCTGTGTATGGTGGACCTGCCGTATGCAGGCCACTATATTTTGGGGGGGGGGGGGGGGGGGGGTACATGGTCGTGAGCAAGAGGCTGAATTCTGTAGAAATGAGGTCAGGAAGAGACTCGCAGCATTATAAATTATTAAAAGGAGCAGTGGTCCTGTCCATTGTGGAAATCTCACTCCTACACAGATTCTGATTTCCACAGGGGCCTTAGTTTTACCCCCTGTTGTCTTTAAGGTACAAATATCAGCACTAGGTGTTATCAAAGTCTGAGATTTATAAAATGCAGGACAGAAGTATTTTCTGCATGGTGGCACCTTTTTTCCCTTTTTTTTTTTTTTTTTTTTTTAGTTTATTCAAAATGCAGCATATTGAAGCTTTAGGTATTTTTCATTTCCTCTATAGAGTGAAATGCTGCTCAAACACTGGTTTTAAAAGAAATGCCACGAAAAAAAATCTCCAAAGGTTCTTGCACACTAACTTTGCACTGGTGGTTTTCAACTCCCCCCCCCCCCCCCCCCCCAGGCTATGTGAAATTTTTTTTTTCCCTACAGTGAAAGATTTAAACAAATAAGCAAAACTATAACATGCTGTGTTTCTGAAATGAAAAGCAAAAAAACACAATTTAGAAAATCCATTTTGTACATCCTACATATCGTGTTTACTAAAGACCTTCAGTTAACATCAGGCTGGTGTTTAAAGCCAGCAAAAATCTATTTGTGAAAGCGGCCTAAACTGCATGCAGTTTTGTTTTTTGTGAGGGGAAAAAATGGCAGAGCAAATTTTGTCTAAGGGCCACCAGGGTAGTTGCATGCACACATTATTTTATTTTTTTCCCCTCCCCCACGACAGCACCTTAGAGAGATGGCTCTGCCCCAGGACAGGAAACCTGCAGCATAAAAAGGTGGAGCCGCTCTCCCACCTCAGTGAGGTTTCCTGTCCTGGTACGGGAGCCTGCAGTTGTCGTCCTAACCTGGAAGTCCCTGTAGATGCTGGAGGGTTAGCGGCGGCGTGTTGTACCTGCCGATTATTCCTCACCCACAGGCGTCGGGGGGCAGGATGCCGGGGACTGAGATTCCGGGAGGCAGAAGGCACCAGTCCCTCAGGCGAGGAAGACCGCACCAACGGATTGAGTGTGGCCAGAAGGTCCCAAGTTGCTGCAGATCAGCCAGGACTCCACCGGAAGTGACGTCCCGGCAGGAAGTGCCATGCGTTCCACGGCCGAAGCGGTTCCAGGTCAGGTGACCGGAAGTTCGGCAGCCCGGCAGTTTTAAAAACAAGCTATTCAGGTATGAGTGTGCCTGGGTTATTTGGACGCCGGTGTCTGAATTCAGAGTGCCAGAAAGTGGACCCGATTCTGTTCCAGTGCTATCTGTGGAGTGGTGGGTCTGCAGGAAGCTGTGTATCTCTCAGGTGAGAGCAATACTTGGTGGCAGAAGGTAACTTGACAATGTTTCATCAGTGCAGGTTTTTCCTTCATTATGGATGAAGAGAGAAGGGCTGAAAGTGTGGATATTGAGATCCTGCCGCTGGTATTGTGAGTCCTAATCTCGGTCCTTAAAGGGTATAGGCTGTTCCTTAGATTTGGGTATCTTCCTTTTTTCTTAGACGGTGCCTAAGAAGGTGGTGGCCAAGAAAAAGAACAAGGAATGCCCTATCTGCAAATGTTCGCTGTCTTCTTCTTACACTAAGAAGCTCTGTCAACAGTGCATTGAGAAGACTGTGGCTGAGGAGACCCTGAGTCTTCTGAAAGATCTAAGATCGATTATGTCAAGTTAAAAATACCCTGAAAGCCGGTAGGAAGAGAGCGGTGAGGCAGGAGTCTGACGTAGAATCGGAGGATAGTGATTCTCTCTCCGGGAATGAGGACTCTGATTCCTCCTCTTCTGAAGATAACACTAAAGGGAAGTTCCTATTTCCAGCAGAGGATACGGACAAATTGTTAAAGGTTATCCGATCTACCCTGGAGTTGGAGGATTCCAAAGAGGATAGATCAGTAGAGGATGTTGTGTTTGAGGGGTTTAGGGAAAGGAAGCGCAGATGTTTCCCTGTTCATAGATCTATTTCGGCGGTGATAGAGTGGAGAAAACCAGATAAACCATTCATTTCTAAAACATTTAAACGGAAGTATCCCTTTTGAGGAAGAGGCTTCTACATCTTGGGACAAGGCCCCGAAACTGGATGTAGCCATTTCTAAGATTTCTAAAAGATCCTCACTGCCCTTTTGAGGATATGGGATTTTTAAGGGATCCCTTGGATAAAAGAATAGACTCTTCCCTTAAGAACTCATGGGAATCTGCTGCGGCGGCTTTTAGGCCTAGTATAGCTGCCACCGTTGTTGCAAGGTCTATGTCACTGTGGTTAGATAGGCTAGAAGGGCAGATTAGGGATAAATGCCCTAGAGAGCAGTTACTAGCATCTTTACCAACTTTCCAAAAAGCCGCAGACTTTATTGCTAATGCCGTGGTGGACTCGGTAAGGCTGGAAGCAAGAGCTGCTTCCCTTTCCAATTCTGCGCAACGTGCTTTGTGGCTTAAAAATTGGAAAGGGGGGGATATACCGTCCAAGCTGAGATTATGTAGCATCCCCTGTGATGGCCAGTTTCTTTTCGGGTCGGAACTTGACTCCCTACTCGAAAAAGCGGCGGATAGAAAGAGAAAATTTCCCCAAGAATCTTTTATTCAATTCAAGCAGTATAGACGGCCCTTTCGAAACCAGTCAAGATTTCAAAGTAAGAAGCAGACGGGGGACAGAGCAGGAAGCAAGGCCTAGATCAGGAAATAAGGGCTTTTTGTTTAGATCAGCCGCAGCTCGTGCGGGAAAGCAATGACGCCATGATCCTGGTAGGAGGAAGATTAAAATTCTTCCTTCCTGCTTGGGAAAAGATGGCAGGAAAATGGTTGATAGGTCTTCTGCGGGAGGGTTTAAGGTTGGAATTCCTGAGATCCCCGCAGAAAGGTTTGTGATTTCAAGATTTTCTCTCATTATGCTGCCAGAAATAAAAAAATAGATAAGCAAAAAGGTGTTAATTCCTGTCGCAGAGTCAGAGCTAGGGAAAGGTTTCTATTCCATCCTGTTTCTAGTGAAGAAACCAGATGGGTCATACCGGACTATAATAAATCTGATACCTGAACAAGTTCCTGAAACCCAGGAAATTCAAGATGGAAACTATCAGGTCAGCGATATAGCTTTTATCTCCAGGCTGTCACATGGCGGTTCTGGATTTAAAAGATGCTTACCATCATATTCCGATTCACCCAGATCACCAGAGATTTCTCCGGGTAGCTGTAAGAACCGAGGCGGGTCTTCTACACTATCAATTCCAGGCACTTCCCTTTGGCCTTTCCATGGCGCCTCGGATCTTTACCAAGGTAGTGGCGGAGATGGCCTCCTTCATCAGAAGGGAGAACATCACGTTTTTGCCTTACCTGGACGACTTTCTGGTGGTGGCCCAATCTCAAGCGGAGTGTTTTAGGGCTCTGAATCGGGTGATGGAGGTACTTCAGTCCCTGGGGTGGCTGTTAAATGTTCAGAAGTCCAGGATGGAGCCGTCAACATACCAGATTTTTTTTGGGTCTGGTTTTAAATTCCAGGCTGGAAAAAACTTTCCTCAAAGGAGAAGGTAGCTGGGGTTCAGAGAAGAATTCACAGGGTTCAGTCAGGAGAGGCCCTATCCGTAAGGAAAGCTATGTCCCTGTTAGGAGTTCTAACATCCTGCATGCCAGCGGTCCAGTGGGTGCAGCGACACTCGACAGTTGCAGGGAGAGATCTTGGCCGCCTCGAGACTGGCAGGGACGTCCCTGGAGTCAGGTATAGAGTTATCGGTCAGAGCGCTTTCATCCCTAAATTGGTGGAAGGAAGTAGAGAATCTGACTCGGGGACTTCCCTGGTCATTTCCAGAACCAGTAGTTGTGACTACGGACGCCAGCCCCTGGGGATGGGGGGCTCACCTGGAAGATCAGAATTTTCAGGGAGAGTGGTCCCAGGGTCAGAGACGGTTCTCGTCAAATCGAAAGGAACTGAGGGCGGTTTTGCTGGCTTTGAGAGCGGTTCTTCCTTTGATCCAGAACAGACATGTGAGAGTGATGTCCGACAATCGGACGGTGGTCTCATATCTCAATCATCGGGGAGGAACCAGGTCAGACTCCTTACAAAAGGAGACTAATTGGATTTTTGAAGAGATAGATGGAAGAGTGCTTCATCTCTCGGCCATTCATATCAGAGGCGTTGAGAATTATCGAGCGGACTTCCTGAGTCTCCACAGGTTACGTCAGGGGAAGTGGTCTCTGAATCAGATTTTTTTTCCCAGATAGTAGATTTATGGGGTCTGCCTTCAGTAGACATGTTCGCCACAAGGGAGAACAGAAAGGTACGGAAATTCTTCTCCCTCAGTCCAGAGGAGTGCCCATCTGGGGTGGACGCCTTCCTCCAGAGATGGGACTTTCCTCTAGGTTATGCCTTTCCCCCGCTACAATTGATTCCTCTAGTGATAAGGAAGATCAGATACGAAGGGGCAAGAGCAATTCTGATAGCGCCCTTCTGGCCCAAGAGGGCGTGGTTTTCCCTGTTGAGAGCCATGTCGATTTCGGATCCATGGATCCTGCCAGGAATTCCGGACCTATTGTCACAGGGCCCAGTGTTCCACCCGGAAGTAGAGTCTCTACATCTTTCGGCGTGGAATTTGAGAGGTCATTTCTAGCTAGTCAGGGATTTTCTAAGGAGGTCATTTCCACTCTAATGAAAAGTAGGAAGGAGGTGACTAATATTATCTACGCGCGGGTCTGGAGAAAGTTCCTGTCCTTTATAGGCGCAGTAAGGGTTTCCTGGCCGTTAGAATTTTCAGTGGTTCAGGTGTTGGATTTTTTTACAAAAGGGATTGTCGCTCGGATTGGCAAAAAGTACACAAAGTGCAGGTGTCAGCTTTGTCTGTCTTAGGGAGAAGGAGTTTAGCCATGGACCCTTGGGTCGTTAGGTTTTTTAAGGCAGTGGATAGGATTACCCCGGTAGCAGGTCCTAGATTTCCTCCCTGGGACCTTAACCTAGTGTTAAATGCCCTTACCAGACATCCTTTTGAACCTCTAGTCTCTTGCTCAATTAAAGTGCTTTCCCTTAAGCTAGTTTTGCTAGTGGCCTTAACGTCAGCCAGGAGGGTTGGGGAGATTCAGGCCCTCTCCATTAATCCCCCTTTTATGTCCATTAGAGAAGACAGGGTAGTTCTCAGACCAGATCCTGGTTTTATGCCGAAGGTCCCTTCTAGGACAAATAGGGCTCAGGAGGTAGTTCTTCCAGCTTTCTTTTCAGTACCAAAAGATGACAGAGAGAAGGAGCTGCATTCCCTTGATGTTAGGAGGTGTATTTTGCAGTACCTGGATGTGACTAAAGACTGGAGAAAATCTTCTGCCTTATTTGTCCTGTTCGGTGGGGCTAGAAAAGGTAATACAGCCTCTAAGGCATCTATTGCCCGCTGGATCAGAGAAGCTATATCCTTGGCGTATTCAGTATCCGGGGCGTCTCCCCCTGTTTCTGTGGAGGAGGAGGAGAAGAAGCTGATGGCAAGGGGGTCTGAGTTTTTATTAAGGAAAACGTTCTTTTAATTTTTTTTTTCTTAGAGTACTCAATTTTTGTAATCAAGTATTCTACCAATTTAATAATCGATAGCTGCAGCCCTAAATTGACCTATCCTCAGCATAGGCACCCCTGACAATCAGCTGTTTAAGGAGAGCAGTGCTCGTGCAAGTGCTACCTTCTCTTCATTGTTTACCTGCTCGCTGTTGCAACCACAGCAGTGAGCTGGTGTAATTACAAGTAAGCCATCCCATTCACTTCAACAGGATGACTTGTTCCTATACATTTGAATGGGAAGGATCCATCCCATTGAAGAGAATGGGACAGATTACTTGTAATTACACCTGCTCACCTCTGGTCAGGGGAAGATTGGTCATTGACCTTACCCCTCCTATCTGCCGCTGGCTGGGTACATAATGTGGTAATTAATGCTGTGAGTATCAAGTAATCATGTACCCAGCCAGTGACTGAACATGCCCTCCTAAATTCAACTGGTATGGCCCACATCTCACCTCACCCCTGCCCATATGTTAATCAGAGACAACTGAAAGAGGAGGAGAACATAAAATGGCAGCTATTGATGGCCCCCACAGAGCAAAAGCCTTTGGGGCAATATATTGTGCTGCACTATGGTCTTGCTGAACCCTTCTACTTACGTTGCGCCGCTTCCTGTCAATTTACACCCTCCTACAACAGGGGGCCACTTTTAGTTTTTTTCCCAGGGCCATTTTAAGTTCCCAATCCGCCCCTGGCTGTGGTTGCAATGGCGAGCAGGTAAACGAGAAAGAGAAGGTAGAGCTTGTATAAGCACTGCTTTGTCTTTATACAGCTGATTGGCGGGGGTGCCAGGTGTTACCCCTGCCAGTCTGATATTGATGACCTATCCTGAGGGTAGGACATAAATTATAAATAAAGTGGACAACTCCTTTAAGTAAGGAAGTATGCTTCTCCATCCAATTCTGGCTTTGGCTCAAGAACTACATGTGATTCTAGCCTTATTGGGAAGCTCTTGCCCACCCCTTTAGAGACCATAACACTACAGTAACACCCACCTGTCTATTGGTGTTATAATGACAGGAATAGCGCTGAGTCCTATTGCAGTCGTAGCCCACTTGCGTACTGGGAGCGGCCAGCGGGTGACACGTCCCATCAAGTAAAGAGAAGCAGCACATAGTCGGTTGATGGTAAATCCAGGAATGGCCACAGATGCAAGAGCTTGCCAAACAAAGGTATCTACCACAGCCACTGTGATATCTGCTGTCCGACCTGGACCATCAGCGTTTACCTGTAGACAGAGAAGGTAATACACACACTTAATTGAAATGTTTAGATTTAGTATTGCCCACCTAAAGTGTGAAGTGATACGCATTGAAAAAAAAAAATATCTTTAACTCCAACATCTTAGGGGTTAACAATTTAGATGCTAAGGTCTGATATTGACTACGCCATTTAAGATATTGAACTGTCGAGGTCAGTCTCTGGACCCAGCCATTTCAGCAGAGGCTGTGCCTGCACCATCCCTGTGCCATGCATTTACAGTTCTTTGTATTAACTACATACCACCATAAATTATAGCAAACTTTGCCAAGTGGTTGAGGATATGTTCAAGTATGGCAGATCTGACTGTCCCATACATCTCAACATGGTTTGTAAAAACCCATGCACCTGCTGCAGAAACATCTCCATTCACATGCATGGAATTTTAGCTGCCACATGTGAAGATACCTCCAACATATAACTGGGAGTAGTAGTAATTGTGGCCAGCATTATGTTAGAGCCTGGCCTAATCCATCTTAAAAATAAAAAAGAATCTGTAATTAACCAGGACGAAATACCTGAGCTGCTTTGCGCCCTTTATCTGCTGCATCTGCAGTTACATAGGCTGTGGCTACACCATAGGTTGCCCAAACAAGAGCTTTAGGTACCAGGGCACGAAATGATTCACCAACTTCATTGGCATAGCCTGAAAGATAGAAAAATTATAAACTCGTGTTTATTCTTAAAGCGGTTATCCAGGAATTTAATATTGATTACCTATCCTCAGGATAGGTGATCAATATCACATCAGCGGGGGTCCAACCCCCATGTGGGGGACATATACAGGAAACTGAGTCTGTAAAGCTACAAATGAACATTGCTAGTGCCCAGGGACGATGTTTATACTAAGTGCCTAGGTGCGCAGGCGTTACTCGTAGATAACTCCCCTGTTTAGCTTTCAGCCAGCCTTGTATCCTCCTGACGTCACTCTCTTTGACATCTGAAATGCTGCGCCTGCGCACATCACTGCCAGGCCTGGGCATGCTCTGTAAACTACCCTCCAGATGGACTATTCTCTAGGTTCCAGTGCTGCTCTTGATCTACTTCTTTCATGTTCTCCAATTTTGCGGCTTTAAATGGTGCATGGGCACTACATTCCACTATGCCGCTGCCCACAGGGGGTAGTGTACAGTGCCTGGCAGTGATGTGCGCAGGCAAAGGAGTTCAGATGTCGAAGAAGATACGGGGTTAGCTGAAAGCTAAACAGGGGGAGGATTTATCCACATGTAACGCCGGGGTGCTTGCCCATGTGCTGCCCTCATTTGCATATACTTCAAAGTTCATTTTTGGCGCTTTACAGACTCAGAAAAGCCAAAGAAAGGTATCTTGTGTTTTCTGTATATGTCTCCCCACATAGCAGTGTGAGCAGTTTAAAACATGTAAAGTTGCTGACAGACTCCCTTTAAGGGTCCAGTCACAACAAGTGTTTTGCAGTTCGCAAATTGCAGATCCACAAAAGACGGACACCAGCATTTTGCGGACCGTACATGTCTGACCCTGTGATAGAAATGCCTATTCTCCATGGCTGCGTGCAAGAATAGGACAAGAGCTATCTTTCTTGTGGGGCCGTGGAATGGGACTACGGATGAGGACCGTACACTGTGTGCTGTCCACATCTTTTGTGGCCCCATTTAAATTAATTGGGTCTGCACCCGTTCCGCAAAATTGAGGAACGGATGCGGACCCTTTCATACGGACGTGTGAATGGACCCTAAAAGGAATCTGTCACCAGCAACCTCCCTATCAAAGTGTTAGCCTAGACCAGGGATGGGCAAACTGCAGCTCTCCAGCTATTGTAAAACTACAAATCCCATCATGCCCTGCTGTAGGCATACTGGGAGTTGCCTATCCCTGGCCTAGACACATAGTTGAGGTTCACCTGATTAAAACAATGTTTTTTCTTTTGAGTAGTTATGTTTTCTTAATATGCAAATTAGGCATTTTGTGCAATGAGGGCATCACCAGTGCTCTTGTTTCCCCCCCTTATTTCTGTAACCAGCCCCTCCCTCACTGCCTTTGCACTGGCTGACCCTGTCAATCAAAGCAGCGAGGGAGGGGCTGGCCAGAGAAATGAGTGGAGCTTGGTTGAAACGAGAGCAACGGTGACGCCCTTAGGCTACTTTCACACTAGCGTTCGGAGCGGATCCGTCTGATGTTTCATCAGACGGATCCGCTCCGATAATGCAGACGTTCGCATCCGTTCAGAACGGATCCGTCTGCATTAAAACTTTTCTAAGTATGAAAGTAGCCTGAGCGGATCCGTTCAGACTTTACATTGTAAGTCAATGGGGGACGGATCCGCTTGAAGATTGAGCCATATTGTGTCATCTTCAAGCGGATCCGTCCCCATTGACTTACATTGTAAGTCTGGACGGATCCGCTCGCCTCCGCACGCTGCAAGCAGCGTTCAGGTGTCCACTCACTGAGCGGAGCGGAGGCTGAGCGCTGGCAGGCGGATGCATTCTCAGTGGATCCGCCTCCACTGAGAATGCATTGGGGCCAGACGGATGCGTTCGGGGCCGCTCGTGAGCCCCTTCAAACGGTGCGCACGAGCGGACACCCGAACGCTAGTGTGAAAGTAGCCTTAGTTTGCCAAAGCCCTAATTTGCTAATTAAGAAAATGTATCATAACTCGGGAATGGAGCCTTAGATTACACAAATAATCATAATTTTAAAATCCACACGGCAGGTCAATTTCCGCACGGAAGAAAAAAAGCAAAGTGTACATGAGATAATCCACTTGAAAAAAAATGCACTTAATCTGCATCATATGCAGGTGGCCTTACAGCACCACGCTGGAATTCACTGAGCCCTTTAGAACAAGCCATTATTTCACAAATGTCTGTAAAGGCAGACTGCATTGTTAGGGCTGGATTTTGTACACCTGTGGTAATGGGACTGAATTCAATACTTTTCTCTGCAGCGTCCCACATGTGTGTAAAAGGGACACTTTAAACATCTGCCTATTTATCTAATGTATCTGCAATGTATGGTATTTATCAGGCTGGCAATGCAATTACACCCATCGCCCCTAGGTGGTGCTGGCGCCACATAATATGTATGGCCAGGGGTTTGCTAATAGTTAGTTAACAGGAAGTGAATTCAGTTAGTTCAGTGTAGTGAAGGAGAGGAGGAAAGAAACAGGCATCATCCACCATGTAGTCTGCTATTTCTACCCCTTGGTTCTGGCCAAACTAAGGGAGTACAGCAAACATTTATCTACAGCAGCAAAGCACAAGACCAATGTCTATGTCTAAATATGAAGTAAACCTAGTGAGGCTTACAGGTGAATCCAGCATATGGACCTCACAAGCACAAGTGCCTGAGAGCAACTTTAGGAGTGCCGGGACACGAATGGATAATTAGTGCGCAGAATTGTCCTTATTAACTAGAAGCCTTCCGAGATATAGTGGAAACCAAAAAACCTGAGAGCATCTTGCAAATAATGGAGCAGAAGACTGAACATGTCCTATCTTTTTGTGGAATGGCCGGATCGCGGACCCATTAAAGTGAATGGGTCCGCGATCTGCTGCCCCACGGACGGTGTTCATGCTGCGGCCCGCAGCACGACCACGGGGCGCACACGTTTGTGTGCAGGAGGCCTCAAAGAGAACTCCTCAACTGACAATTGCCTAAACCTGATAAAAGGATTACTACTGAACCTATTTTTGAGTCCTCACTCGTGCCATACAAATGAACTGTATCTGTACTGACTACCTGAAGACAATTGATTCAGTAAATGCTCAACTATTTGATTACAACCGACTCCTCATCATTTCTACTACTACACTCAACCATTTCACCTTACGGTGCTGGCGTCACGGGGGCCCAGCCACTAAAGCACCTTTAACACCTATACTATCAAGGGCACCTCAACTTCCATCTGGCTGGTGTTCCCTGCAATAGAGTGCCCCGGAGGATTTCGTGCTGTCTTCCCATCCACTGCACTGCTGGCTCAGGGAGGCTCTGCTAACCGTGAGTACATGAACTACTACCCCCATCGGCCCACCATGAGCCTCATGTGTTTCCCCTGTGGACCCGGCTCGTTGCATCTCCATACAGCATATTTCTCTTTTCCAACCTGCATCTAGATTTGGGTTAAAAATCTGCAATCAAAACTTAAACAAAAAGCTGTGTGCGACACCACCCTTAGGCCGCCTGCAAACGTTGTGGAATATGTGCTGGAAAAACCGCAGCGTAGTACAGTACCAAATGTACACTTTGTGGATTTTTTTCCGTGCGGAAATTGACCTGCTGTGCAAATTTCAAAATAAATAGCATCTCAATTATGTTTGTGGTTTTAGCTGTGGATTTCACCCTTTTCAATGGAAGGTTGAGATTTGTGGCAAAACCGCATCAAATACCACAATTAGACATTGAGGATTATGGTGTGGAAATGCTGCAGAAATGCACGTAAATCCGCATGGAAATTCATGCGGATCTTGTGTGTGTTCACCAGCCGTGTGCAGATGTCATTGACTGGTATGGCTTGTACCCTAGAGTTTTATGCCAGGGGTATGGTTCTAGTAAGGATATAATATCCCTGCTGCTAACATCTTCAGTGGGCAACATGCAATAGCGCCGAGATCTACTGACTGACTCATGGGGAAGACTGCTTTGTGCTTCACTGCTTTGGATCCACAAAATACGGATACCGGCCATGAGCATTCCTCAATTTTCTAGGCCCCCATTGTGGAAATGCCTATTCTTAATCGCAAAATGGATAATGCTCTATAATATGTGATGACATCCGTGTGCATTTTTGCGGCCCCCATAGATATGAATTGGTCCACGTAGGGGTGGGCGATATAGACGATATAGGCGATATGCGATATAAATTTGTGCCACGATATGGATTTTGAGCATATCGCCTATATCGCCGGACCGCGATATGATCCTGAGCCGGCACAGTGGAGAAGGAGAGAGTCCCTCCCTCCCCACTGTGCGCGGCTGCCGCTGACCACCAATGACAAAAGAGGAGGAGGGGAGGGGAGGGACTGACTGTAAATCATTGAGTTTTCACGATCTCAGTGAGCGCGTGAAAACTCAAATCCGATGGTATATTCTAACCCCCAGGCGTTCCCATGGTGACAGGGACGCTTGCCTGGGGGTTAGAACATACAGGGCCACGCCGCTGACAGTAGAACATTTAAAAACTAATCAGTAACTTTAACTTTATTAATTGGTGATCTCTTTACTGTATACCTTACTAGGTCTTAGCTCCGGTAACTAGTGATGTCCGGTTCATGAACGAATTGTTCATTTGAATCGATTCAGTTCAGTGAACCGGAGGAGTCGATTCACTTGAATGATCCGATCTGTTTGAATCGGCTCTCAGTCCCAGCACACAGACACTGCAGACAGAGACGCTCACCTCACCTCACCTCACGCTGGCAGCAGGAGCCTGAGGGAGGGACTGGGGAGGAGTCAGTAATATGATCTTAGAGTGGAAGCTGCTTCTGCCAGCCCCACCCCTCCCCGCCCACCAACCAATCACCGACCAGAGCTGAGGGGGCGAGGCAAGCACAGCACACTAGCAGCTCTGACTCGAGTCCTCGGAGTAGTGCAGGGTCAGGGAGTCTAAAGGAATCGAATGAGTCACAAGAATCTAAAGATCCGACTCGGTCAGTGACTCATTCGATTCATTGAGTTAGAAGAGCCGGGAGTCAGACTGTAGAACAGGTTACATTACACTGAGGCTGTCGGCTCTTGTTGCAGCAGTGATAAGGAGCAGAGAGATAAGAGAAGGGACAGATGACACAGAGTTTAGATTACAGGATGAATTAAATTAACCCTTTAGAATCAAATTGGCTTCTCAGGAGATATATATGTTAAAGGCATATATAGGCAGTACTACTGAATGAGATGCCTTTAACATATATATCTCCTGAGAAGCCAATTTGATTTGTGGGATCTGTGGATGGCACCGTTTAGGGGAGGGGGGGGGGGGGGGGGGATCTGTGGATGGCACCTTTTAGGGGGGGGGGGGGGATCTGTGGATGGCACCTTTTAGGGGGGGGGGGGGGGATCTGTGGATGGCACCTTTTAGGGGGGGGGGGGGATCTGTGGATGGCACCTTTAAGGGGAGGGGGGGTGTCTGTGGATGGCACCTTTTAGGGGAGGGGGGGGTGTCTGTGGATGGCACCGTTTAGGGGAGGGGGGTGTCTGTGGATGGCACCGTTTAGGGGAGGGGGGGGATCTGTGGATGGCACCGTTTAGGGGAGGGGGGGGATCTGTGGATGGCACCGTTTAGGGGAGGGGGGGGATCTGTGGATGGCACCGTTTAGGGGAGGGGGGGGATCTGTGGATGGCACCGTTTAGGGGAGGGGGGGGGGGATCTGTGGATGGCACCGTTTAGGGGAGGGGGGGGGATCTGTGGATGGCACCGTTTAGGGGAGGGGGGGGATCTGTGGATGGCACCGTTTAGGGGAGGGGGGGGGGGGGGGATCTGTGGATGGCACCGTTTAGGGGAGGGGGGGGGGGGATCTGTGGATGGCACCGTTTAGGGGAGGGGGGGGGGGGATCTGTGGATGGCACCGTTTAGGGGAGGGGGGGGGGATCTGTGGATGGCACCGTTTAGGGGAGGGGGGGGGATCTGTGGATGGCACCGTTTAGGGGAGGGGGGGGGATCTGTGGATGGCACCGTTTAGGGGAGGGGGGGGGGGATCTGTGGATGGCACCGTTTAGGGGAGGGGGGGGATCTGTGGATGGCACCGTTTAGGGGAGGGGGGGGGGATCTGTGGATGGCACCGTTTAGGGGAGGGAGGGGGATCAGCTCCCTGCTGCTGTGTGCACAAAGCACAGGGCAGCAGGGAGAGTGTAAAGTCCTATTCACCCTAATAGAGCTCTATTAGGGTGAATATGACAAGGGTTCTACGTTCTAGCCCTTAAGGAGACTAATAGTTATTAAATAAAAAGTAAAAAAAAGTTTAAACACGCCCCCCCAAATATAGAAAACAATATATCGCAATATATATCGCATATCGCACATGCTTAAAATTATATCGCAATATAGATTTTAGGCCATATCGCCCACCCCTAGGTCCACGTGTAAATCACGGAACTGCTAAAACGTCGGACTTTGATAAATCTCCCCCTAAAGTTTTTATTTTCTTAAAATGCTTTCATGGCTTTGAGCTCATCAAACATGAATTAATAATGGAAAGTCCTGGCTCGTGTCTGCTACAGATGCACTTGTCATTGTTCATTAAACCCACGTAAAACTGCAGGAGGAAACTCAATGATGTATCTACAACACTGCACAGTGCAGATATGATCTGCATCTCAAACTAAAAGTATAGTAACCCTTCTACAATATGGCTGAGGCTGGACCTAGACATTATTTTTAACACATTACAAAAAATAAAATAAAAATCACTGTGAAATCGCTGTACACAGGGTATGCATCGAGCGGCTTGAAAAGCACAGCAAATACGCAAGTATTGCTGGAGTACCTTAAATGCTAGAGATAAAATCGCTGCAGGCAAGTGAGTAGCTAGCGATTATTTTTTTAATTGCTACATGCTGGGATTTCAGAGTGATTTCCAGGCCACTTTTTCCTCCATAGAGCAACAAGAAAATCTCTTGAAAATAAAATCACTGCTTAATCTAGAGATTAGAGGGGTTTTCTGGGATTTTGTCATCGATGGCCTATCCTGAGGAAAGGTTTCCTCCGGTAAGCAGCGTGGCCTCTTCCGAGACCAGGGATGTCACCGTACATTAGTCACGTGGCCTAGGAATCTCAGTTCCTTTCAAGCTATTGGAGCTGAGCTGTAATACCAAACACAGCCAACTATCCAGTGGGCGGCACTGTGCTTTGTAAGGTGTGAGGAAGCCATGGCGCTCACTGGAGAGCAGCGACCTCTTCCAACAGCAGATCTGTGAGGATACCGGAAATCAGACCCAGGGATTTGAGTATATATTACTGTGTTATTGCATTGGTGTATGTGTGTGTGTGTGTATATGTGTGTGTGTATATATATATATATATATATATATATATATATATATATATATATATATATATATACACATACATATATATATACATACATATACACAATGTGTTATATATTTAATATCTATTCCTTTCCTGTACAGGGTTGTTTCCCCCCTCTTTTCTGATTTTGCCCTGCGGTCTCGTTCCCTTTGTCTACTGGAGTCGCTTCCCAATTGGGTATCGTTCCTATATCTTATTCTACCTGTTATTTTCCCCTCTCTCCGGTTCTTATTTCGGCCTTTATCCTGTTCCACTGCCTCCGGTTCTTGCCGGCTACCTCACCAGCACTTCCTCAGCTGCCCTTTATCGGCGGCCGAAATCGCGCGCGATTTCGGCCGCCATCTTCTTCTTCTTCTACATACCTGGAGCGGGATCTTCTTCCCGCTTCTCCGTCAGCTCCGCTTGTCCCGCCCGAAGTCTCGCGGGACTTCGGGCGCAGTTATCACTGAATCCCTTCTCTGTACAGAGCGTCGCAAAATAGCGGGATTTCGTGCGCGCTCTCAGTGTACGCCGGACGCTCAGTCACATTGGCAGCTCTGGCGTCCTGCTGGTGGTACCCTATCCTTTTAGATTGCTCTGCCAGGTTTTTCTCCCCTACTGTGGTCACAGTAGGTTATAGCTAGTATAGTCAGGGGTATTTTGCTTTCGCCATATTTACAGTGATCATGTCAGAGGACGGCCTCCCCAGTAACCGTATTCCTGAGGACATGGAGGTCACCCCCCCCCCCCCCCCCCCCATGCCCAGGCAGCAGGTTCCAATTCGGATCAGGCTATGGCAATCCAACGTTCTGTGGCTGTGCCTATCCAGGCCGCCATGGGATCCATGTCCACTGCTATTTCGCAGTGTTATTTTGGACGCCCTTCTGGCACACTCATCTTCTTCCGGTCCCAGTAGCCGCCCTAGACCCTTGACCTCAGGGACAGCTAATTCTGATCCTCCAGCCTCCAGAACCACTAAGACTGGTGTGATACTTGCCACCCAAGAGAGCACGCTGAGTTCGCGCAAAAGAGCCTATGCCCGCCAGGCAGAAAAGGCGAGGTCATGGAAATGCACCAGAGCGCAATATGATACACAGTCCGAGTCCGAACTCTGATCAGAAGAGGAGGCGCAGTCAGAGCCTGACTTTGGTTCAGAGCAAGAGGACCCGGAACTATTGGAGGTGGACCCTCCTGGGCCATCGTCAGTTCCTAATCCCCCCCTTTTCCAACCCCCCCAAGGTCCCTTCTAATACATTAGAGGTTATTATGGACCCTTCTGGAGAGCCACTATTCGACCCAGATGCGCTCCATCACCCGAGGTCCGCAGAGTGGCTCCCATCGGACCACATTGCTAAATATTTGGAGTCACGTGTACGTCAGCCCCTTAGCAAGGAGGCTAGGAATAAGTTGAGGGCTGAGTGCCCTAGGCCCATTGTCCCTAACAAGGTCTGTGACACACCCGTGGTGGATCCAAAAATTATCCAGTTTCTGGCCAAATCTGGGTGGAACCCACGTAAGGGTCTTGAGTCAACTCTAAAGGCCTGCCAGGACAAAATTACTGGATGTCCTAGGCCCCCTTACTAAGATCTTTGAGTTGGCGGAATCCGCCAGAACCCAGAACACTCAGGTAGATCCGGAGGAACTCCGGGGGTGGACACAGCGTGCTCTGTGTCTCACTGGCAACGCTAATACCTCTATCTATTGAGAGAAGGAAGGCCATTCTGTTCAAGATAGAACCGAAGCTTTCCAATTTGGCCTTGACTGAGGCGGGCAAAGATGCCCAGGGTCTCCTTTTTGGAGACTCTTTTATTAAAGATTTGTCCCGTTTTGTTGGTGCCTTTACGGCGCTGGATAAAGCCCAATTGTCAATTAGACAGGTTTTTCATGGACGGGTCTCTACCAGGGCCGGCAGTGCTAGGGGCCGTCTGTCCGGCTGGTCATCTTTCCAGACCCGCGCTTCGGGTCGAGGCTCCGTGTGATTCAGATCGTCCAGCCAGGAATTCCGCCAGCCTTCCACCTTCCCCACACGTGGTGCTTCTTGGCGATCCCGCGGGACCAGAGGATTCTCGGGGTCCAGACGCCCATTCGGTGAGTCTACCAATCCCTCTATCTTCAACTGTTTGGGTAGGGGGCAGACTCCGTCTCTTTTCCCACGCTTGGTCAGCCATCACGGCCGACCCATGGATCCTCAATACCGTACGGGGTTTTCACATAGAGTTGGTGGTTCCTCCCAGTTTCATTCCACCCCCTCATCCCATTGTCCTCCCGGCCCAAAAGCAACTCCTGTTACACAGGGAGTTGAAGCAACTTTTTCTGAAAGGCGCGATAGAACCCGCCTCAGACCCCTCCAATTGCATTATCAGCAACATGTTTCTGGTGGCCAAAAAAGGAGGACAGATGCGTCCTGTGATCAACCTTCGGGCATTGAACGCATTTGTCCGTTATCGCCACTTCAAGATGGAGGGCATCCACCTCCTCAGAGACATGCTCCTCCATGGAGATTGGTTAGTCAAATTAGACCTGAAGGATGCCTATTTAACAGTACCGATTTCCGAGACGTCCAGGAACCTACTGGAGATGTGGCGGTTCACCTGTCCTCAGCTCCTTGGTGCTTCACCAAGTTACTACGGCCGGTTGTATCCTGCCTCCGCAGTCGCGGAGTTCGGCAAATTGTGTACCTAGACGATATCCTCCTCTTGGCCCAGGACCGTCCGACCTTGCTCACACACTTATCCTGGACAATGGACTTGTTGTCTCACCTCGGGTTTCTCCTCAACCTGGAGAAATCCTGCCTTACTCCTTCCCAATCCATGGAGTTTTTAGGCTTCACAATCAATTCAACGACTGAGACCCTCAGTCTTCCTTCATCCAAGGTCTGGGCCATCTGCAAGGAAATCCGCCAGACGTTATCCCTTCCACAGGTATCCTTACATCACCTGGCCCGCATCATAGGCCTCCTCTCGTCCTCCTATCCACGCCGTTTTTTCAGCGCCATTACATTATCGTGCCATGCAACTCCTCAAGATATCTCACCTTCGCGTGGGTGCATCATACGCAGACCTGATCACGTTCAACGAGGAATCCAGGGACAAGCTGACGTGGTGGATCCGGAACTTGGAGGTTTGGAATGGCAAAACGATTTTCAGCCCACATCCGGACTTCACAGTGGAAACAGATGCCAGCCTGTTGGGATGGGGCGCCTATTGCGACGGTGTGAACATCGGGGGACGTTGGTCCGAGGAAGAGTCCAGACTCCATATCAACGCCTTGGAGCTTCTCGCAGGATTCTTCGCTATTCGCAGTTTTGCAGGAGGACTGACCAGCACCTGCATCAGATTACGGATGGACAACATTTCTGCAGTGCGATATGTCAACGCCATGGGCGGCACGCACTCGACTGCATTGTCACATCTGACTCAGGATTTCTGGACTTTGTCTGTCCAGGGAGATCACCGTTGTTGCGGAGTATCTTCCCGGCCTTCACAATACGCACACGGACTGGAGCTCTTGTTTTCTCTCCGATTCCAGTGATTGGCGATTGGACAAGACGGTCTTATCATCCATATCCTCCCGATGGGGTCCCTGCTGTATAGATCTATTCGCATCCCGCTTGAACACCCATCTTTCCAGATTCTTCAGTTGGCGCCCGGATCCGGACGCGGAAGCCACCGATGCCTTTCTACAGAACTGGGCCGGCAACCTCATGTATGCCTTTCCCCCATTTGCTCTGATTCCCCGAGTGCTAGCCCGAGTCCGTCAACAGGAGGCCGAACTGGTCCTGGTGGTTCCTTTTTGGACCTCCCAGTCTTGGTTTTTCTCAGCTGATGGAATGCCTGATCCAGTGTCCTCTCCTTCTCCCGTTTTTTCCGGATATCTTGTTAGACCCGTCAGGTCTGCAACATCCTCTCGTCTTAGACGAAACCCTCCAACTCCTAGCCTGCAGGATTTCAGGGAACCCTGGGACATCGCAGGAGTTTTGGAATCTACTAGACGCCTCTTGGAGGACGCATGGGCCCCCGGTACTAGACGAGCTTATCGGGCAGCCTGGAAGTCATGGGCTGATTGGTGCTTGGCTAGGCACGTGGATCACGTTTCAGCTCCTGTAACGGAGATCCTTCAATTCCTCACTTCACTTTTCGAGGATAAGGCATATCGTACCATCAATGTTTTTCGCTCAGCCATTTCTTCCTCTCATCAGGGATTCGACGGTTGCCCAGCCGGTCAACATCCTTTGGTGTGTCACCTTCTTAAAGGCGCTCGTCTTTCCCGTCCTCCTAGGCCCCGTGGGATGTGGCCTCCGTATTATCCTTGTTCTCTTCTTGGCCTCCTAACGCGGAACTTTCTTTGCGTCAGCTTTCGGCCAAGTTGGTCTCCTTATTCTGTTTGATTTCTTGTAAAAGAGTCTCAGATGTCCGAGCCTTGGATCATGATGCTCTTTCCTTCACTCCGATCATGGTCGTGTTCAATATTACACGGTGCACCAAGACCAACATTAAATCTGTGGCCTATCCCAGCTTCCCGGATGCTCCAGCTCTCTGCTCAGTCGCCTGTCTGAGGAAGTGAGTCACGCACGGCCTCGCACCGCGAGACAACACGCCCTCAATTTTTTCTGTCATACCAACGTCCTTTTCTTCCTGTCACTAGCATCACTCTGGCTCGATGAGTTAAGTGGATTATGTCCTTGGCAGGAGTAGACACTTCGGTGTTTACTGCACATTCTACGAGAGGTGCTTCGGCGACATCCATGGCAGTTGCAGGGGCCAGGTTGGAGGACATCATGAAGCTAGCAGATTGGTCTCTGGTGTCTACGTTTCGTGAATTTTATTTTCGTCCTCCTGTTCATAATTTTTCCTCGATGGTAAGTCAGCTTTAAACTCGCAATAGGAGCCTCCGTGTCATGTAATAAAATTGCATGATTTTCCTAACATATGACGTAAAGTCATGATTTTATTAAAGACACGGAGGCGAGTATTGCCCCTCCCAATTTTTTGCTTCCCTCCCTAGTTTTGTGTGGGGTCTATTGTTGCCTTCATTTGTATATTGCAATTTTCGGAAGCTTGTTTATGCATTTTTCAAGGTTTGGTGCTTGATCCATAGTTCTGAGCAGTCCCGATTACTGTTTTTTTTCTTCTTTTTTGTTTTCTTTAGGATGAATATTTCCGGCAAGCTACGCCTGACACCTACAGTCGATTTCAGTTATTCTCTAGTGCCGTTCTTCAGTTGGGGAGTTCATGTGCTGTTCGAGTTCAGTTCTTTGTTGGAGTTTAGTGGATAGACCTTCAGTGTTTTCAGAAGAGTGTCACCGCCAAAGAAAGAGGAGGAATCTATGCAAAGCAGGACTATTATAGGGGTCTTATGTGGGAGGGTCCTGTTACCATGGTTACTTGTTTTCTTTGCTGCTATTGGTTGGTCATTAAAGGAAGAGAAAGCAATACTCGCCTCCGTGTCTTTAACCACCTCAGCCCCCCTAGCTTAAACACCCTTAAAGGGAACCTGTCACCTGGATTTTGGGTATAGAGCTGAGAACATGGGTTGCTAGATGGCCACTAGCACATCGGCAATACCCAGTCCCCATAGCTCTGTGTGTTTTTATTGTGTTAAAAAAACGATTTGATACATATGCAAATTAAAATGAGATGAGTCAGAGCTTGAAAATATGACTCTTCTCTGGTCACACAAGTAAGATATTTCTCTTATGTTAATTTGCATAAAAGGCGGGAAGTACAGAAATGCATAATACTTATTGAATTCGTCTGCAAATGAAATTAAAAGTGTAATTTATATGTTTAGGGTAACACAATGAACATTTAGAAATGCTCAGTGAGGGTAGCATAGTAGAGGTGACAGGTTCCCTTTAATGACCAGACCACTTTTTACAATTCTGCACTACACTACTTTCACGGTTTATTGCTCGGTCATGCAACTTACCACCCAAATGAATTTTACCTCCTTTTCTTCTCACTAATAGAGCTTTCATTTGGTGGTATTTCATTGCTGTTGACATTTTTACTTTTCTTGTTATTAATCGAAATTTACCGAAATTTGTGCAAAAAAAAATGACATTTCTATATAAATTTTTCTCTAAATTTATTGTTCTACATGTCTTTGATAAAAAAAAAATGTTTGGGTAAAAAAAAAATGGTTTGGGTAAAAGTTATAGCGTTTACAAACTATGGTACAAAAATGTGAATTTCCGCTTTTTGAAGCAGCTCTGACTTTCTGAGCACCTATCATGTTTCCTGAGGTTCTACAATGCCCAGACAGTAGAAAAACCCCACAAATGACTCCATTTCGCAAAGTAGACACCCTAAGGTATTCGCTGATGGGCATAGTGAGTTCATAGAACTTTTTATTTTTTGTCACAAGTTAGCGGAAAATGATGATTTTTTTTTTTTTCTTACAAAGTCTCATATTCCACTAACTTGTGACAAAAAATAAAAACTTCCATGAACTCACTATGCCCATCACGAAATACCTTGGGGTGTCTTCTTTCAAAAATGGTGTCACTTGTGGGGAAGTTATACTGCCCTGGCATTTTAGGGGCCCTAATGCGTGAGAAGTAGTTTGAAATCAAAATATGTAAAAAATGCCCTGTGAAATCCGAAAGGTGCTCTTTGGAATGTGGGCCTCTTTGCCCACCTAGGCTGCAAAAAAGTGTCACATGTGGTATCGCCGTACTCAGGAGAAGTCGGGCAATGTGTTTTTGGGTGTCTTTTTTACACATGCCCATGCTGGGTGAGCTAAATATCTCTGTCAAATGACAACTTTGTATAAAAAAAATGGGAAAAGTTGTCTTTTAGAGAGATATTTCTCTCACCCAGCATGGGTATATGTAGAAAGACACCCCAAAACACATTGCCCAACTTCTGCTGAGTACGGCGATACCACATGTGTGACACTTTTTTGCAGCCTAGGTGGGCAAAGGGGCCCACATTCCAAAGAGCACCTTTAGGATTTTACAGGGCATTTTTTACACATTTTGATTTCAAACTACTTCTCACGCATTAGGGCCCCTAAAATGCCAGGGTAGTATAACTACCCCACAAGTGACCCTATTTTGGAAAGAAGACACCCCAAGGTATTTCGTGATAGGCATAGTGAGTTTATGGAAGTTTTTATTTTTTGTCACAAGTTAGTGGAATATGAGACTTTGTAAGAAAAAAAAATAAAATATAAAATCATCATTTTCCGCTAACTTGTGACAAAAAATGAAAAATTCTAGGAACTCTCCCTGCTCCTCATGGAATACCTTGGGATGTCTTCTTTCCAAAATGGGGTCACTTGTGGGGTAGTTATACTGCCCTGGCATTTTAGGGGCCCTAATGCGTGAGAAGTAGTTTGAAATCAAAATGTGTAAAAAATGCCCTGTGAAATCCTAAAGGTGCTCTTTGGAATGTGGGCCCCTTTGCCCACCTAGGCTGCAAAAAAGTGTCACACATGTGGTATCGCCATACTCAGGAGAAGTTGGGCAATGTGTTTTGGGGTGTCTTTCTACATATACCTATGCTGGGTGAGAGAAATATCTCTCTAAAAGACAACTTTTCCCATTTTTTTATACAAAGTTGGCATTTGACCGATATATTTATCTCACCCAAGCATGGGTATATGTAAAATGACACCGCAAAACACATTGCCCAACTTCTCCTGAGTACGGCGATACCACATGTGTGGCACTTTTTTGCAGCCTAGGTGCGCAAAGGGGCCCAAATTCCTTTTAGGAGGGCATTTTTAGACATTTGGATTCCAGACTTCTTCTCACGCTTTAGGGCCCCTAAAATTCCAGGGCAGTATAAATACCCCACATGTTACCCCATTTTGGAAAGAAGACACCCCAAGGTATTCCGTGAGGGGCATGGCAAGTTCATAGAAGTTTTTTTTTGTTGGCACAAGTTAGAGGAAATTGTTTTTTTTTAGTTTTTTCTCACAGTCTCCCTTTCCGCTAACTTGTGACAAAAAGTTCAATCTTTCATGGACTCAATATGCCCCTCAGCGAATACCTTGGGGTGTCTTCTTTCCGAAATGGGGTCACTTGTGGAGTATTTATACTGCCCTGGCATTTTAGGGGCCCTAAAGCGTGAGAAGAAGTCTGGAATATAAATGTCTAAAAGATTTTACGCATTTGGATTCAATGTGAGATTTTATTTTTTGTCACAAGTTAGTGGAATATGAGACTTTGAAAGAAAAAACAAAAAAAAAATAATTTTCGCTAACTTGTGACAAAAAAAAAAATCTTCTATGAACTCGCCATGCCCCTCAAAAGTGATCTTTTTATAGCGCCGCAGCGATTTTACGGTGTTTTTGCAGTGATCAGAAAAAAATATATTCTGTCACTGCGGTGGGGCGGACTGAACGCAAGTGTGCGCACAAGATCAGGCCTGATCGGGCGAACACTGCGTTTTTTGTAGAGCCTTTAGAACATGTCCTATTCTTGTCCGCAATTGCGGACAAGAAAAGGCATTTTCTATAAAGTTCTGGCAATGTGAGGATCCACAAAATGCGGAAAGCACATTGCCGATGTCCGTGTTTTGCGGATCCGCAAAACACATACGGACGTCTGAATGGAGACTTACAGGGGGGTGATCAGGGAGTCTATATGGGGGTGATCAGGGGTTAATAAGTGACGGGGGGGTGGTAGTGTAGTGGTGTTTGGTGCTACTTTACAGAGCTGCCTGTGTCCTCTGGTAGTCGATCCAAGCAAAAGGGACCACCAGAGGACCAGGTAGCAGGTATATTAGACGCTGTTATCAAAACATGATCGCCTCTGCAGATCCACTCGATTACCTGCAGCGCCTGTGTGCGCGCGTTCACAGGAAATCTCGTGTCTCGTGAGATGACGCGCCGGTGCGTCCACTCGGAATAACAGGGCCGCCGCAAAGACGCAATCCTGCTTACGGCGGTCCTGTAGTGGTTAAAAAAAAAAAATCATGACTTTACGTCATATGTTAGGAAAATCATGCAATTTTTATTTATATACAAATATGCTTACTAGAGCACTGAGGGGCAGCCCAGAGACCTTGGAGCACCAGACTGTTACACCACTAGAGGTACAGGGCTAGACTTGAGTGCGAAACATGAGTGCGTGTTAAAATACGTTCGCGTGCATGAGCCCTAAGGCTGATACCAATGGCCTCAATTGACTGACAATATGGCCAGTTGGGACTATGTCGTCTTGACGGAAAGAACAACACTGAGATACGACCATTTCAAATTATGCGGTTTAGAAAGACTGATGACAAAATTCCTAGTTGGGATATTTATCAGGTGGCATGGTTAGTATAGGCAGTGTGTGTATACACAGGGACACTGATCTATTTGATGAACTTTCCCCCAAAGTGACAGCACTGCAGACTGGAATTACAAGGGGACATGTCCTCTCAGTAATGCAGCTTGAGGGCTGGAGTCACACATGCAGTAAATGTCACACTGTCGAACCAGCCTAGGAATTAGCTCTGCACGTGTTACGGACTTCAGCTATTGTATTGCAATTTAAGAAATCCATGGCAATTCTACAACAGACAGAACATGCTGGCCATCTGAAAATCTGCTGCATGTTTAGTTTGAAGTGAATATAGTTTAATAAAACCCTATTTAGTTATATTGTACCTTTTCACATCATAACACATACAAAATGTGTGAATCCGGCCTAAAGTATTCCAGTAAAACACATTTATGGCATACCTTTAAAATTGGGATAGGAGGCACCTATTCTCCTGATAGGTTGGGATCTGAGAAGTCTATACCTTCAAGTATTATGTAAAAAAAGGATAAGATATTGAAAATTTTATTTGACAGGATAAGGCCTCATGCACATGGCCGTTTCGCGCATTGGGGACTGCAATTTGCGGTCCCCAATGCACGGGCAACATCCGTGCTGCGGCCGGGACGGATTGAGACCCATTCAACTTGAATGGGTTCCTGATCAGTCTGCACCGTAAAAAAAAAATTATATTTTTTTGCGGTGCGGAGGCACGGACAAACACCACAGAGGCACTATGGAGTGCTTCTGTTCCGCAATGCATCTCCCAGATTGCGGACTCATTCAAATGAATGGGTCTGCATCCGTGATGCAGGGTGCACACGGCCAGTGCCCGTGTATTGCGGACCCGCTGTATGCGGGCCGCAATACGGCAATGGCCGTGTGCATGAGGCTTAAAGCTCCTTTCCTACATTTGCTTTAAAATAAAATACTACTTTTCCACTGTCTGCAGTACTGTCACAGTGTTTCCTCTGAGATTTAGAGGAGTGATTGGGAATGTACCAGATTTGATGTTCAGCCGCTCTTTATGAAAATGGGACAATTCCCCTGTGGCCTGTTAGGGCATAAAATCTGTCGGGTTTACAGTCATCAGAACCACAGCTTCTGCCCTACTGATCACAGTGAAAAGCAGACATAAGGGATGAGACAATGGAAGGGTTAAAGCAGCTGGCGACTGCTCATAATAGCATTGTTCCAGGTACAGAACAACCTTTACTTAGCCGCACTCTCCTGTAAGATGATCGTGTGCTTCTGCCGGCCATAAATAGTCTTGTCAAGACTGATAAAACCTGCTCCTTGTGTGTGAAGGGTATACGGCTTTATTACAGACATACAGTATGAATAGGTTACAGATGGTGAGATCAGGTCATTGAACTCGGGTGTGTTTACCAAAGGGTGGCACCACATTCCCGTCTGTGTGCACGTGAAGGTGTAGATGCTATGAGGAAATACATCAACACATATAGAAAAGAAGATGTCAACCAAAATTATCAGAGGGGTACTGCATCTCATGGCTAGGGTACACCATCATTTATACTCGGCAGGGATCCAACCCATCCATCCTTAGAATGAACAAGCTGCCACATTGATTCAGCACAGTGGTCTTCATACAAAAATACAGAGTAAATTGAACTGCAGTGTGGATTTTAAATCTGCGGCATGTCAATTAGGGCTCGTTCACACGACCGTTGACCCTCCGTTGCCGTATTCTGCTGCTGTGGAGGGGAAGCTTTTATCTGCAAGGTAATCCTTATTATAACAGTAGGTGTAGAACTGGTATGACAGTATTGTTCTCCTGATAGGCCTAGGTACAGTTGCCCACAGAAGAGCATTGTGCTTATCAGTGTAATGTGTGATGCTCCAATTGAGTAACTCATCCCCTTCCCTCTCTAGTCACTATGAAAGGTCTGACTGAGAAAGGAGGAAGTTAGAAGCCAGGACATTAAGTAGAATACATGGAGGGACTTCAAAAAAATTATACCCAGAAAACTATCCACCCTTTTTTTATTACATATAATATTCACATATACAATAGGTTGTTTATATGTGATAAAATATAATGTGATTATAGCATGCCTTTAAAGGGAACCTGTCACCGGGATTTTGTGTATAGAGCTGAGGACATGGGTTGCTAGATGGCCGCTAGCACTTCTACAATACCTAGTCCCCATAGCTCTGTGTGCTTTTATTGTGTAAAACTACGATTTGATACATATGCAAATTAACCTGAGAGGAGACCTGTACGTGAGATGAGTCAGGGACAGGACTCATCTCAGGTTAATTTGCATATGTATCAAATCGGTTTTTTGACACAATAAAAGCACACAGAGCTATGGGGACTGGGTATTGCGGATGTGCTAGCGGCCATCTAGCAGCCCATGTCCTCAGCTCTATACACAAAATCCCGGTGACAGGTTCCCTTTAAATACCGATAATCTATCCTTTGACGGTTCAATGGCATTTTCTATGTGACATCACATTAATCTGTTACATGGTGTTACTGCAGCTTAGTTGAATGGGACAGGGCTTCAATACCAAGCGCGTGATCTGGCCGTTTGCTGCAGTATCCAGGTTGGACACTGTGAACTCCGGCAGTGTGTTCATTTGCCAGAACAGGCTGCTGAAGTTCACAGCGCATACGTGAATGTAGCCTTAGGATCGGTCGTCAATATGTATGCCCCTGGTCACATGGGACAGATATGCTATGGATTTTCTGCAGCAGAACTGCACATGGAAGATTCTTAGTATTAAGGCTTATGCACATGAATGTATTTTCTTTCAGTGTCCGTTCCGGGTTTTTTTGCGGACCGTATGTGGAACCATTCATTTCAACGGGTCCGCAAAAAAACGGAAGTTACACCGTGTGCATTCCGTTTCCATATTTCCGTTCCGCATAAGGATAGAACATGTCCTATTATTGTCCGCATCACGGACAAGGATAGTACTGTTCTATTAGGGGCCAGCTGTTCTGTTCCGCAAAATACAGAATGCACACGGATGTCATCTGTATTTTTTGCGGACCGCAAAATACATAGTCGTGTGCATGAGCCCTTATAGAATAGCAGCAAAGTGGATGTGATATTAAAAAAGTCGTATCTACAAACTGCAGAAAATGTCCTCATTGGGATCCAGACTTGACCTACATTCTTAGGCATCATTCACACGTCCGCAACGTGTTTTGCGGATCCACAAAACACGGAAAGCGGCAATGTGCGTTAAAAAAAAAATGTAGTAAAAAAAAAAAAAAATGAAGTTAAATGTCCCCCAGAGGTCTTGTATGACCTTATGGGGAACACAAAGTGTAAAATAAAAAAAATGTAAACAATAAAAAAAAAAAGTGTATTGAAAAAAAAAAAAAAAAAGTTTCACATAAAAAAAAATAATAATTCCGCCCAAATCCGTTATTTAAAAAATAGAACAAAAAAGTAAGTCAAAATTTTTTTGAACGCCGTAAAATAAATAAATTGCGCCAAAACAGATTTTTTTTTTAGTAAGCTCACCTCCCAAAAAATATAAGATCGATCAAAAAGTCGTATGTACCCCAAAATGGTAGCAATAAAAACATCACCTCATCTTGCAAAAAATGAGCCCCCACACAAGACCATAGCCAGAAAAATAAAAAAAAATCTGTCTCTATGAAAAATGTTTTTATTGTGTAAAACGTAAAAATAAAAGAAAAACTAGACATATTTTGTATTGTTTCATCCATAATGACCGGATCTATAAAAATACCACATGATCTACCCCATCAAGTGAACCGGGGGGGGGAAAGAAAATAGAAAAATGACACCAAAAAGCTTTTTTTCTGACTTCGCCTCCCAAAAATGAGATAAAAAGCAACCAGAAAGCCAAATGTACGCCAAAATGGTGACAATAAAAACTACAGCCCTCATGCAGATAATTCAACAATTTTTTTTAAAAGTTATTGCTCTTGAAAACTCTGACAGAAAATTCCATGTTAGAAAATCCATATGCCGCTCCTTCTCTTTAATTTAGTCTAATATATGCAAATGAGCCTCTAGGAGCAACGGGGGCGTTGTCATTACACCTAGAGGCTCGGCTCTGACTGCAACGCCTACTACATCTATAGTCAGCAGGCGGCCATTGTAGTAAGGCTACGGCTACACAGCGACTTCTTATTGCTGAAAAGTCAGATGCAAAAAATCCATCCAAGCCGGATTTTTTTGGTGCTGTCACATCGCGGTATGTTGCACTGCGGCACCACTGACTATCAATACAAAAAATTTTACCTGACTTTTGTTGCGGTGTTGCTGTACCATTTTTTGTCAGTGTGTAGCCCTAGCTTAAAGAGGACCTTTCACCAGAGGAAAGCCTCTAAACTAACTATACAGAGGTGTAGAGCGGCGCCCAGGGATCCCCCTGCACTTACTGTTATCCCCGGGCGCCGCTCCGTTCGCCCGGTATAGCCTCCGGTATGTAAGTAGTTAGGCTCCACCCACTTGATCCTGCCGGCGTCTTCTTCTCCTATGCTGTAGCGCTGGCCAATGGCCTGGGGATAACAGTAAGTGCAGGGGGATCCCTGGGCGCCGCTCTACACCTCTGTATAGTCAGTTTAGAGGCTTTCCTCTGGTGAAAGGTCCTCTTTAAAGGGGTTGGACACTGGGGACACATCGCTAGGAAATGCCCCCAATGTCTGATAGGTGGGGTTCCAGAGGTTCTATACTTAGTGGTGCACCCTTCATGCGCGGCCGCCCTCCATTCATTCCTATGAGGGCGCCAAAAATAGCTGAGCGCTGGCTCTGCTATTTCCGTAAGCCTCATAGAAGTGAATGGAGCGGTGGCCGCGCTTGCCATACATTTTAATGGGACTTCCAAGAACAGCGCTCCCATAGAAATGAACGGAGGGCGGCCACATAAGCGCGGTGCACTCCCCTGCACTTTGTAGGCTCCATTCTAAGGGTACTTTCACACTAGCGGCAGGACGGATCCGACAAGCTGTTTCATCCTGTCTGATACGTCCTGCCGCTATTTTGCCGTGCCGCCGCTCCGTCCCCATTGTGTATACTGGGGACGGGGGCGGAGCTCCGGCGCAGCACAGCAGTGCGCGGTGAGAGGCCGCTGGACTAAAAAGTCGGACATGCAGTACTGCGCTGGAGCTCCGCCCCCATTATAGTCAATCGGGATGGAGCGGCAGTACGGCGAAATAGTGGCAGGACGGATCCGACATGGTGAACAGCCTGTCGGATCCGTCCTGCCGCTAGTGTGAAAGTACCCTAAGTATAGGTGCGGGTCCCAAAGGTGGGACTCACACCTATGAGATATTAGGGGTATGTCCTAGCGATGTGTCGTCAATGTCCAAGATGGGAACACCCCTTTAAGGGTCTGGAGACAAAATGGGTACCGCTACACGGCGACCATGCTGCGAATGTCACACAAAAATCCAACCTGGATGGATTTTGCGACGGTCGCAATCGCAGTGGTAGCATGTCGAAGTGCAACACCATAGACCAGGGCAGCAACCTTCGGCACTCCAGCTGTTGTGAAACTACAACTCCCAGCATGCTCCATTCATTGCTATGAGAGTTCTAAGAAGAGCAGAACAAGTATGCATGCTGGGAGTTGTAGTTTCACAACTGCTGGAGTGCCGGAGTTTGCCTACCCCTGCCATCGACTATCATTACATAAAATGTTGCGCGACTTTTCAGCGACACATGCAGTGTAGCAGCAGACTGAGCTAGATATAAAGGTGGAGCAGATGTGGAACTTCTTCACCTTGAAGACAGGACAAGACTTACCCAGGTACCGGACCCACGTGTCCCGGTAGAGGTCTGGCTCCGCACTGTGCAGCGGGTGCTGTGCCATGACGGTCAGTGACTCCCCCTGCTCCTGTCAGCAGAAGGACACTGCAGCCAGGGACCGTCACACAAGAGCCACCTATCGGTCACAGTTATAAGGAGGAGCTCTAGACCCCACAGGGCAGCTCCATCCTTCCAATATGCTGGATGGACTGCGATATGACTCCGGGCAGGGTAAGTAGTAATGCACTGCATTGTGTGGGAACAACAAGCCAGGGAAAAGCCGCAACTCCACCACTATAGCTCTAAGGAGCCGCGCCTAAACCCAGTGCCACAGTAGTGGCTGCAAACGTGAGCCACCACTGCCCCGGCCACTCTCTACGCCGCAAGTAAAGGTATGTACTTGTCACACAGTCCCATAGTGCTGTCCGGGTTTAGCCAATGACAAGTCATTAACATGGTCATGTGACAATCCATACCTAAGGGCTCGGCGTTTGAAAGCCGAACTCGGCAGAAGACGGAGGCAGCTGATGTGATGTGACAACTGTCCTGGGCTGAGGACATGGCTATGTAATGCATCCCTGCAGCAGGATAACAGGTAGTGTCCCTATAAGCGAGTGTTCACACCTGGCAGATTTGCTTCAGAAATTCCTGCGACTGTTCTAGCTCCATACAGGGCTGTCAGGTCTCCTGCCTCCCCCCATGAGGAATCCGACCCGCGCTCCATTCTTGTGCGGAAGAACCCCATGTTGTAGGTGGAGCCTAACTGGCAGAGGGTGTGGCCAAGTAGGCAGGGGTTTTCCTGGACAATTGGTAGTTTTTATTGATACCATTTTGGAATATGCCTTTTTGATCAATTTTTTTTAGGACATGAAGAAACAAAAAAAGGCGAATCCGCATTTTTATTTAATTTTTTTAAATTATGGAGTTCACCATTCGGAATAAATACATTTATATTTTAATAATACAGGTAATTTGTGGGCAGCAATGATCTTTACGTTTTATTGTTTATTTTTGTTATTAATATGGGCAAAGGGGCTGATTAAAATTTTTATATATATTTTTATATATATATATATATATATATATATATATATATATATATATATATATAGCTTTAAAAACCTGTTTTCATTTCTTTTAACCTATTTTAAGTCACCCTAGGGGACTTGACTATGGAATTGTTTGATCGCTGCTCCAATAGACTGCACATGTATAGCGGAGGTCGGGAAGGGGTTAAAATAAAAGTGATTCCCCCATATAACTAGGGCCTCTGTGCATTTAAAAAAAAAAAAAACGTTTTATTCCCCTTAGCGCAAATTGCTGATCATCGAAACACAGAAGCCGCCCATGTGCGTTCTGCAATTTGCGGACCGGAACAAGTGGCCCATTCTAGAAATGCCTATTGTCCGCAAAATGGACAAGAATAGGACATGATCTATAATTTTTACAGAGCAACGGATGCGGACAGCACACGGAATGCTGTCCGCATCTTTTGAAGTCCCATTGAAGTGAATGGGTCCTCATCTGTGATGCGGAATGCACACGGAACCGTGCCCGTGTATTGCGGATCCACAAATGCGGTCCGCAATACGGCAACGGGAGTCTTAGTTTGCGGATTTTCCACTTGAAAATCTGTGCGTAAAACTGATCTACATGTGCCTTCACGTATCATTTGATTAGCGTGGTTTTGGCGGTAAGCACATGGATTTTTCCAAGCCCTAGATGTTCTGTAGCAAAATCTGCCATGTGCAAAGGCACCCTAAGGTCTCATCCACACGGCCGTAGATTGGGTCCTCGGGTACAAGACCCATTCATTTCAATGGATTTTTTTTTTTTTTTTTGTGTGTGTCCTATTCTTGTCCATTTAAAAAGAGGGAAGGACGTACTGATCTGCAAAATGCAGAACGCATGCGGCTGGTAACCCGTGTTTTGTGGATCCGTGATTTGCGGACTGCAAATACAGATATGGTTGTGTGCAGAAGGCCTAAGATACACTTCCCATCTGCAGACTAGTCAAGATGCTCTTACACTGACCGATTTATCAGGCAAATATCAACTACGAACAATAATTGCCTTTGTGTCAGGGAGATGAGAGCTGCATTTACATTCATTGTTTCTGGGCAGCAGATCACTACACAGGTGGAAGTACTGCACATAAAGGATGATTCTAGGTGCCGGCTGAAAGACGTTCGCTTGTTCATCAGTTGATCGCCGACACCTACACAGGCCAGTTATCGGGAACAAGTGTTTCTACAAATGCTCATCCCCGATTATCGGCCCATGTTAAAGCAAATCAGTTACTGTCCATCCGAGCAAAACTGACTATCGCACTGTCTCTCATTTCCGTTTCCCTTTTCGGCGATGACATCTTTTATCTGATACATGAAATCATTGTTTGCCAGCATCAGATCGCCTTGTGCTGCCAGCAAACAATCAATCTGAATGGGAATGAACAATAGCAGCAGTCATTGTTTGTACCCATACATGTAAATGGAGGTATCCCCTCTGCTGACAATCAGGCAATTATCAGGAACAAATGGTTCATTCCCAGTCATTGCCTATGCATCATCTCAAGTGACCTTTAGGCCCCTTGCAGACGGGCGTTTGTCACGCTGCGAGTCCGCAGCTCAGCTCCCGGCCTGGCCTAACAGCACTGACAGGGTCACATAGCATTATATTGATTTATGATGCTATGTAACCCTTACAGGTCTGGAATGTATTGGATAACAGTGACATAATGCTGCCAGTGTCATCCAATACATTCCGGAACTGTAAGGGTTACATAGCATCATAAATCAATATAATGCTATGTGACCCCATCAGTGCTGTTAGTCCAGGCCGGGAGCTGTGCTGTGGACTCGCAGCGTGACAAACGCTCGTCTGCAAGGGGCCTTAGGGAGTCTAAAGATAAGCCAAATTTATCACAGTGGCTCACGTATGACACATTCGGTGCATGTTAGATACTTGTAGGGTTGCACCGGTTATCGAAGTATCGACACCCAGTCTATAGATTTTAGACCCGGATTGATACATTCTTCTCCTCTCGCTTTTTAAAACTTAACATGGATAAAACTGAATTCATCATCTTTCCCCCCATCTTGCTCAACCCCCCCCCCAACAGACCTATCTATCACGATCAATGGCTGCGCACTCTTCCCGGTCAACCAAGTCCGCTGCCTTAGAGCAACCTTGGATTCTGCCCTCTCCTTCAGACTGCACATCCAAGCCCTTTCCACCACCTGCCGCCTCAAACTCAAAAACATCTCCCGCATCCGCAGTTTCCTCAACTTTGAGTCTGTGAAAATGCTTGTACATGCCCTCATCATCTCCCGCCTAGACTACTGCAACATCCTCCTCTGTGGCCTTCCATCTAGCACTCTCGCACCCCTCCAATCTATCCTCAACTCTGCTGCCTGACTAATTCACCTCTCACCCTGTTACTCCTCTGCCAATCCCTTCACTGGCTCCCCATTTCCCAGCGAATTAAGTTCAAAATACTAACAAATACATACAAGGCCGTCCACAACCTGTCCCCTCCCTACATCTCTGAGCTACTTTCCCGATACATCCCCACGTGTAATCTCCGATCCTCACAAGACCTCCTTCTCTCCTCTTATCTCTTCCCACAATCGCCTCCAAGATTTCTCCCGTGCATCCCCCACACTGGAACTTGCTACCCCAACATATCAGACTCTCACCTACAGTGGAATCCTTCAAAAGAAACCTGAAAACCCACCTCTTCAGACAAGCCTACAACCAGTGACCCTGCTGCCTCTATACCGCCATGACCAACTTCACCCGCACCTACTGTGTCCTTCTCCCATACCATGTAGATTGTAAGCCCTCACGGGCAGGGCCCTCTCTCCTTCTGTACCAGTTTGTAACTCGTCTTGTTTATGATTAGTGCAATTGTCTGCATTATGTATGTAAACCCCTTTTGATATGTACAGCGCTATGGAATGAATGGCGCTTTAATAATTAATAATAATACTAGGCTGCGTGGCCTAGTATCAGTTAGAGAACATGACACACACAGCTCTCCGCGTGCTACATGTTCTCTTCACTAGCACAGTGGAGAAGGAGGGAGACCTTCCCTCTCTCACCACTGTGACGCTGCTGCCGCTTTCACCAATGGGGAGATAGCAGGGAGGAGGAGGGGAGGGACTGTGGCTACTGCGCCACCAATGAATGTAAAACACATTAATTCAAGTATAGGCAGCGGGTGCCCGGCGGCAGTATCACATACCCAGCCTCAATACCAGGGCATGTGAGCCGCCAAACCGCGGCAATTAACTCCTCAAGTGCCACACCTGAGGGGTTAATTGCTGCAGTTCGGCGGATTGGTGGTGTAGTGACAGTTCCGATCAGAACCCCAGCAGTGTAATCCTGGGGCTCTGAACGGTTACCATGGCAGCCAGGATGCTACTGAAGCCCTGGCTGCCATGGTAAGCTCCTGCTGCTGTGTGCACAAAGCACAGGGCCATAGGGAGAGTGTAAGGTCCTATTCACCCTAATAGATCTCTTTTAGGCCTCTTTCACACGGGCGTGTGCGCCCCGTTGCCGTATTGCGGACCGCAATTGCGGATCCGCAATACACGGGTGCCGTTCCACATTCACTTCAATGGGTCCGCAAATCCGGAGATGCACTGGCCACCAATGAAATTAAAACTGGGGAGGGAGGGGGGTCTGCCCCCTGCTGCCTGGCAGCCCCTGATCTCTTATAGGGAGCTATGATATGCACAATTAACCCCTTCAGGTGCAGCACCTGAGGGGTTAATTGTGCAGATCACAGCCCCCTATAAGAGATCGGGTGCTGCCAGGCAGCAGGGGGCAGTCATGTACACAGTTCTCAGTATATTCTAACTTGAAGCGTCCCCATCACCATGGGAACGCCTGTGTTAGAATATACTGTCGGATCTGAGTTTCACGATCTAACTCAAATCCGATGGTATATTCTAACATAGAGGCGTTCCCATGGTGATGGGGACGCTTCAAGTTAAAATATACCATCGGATTGGAGAAAACTCCGATCCTATGGTATATTCACTCCTGACTTTACATTGAAAGTCAATGGGGGACGGATCCGTTTGAAATTGCACCATATTGTGTCAACGTCAAACGGATCCGTCCCCATTGACTTGCATTGTAATTCAGGACGGATCCGTTTGGCTCCGCATGGCCAGGCGGACACCAAAACTACTTTTTTTTCGGGTCTGTGGATCCTCCAAAAATCAAGGAAGACCCACGGACGAAAAAACGTTCACGGAAAAACGGAACCCGTTTTTGCGGACCGCAAAAAAAACGGTCGTGTGCATGAGGCCTTAGGCCGAATGCACACGG
The DNA here is from genome assembly GCF_905171765.1 of Bufo bufo. NCBI lineage: Eukaryota > Metazoa > Chordata > Amphibia > Anura > Bufonidae > Bufo > Bufo bufo. The sequence continues at coordinate 289,948,053 of NC_053390.1, read as the reverse complement.
CCGTGTTTCGTGGCCGAGAGCGGTCCGTGGTATGCCGGGCTGGATTCCTGTTCAGAGCAGGAGCGCACGGCGTCATTGGTTGCTATGACGCCGTTCGCTTCATGCCGCCGCTGCTGTACAGTAATACACTGGTATGATCTATACGAGTGTATTATTGTACAGCAGCGGCGGCATGAAGCGCACGGCGTCATAGCAACCAATGACGCCGTGCGCTCCTGCTCTGAACAGGAATCCAGCCCGGCATACCACGGACCGCTCTCGGCCGCTGAACATGGCCGTGTGCATTCGGCCTTAATTAGAGACACACCTGTGGATGGATTTAAATGCACACCTGAAACGCACTGCTTCTTTGTGTAGCATAATGGGAAAATCTGAAGAAATCAGCCAAGATATCAGGAAGAGAATTGTGGACTTGCACAAGTCTGGCTCAACCTTGGTTGCAATTTCAAGATACCTGAAGGTGTCTCATTCATCTGTACAAACAATTATACGCAAGTACAAACAAGATGGGAATGTCCAGCGATCATACCGCTCAGGAAGGAGACTGGTTCTGTGTCCCAGAGATGAACGTGCTTTGGTCCGATATGTGCATATCAACCCAAAAACAAAAGACCTTGTGAAGATGCTGGTGGAAGCTGGTAAGATTGTGTCAATATCCACAGTGAAACGAGTACTGTATCAACATGGGCTGAAAGGCCACTCTGCCAGGAAAAAGCCATTACTCCATAAAAAAAGCCAGATTAATGTTTGCAAATGCACACAGGAACAAAGACCTACATTTTTGGAGACATGTCCTGTGGTCTGACGAAACTCAAATTTAACTTTTTGGCCATAATGACCATCGTTACTTTTGGAGGAAAAAGGGAGAAGCTGGGAAGCCTAAGAACACCATCCCAACTGTGAAACGCGGGGGTGGCAGCATCATGGTGTGGGGTTGTTTTGCTGCAGGAGGGACTGGTGCACTTCACAAAATGGATGGCATCATGAGGAAAGAAGATTATGTGGAAATACTGAAGCAACATCTCAAGACATCAGCCAGGAAGTTAAAGTTTGGATGGAAATGGGTCTTCCAAATGGACAATGACCCAAAGCATACTGCCAAACTGGTTACAAAGTGTCTTAAGGATAACAAAGTCAATGTTTTGGAGTGGCCATCACAAAGCCCTGATCACAATCCTATTGAAAATTTATGGGCAAAGCTGAAAAGGCAGGTGCGAGCAAGGCGACCAACAAACATAGCTCAGTTACACCAGTTTTGTCAGGAGGAATGGGCCCAAATTCCGACCAACTATTGTAAGAAGCTTGTGGAAGGATATCCAAAACGTTTGACCCAAGTCAAACAGGTTAAGGGCAATGGTACCAAATATTAATGAAATGTATGTAAACTTGACTTTGCAGAAAGTAATAAAAAATGCCTTAAAACATTCTCTCTCTCATTATTCTGGCATTTGGCAAATAAAAAATAATTATGGTAATCCTAATTGACCAAAAACAAGAAAGGTTTATTCTGATTTCATGTCAGATATTTAGAAAAAAAATGCATATGTGTCTTTCATATAGTGTATGTAAACTTCTGGTTTTTCAACTGTACATGAGGAATCTATCTGCCCATTATATGGCTTGTAGATTTCCATTTTTCACCAGTTCTCCCTTCTGCAGACTCTACCTCTAATTGTCAACTTTTTCTGATCCAGTGGGCAGAGAATAAATGTTACTGGTTGCCATCGGTAACCATGGCAACCAGGACGCTACTGCAGTCCCGGTTGCCATGGTTACTTAGCAATTTGTAGAACCATTATACTTACCTGTGAGCTGCGATGTCTGCGTCCGGCCGGGAGCTCCTCCTACTGGTAAGTGACAGGTCATGTCACTTACCAGTAGGAGGAGCTCCCGGCCGGACGTCACTTACCAGTAGGAGGAGCTCCCGGCCGGACGCAGACATCGCAGCTCACAGGTAAGTATAATGGTTCTACAAATTGCTAAGTAACCATGGCAACCGGGACTGCAGTAGCGTCCTGGTTGCCATGGTTACCGATCGGAGCCCCAGCGATTAAACTGGGACTCCGATCGGTACACTCCGCTGCCACCAATGATAGGGGGGAGATTTTAATTAGGAGGGGGAGGGAGGGGAGAAGGCCCACTGGCCACCAACGAGTTAACTACAGGGGAGGGAGGAGGGGCCCACTGGCCACCAACGAGTTAACTACAGGGGAGGGAGGGGGGCCGGCCGCACTGGCCACCAATGAGTTAACTACAGGGGAGGGAGGGGGGGGGGGGCGGCCGCACTGGCCACCAATGTGTTAACTACAGGGGGGGGGGGCTGCCCCCTGCTGCCTGGCAGCACCTGCCAGGCAGCAGGGGGCAGTCATGTACACAGTTCTTTAAATATATTATAACCTGAAGCGTCCCCATCACCATGGGAACGCCTCTGTGTTAGAATATACTGTCGGATTTGAGTTTCACGATGTAACTCAAATCCGACGGTATATTCTAACATAGAGGCGTTCCCATGGTGATGGGGACGCTTCAAGTTAAAATATACCATCGGATTGGAGAAAAACTCCGATCCTATGGTATATTAACTCCTGACTTTACATTGAAAGTCAATGGGGGACGGATCCGTTTGAAATTGCACCATATTGTGTCAACGTCAAACGGATCCGTCCCCATTGACTTGCATTGTAATTCAGGACGGATCCGTTTGGCTCCGCACGGCCAGGCGGACACCAAAACGACTTTTTTTTCATGTCCGTGGATCCTCCAAAAATCAAGGAAGACCCACAGACGAAAAAACGGTCACGGATCACGGCAAAACGGAACCCGTTTTTGCGGACCGCAAAAAAATACGGTCGTGTGCATGAGGCCTAAGACTACTTTCAGACTAGCGTTAATGTTTTCTGGTATTGTAATCCATCATAGGGTCTCAATACTGGAAAAAAATGCTTCCGTTTTGTCCCAATTCATTGTCAATGGGGACAAAACGTAACTGAACAGAATGGAATGCTCCAAAATGCATTCCGTTCCGTTCTCATACCGGAGATGCTTTCCGTCCTGAGATGCGGAGCAAGACGGATCCGTCATGACCCACAATACAAGTCAATGGGGACGGATACGTTTTCTCTGACACAATCTGACACATTAGAAAACAGATCAATCCCCCTTTGACTTTCAATGGAGTCCATGACGGATCCGTCTTGGGTATGTTAAAGATAATACAACCGGATCCGTTCATAACAGATGCAGATGGTTGTATTATCAGTAACGGAAGCATTTTTGCTGAACCCTGCCGGATCCAGCAAAAACGCTAGTGTGAAAGTAGCAGTTTTCTTGCACCCACCAGTGAAGTATACATAATAGTGCTGCTTGTTTTCTCTTTTCTTGTAGTAACCTGATCCCTCAGTGAGCTGATATTTCATCTCATCTCCAAATAAGGATTTTAGCTGTGAACTAAGGGTGAATAATCAGTTCAGGGGGAGGAGAAGAAGTGTCTTATAAGTGGAGAAAAACGCATTGTTCTCTAATAAGATATATTATAAAGTCTTTTATATTCGCTTGTACTATTGATTTATGCAAAGTTTGTTAAATTCAGAGCTCATTTTATTTTAAAAATGGAGGTCATTATCCTATACGATCACACACAGGGGAGTCTAGAAATGGCATTATTACTAGTTACAGAAAAGGGTTAGACATGGTCAGTAAATAACTGAAGGAAGCTGGTCATGGTAATTACATTGTCTCTTTATTGATTCATGAACCTAGTATTGACTAATAATAAGGTCAATATAGCCAACACAGTGCAGAAATGGTTAAAGAAACGGTAAAATATCTCAATCTCTTAAAATCTCATTAAAATAATTCTTAAACTTTATCCCTGTTTTCTGAGGTATGAATACTATTCCTAATCATCATGAAGGATAGACTCTACAAAAAAGCAAAAAAGAACTGTGCTTCAAGTATCTCTATGCCTTTAGTAGTCATTTCAAGCACTGATATTTTCTTATCTACCTATAGGTAATTGTGGCTGCTGCTCTGTTTCATATACAGGTGAAACTCGAAATATTAGAATATCGTGCAAAGTTCATTTATTTCAGTAATGCAACTTAAACGGTGAAACTACATATGAGATAGACTCATTACATGCAAAGCGAGATATTTCAAGCCTTTATTTGTTATCATTTGGATGATTATGGCTTATAGCTTATGAAACCCCAAAATCACAATCTCAGGTACCCTTTGCTTAGGGGGTATGGATTAATTAGCTGATTAAAGTGTGACACTGAGTCTAGAATATTTTTTAAAAATTCTAATTTTAAGCTGCATTAATGCAATTCCTTTTAATTTGCATTACTGAAATAAAAGGACTTTTGCACGATATTCAAATTTTTCGAGTTTCACCTGTATATGGAATGAAATGAGGCACATGAAAGATCCACAATAGATTTTTAATGGTGGCCAAATATCTTATTGCAGTTTCAGAACCATAGCCGGTTCCTGCACACAGTGCTGTTACATACTTTTCATGGATGTATGTTAGGGTCTTGTACAAGCTTTACAGAAAGGACTACAGTGCATTTGGAAAGTCTTCAGACCCTTTCAATTTTTTCACATTGTTATGTTGTGGCCTTGTGCTAAAATAAAATATCTCAAATCTTTATTTTATTGTTTTTGCCAGCATATTGAGAAGTAACAATAACAAAAGGGCAACCAGCCCAAATTCGAGGAAGCATACAAATTACATCGTATACATGGAGAAAATGTATCTGTAGGACCTCATACATAGGAACATATTTGCTGTTAGACAGTATTTCAGAAAAGACAGCATAGTACATACGATTGGAAAATACAAGCGCATAGGTGACTAAGCAGGAGGCCTAAACAATAGCAATAAATTCAAAGGTTCTTACAAATGGGAGAAAAAACTGTGTGGAAAAGGCGCATTAAGGAGGCACTAAAACAAGGAAGACTTATCCAGATCTCGACCGACACCAGTCCATCCAAGGTCCCCATGTCACCAGGAATTTATCATGAGAGAGAGTCTCCCAGCTTGATAACTCCTCAAACCTGCAGATCTCATTAGCCCTAAGTATCCAATCAGCAATGGAGGGGGCTCTGACGGACAACCAATTCAGAGGGACTAATACTTTGGCTGCAGCCAGTAAATGAGCTAATAAAGAGCGTTTGTGGAGGGAATAGCCCAGTGAGGGAACATTAAGGAGGACCAAAGAAGGAGAGAGCTTGGGACCCGGAGGCATGATCTGCTGGAGAAGTCCATTAATCTCCGACCAGAAAGGAGAAATACCCTCACATGACCACCATATATGAGAGAGTGTACCAACTGCCTTGTGACATCTCCAGCACATCGGGGTAATACAGCGTGCTAAAATAAAATAAAATAATGCACTCAGCCCCCCTTAATGAGAAAGTGAAAACAATGTTAGAAATTTTAGTCAGATTCTTTGCTATGACACATGAAATTTAGCTCTGGGGGCCTCCCATTTCTCTTGATTATCTTTGAGATGTTTCTACTCCTTGATTGCAGTCCAGCTGTGGTAAATGCAGTTGATTGGACAAAATTTGGAAAGACACAGCCCTGTCTAATATAAGGTCTGACAGCTGACTATGCATATCAGAGCAATATCCAAGACCTGAGGGGGGAAAGAACTGCCTGTAGAGCCCTAAGACAGGATTATGTAATCTGGAGAAGGTTGCAAAACTTTCTGCTGCACTGAAAATTCCTAAGAGCACATTCTGCGGTCTGATAAAACCAATTCTAAGTGTCATCTTTGGCGGAAACCAGACACTGCCCAATACCATCCCTACAGTGAAGCATAGTGGTAGCAGCATCATGCTGTGGGGGTGTTTTTCAGCAGCTGGGACAGGGCGACTGGTCAGAACTGAGAAGAAGCTGAATGGAACAAAGTACATAGATATTTTTTAGGAAAATCTGATCCAGAGTGCTCTGGACCTCAGACTGGGCTGAAGATTAAGCTTCTAACAAGACAATGACGCTAAGGACATAGCCAAGACAACACAGGAGAGGCTTAGGGACAACTCTGTGAAAGTCCTTGAGGGGCCCAACCAGAGCCCTGACTTGAACCCAATCGAACATCTCTGGAGAGACCTAAAAATGGCTGTCCACAGACGGTCCCTATCCAATCTGACAGAGCGTGAGAGGATCTGCAGAGCAGAAAATCCCCAAATCCAGGTGTTCAAACCATGTACCATCGTACCCAAGAAGATTGGAGATTGTAGCTGCTGCCAAAGGTGCTTCATCTAATTCAATAAAGGGTCTGAATACTTATTAGTTTTTCCTTTTCAATAAATTAGCATTATGGGGTATTGAGTGCAGAATGATTGCGAAAAACAAGGCCGCAACATAACAAAATAAAAAAAAGTGAAAGGGTCTGAAGACTTTCCGTATGCACAGTATATTTTAGAGGCTGCAACTGGTCTCCAACTTTTCCTCTAGTTTCTGGATCTTCTCTTCGGAGCCTCGGTCCGGCAGCAGGACTTCTACAGTGAAACTGACTTTCTTGGCATGTATGTAGCTGTACGTATTATCAAAGCGAAGCACATCTGTGGAGGGAGAAGAGCAGTGACAATAAGAGGCTAGCTGTGGTAACTGCATCAGCAGTGTGATAAAACAGATGTTTTCTAAAATTTGTGGAACATTTATGTGCTGCATATTCAAAGGCTGGTTAGAAAAGGCATTTCCAAGTGCATCAATTATATTCATGACATTTCTCCAATAAGAAATACATTATGCAATGACCTGCTTTGTGACAGTGAAAAACTGTATGAGCGCTGTGGGAGAATTCACTCTATGGACTGCAACCGATTTGAAAACAGCCATGTGACGGCCGTTTTTCACTGTTGCGTAATTGTACCATTTGATTAAGGCCTCCTGCACACGACCGTTGTGTGCACCCGTGGCCGTTGTGCCGTTTTCCGTTTTTTTTCGCGGACCCATTGACTTTCAATGGGTCCGTGGAAAAATCGGAAAATGCACCGTTTTGCAGCCGCATCCGTGATCCGTGTTTCCTGGCCGTGAAAAAAATATGACCTGTCCTATTTTTTTCACGGCCAACGGTTCACGGACCCATTCAAGTCAATGGGTCCGTGAAAGAACACGGATGCACACAAGATTGGCATCCGTGTCCGTGATCCGTGGCCGTAGGTTAGTTTTTATACAGACGGATCCGAAGATCCGTCTGCATAAAAGCTTTTTCAAAGCTGAGTTTTCACTTCTGAAAACTCAGAACCGACAGTATATTCTAACACAGAAGCGTTCCCATGGTGATGGGAACGCTTCTAGTTAGAATACACTACAAACTGTGTACAAGACTGCCCCCCTCCCCAGTTTGAATATCATTGGTGGCCAGTGCGGCCCCCCCCCCCCTCTATTGTAATAATTCGTTGGTGGCACAGTGTGCGCCCCCCATTGGCCCCCCCTCCCTCTATAGCATTAACAACATTGGTGGCCAGTGTGCGGCCTCCCATCTCCCCCCCCCCCCCCCGATCATTGGTGGCAGCGGGTTACTAGCAATAGTACAATAGTAAAAGATATCCCCCTGTAAGAGATCAGGGCTGCCAGGCAGCAGGGGGCAAACCCCCCCCAGTTTGAATATCATTGGTGGCCAGTGCGGCACCGCCCCCCTCTTCCTCCCTCTATTGTAATAATTAGTTGGTGGCACAGTGTGCCCCCCCCCCCCCCCCCCCCCCCCTTCCTCCGTCTATTGTAATAATTCGTTGGTGGCACAGTGTGCCCGCCCCCCCCCCTTCCTCCCTCTATTGTAATAATTCGTTGGTGGCACAGTGTGCGCCCCCCATTGGCCCCCCCTCCCTCTATAGCATTAACAACATTGGTGGCCAGTGTGCGGCCTCCCATCTCCACCCCCCCCCCCCCCATCATTGGTGGCAGCGTAGTTCCGATCGGAGTCCCAGTTTAATCGCTGGGGCTCCGATCGGTAACCATGGCAACCAGGACGCTACTACAGTCCTGGTTGCCATGGTTACTTAGCAATAGTACAATAGTAGAAGATTCATACTTACCTGCTGCTGCGATGTTCGTGTCCGGCCGGGAGCTCCACCTACTGTAAGTGACAGGTCTGTGCGGCGCATTGCTAAATGAACCGTCACTTACCAGTAGGAGGAGCTCCCGGCCGGACACGAACATCGCAGCTCCCAGGTAAGTATGAATCTTTTACTATTGTACTATTGCTAGTAACCCGCTGCCACCAATGATCGGGGGGGGGGAGATGGGAGGCCGCACACTGGCCACCAATGTTGTTAATGCTATAGAGGGAGGGGGGGCCAATGGGGGGCGCACACTGTGCCACCAACGATTTATTACAATAGAGGGAGGAAGGTGGGGGGGGCGCACACTGTGCCACCAACGAATTATTACAATAGAGGGAGGAAGGGGGGGGGGGGGCACACTGTGCCACCAACGAATTATTACAATAGAGGGAGGAAGGGGGGGGGGGGGGCGGGGGGAGCACACTGTGCCACCAACGAATTATTACAATAGAGGGAGGAAGGGGGGGGGGCCGCACTGGCCACCAATGATATTCAAACTGGGGAGGGGGGTTTGCCCCCTGCTGCCTGGCAGCCCTGATCTCTTACAGGGGGATATGATAGTACAATTAACCCCTTCAGGTGCGGCACCTGAGGGGTTAATTGTGCTGATCACGGCCCCCTGTAAGAGATCGGATGCTGCTAGGCAGCAGGGGGCAGTCATGTACACAGTTTGTAGTATATTCTAACTAGAAGCGTCCCCATCACCATGGGAACGCCTCTATGTTAGAATATACTGTCGGAAATGAGGTTTCACGATCTAACTCATATCCGACAGTATATTCTAACATAGAGGCGTTCCCATGGTGATGGGAACGCTTCAAGTTAAAATATACCATCGGATTGGAGAAAACTCCGATCCGATGGTATAAAAGGGACTCCAGACTTTACATTGAAAGTCAATGGGGACGGATCCGTTTGAAATTGCACCATATTGTATCAACGTCAAACGGATCCGTCCCCATTGACTTGCATTGTAATTCAGGACGGATCCGTTTGGCTCCGCACGGCCAGGCGGACACCAAAACGACTTTTTTTTCATGTCCGTGGATCCTCCAAAAATCAAGGAAGACCCACGGACAAAAAAACGGTCACGGATCACGGAAAAACGGGACCCGTTTTTGCGGACCGCAAAAAAATGCGTTCGCGTGCAGGAGGCCTAAGTGATAGAATCCTACAAACACACTAGGGGGCAGTGTAGGAATGCACATGAATCAGTCAAGAGCTAGAACTTGAATTTCTTTAGGTTATCTCTAGAGATAGGACTGTGGGTTTGTTCACATGGTGTGGTCATGTTTAGTTTTTTTTGCACAAAACCCCCCCCCCCACAATATTACTGACATATTATTATACTCTGATCTAGGAAAGTTGATTCTGTCTAAATTAACTGCATATAAATTATTTCTATTAACCTTTAAAGAAGCACTCCCACAAAATGTTTTATTCTCTGACCTGTTAGAAAGGTACATGATGTAACCTGTAATGAAGGTAGGGTTGGGCAATATACCGGTATCTATAATATACCGCGGTATCAAGAAATAGTGATATGACGATCACCATTTCTTAATTACCGCAGTATTTAAAGGGAGTCTGTCACCACATTTGGGCATATTAGACTGATCAAATAGTGTTATATGTGCCACCCAGAACTTAAAAACAGTACCTTTGTTGTAGAAAACGGACCTTTCTTTTAGCCGAAAATCAACTTTTATCATTATGTTAATGAGCCCTCTCAAGTGCCAAGGGCGGCGTCTCAATCCTCCGAGCCCCAGGCAGCACCTCCTCAACGGCTCATAACCCCGCCCTCCGTGTGCCTCTGCCCGCCCGTTTACTCCCCTCCTCTGTCCTTTTCCACTGCAGCTGAGCGGTCAAATTCGTAGTAGCGCATGCGCAATGCGATGCCCGCTCCTGGCAGGGCATCGCAATACCTACTGCGCATGCGCCCGCTACGAATTTGACCGCACAGCTGCAGTGGAAAAGGACAGAGGAGGGGAGTAAACGGGCGGGCAGAGGCACACGGAGGGCGGGGTTATGAGCCGTTGAGGAGGTGCTGCCTGGGGCTCGGAGGATTGAGACGCCGCCCTGGGCACTTGAGAGGGCTCATTAACATAATGTTAAAAGTTGATTTTCGGCTAAAAGAAAGGTCCGTTTTCTACAACAAAGGTACTGTTTTTAAGTTCTGGGTGGCACATATAACACTATTTGATCAGTCGAATATGCCCAAATGTGGTGACAGACTCCCTTTAATGACGTCATAGGGGTGGTAATTGAAGACCTGTAATGGAAGCTGCAGGATAAGGACCTGACACTCGTAGCGTCAGAAAGTCACGTGGACTTTTCTTAAGATCATAAGGCTGGCAGACACCAAGATGTAGCTGACTGTCACAGTGATGTCATCTAGTGTATGGGCGCCGCAGCTGACTTCATGGCAACTATCAGTCAATGCCCCAGGCCTCCCAGCTGCTGCCCGCTCAGGCCCTCAGCTGCCCTGGTGACTGGACTCATGGTGGTACGTGCTGTCCAAGTAATATACTGTGTATTATGTGTATATATACTAGTAATGTGATCTGCAGTGTATACTAGTGCATCACATTACTAGTACATTACATAACATGTTACATGAGACATTATATATATACATATAGTCATCAATATCAGATCAGTGGGGGTATGACTCCCGGCACCCCCACTGATCAGCTGATTCAGGCAGCCGCGGCGCCAGATATTATACTGTGTACGGAGCACAGCTCTGTACATGGTATAGCGGCAATGCATGTGTACTGAAGCTCAACTCCAATTTAAGGGAGCTGGGCTGCAGTACACTGGTGAGTGAAACTATACAGAGTACAGAACCTACTGCGTCCAGCTCCATACCGTGTATAAATTCTGGTGCCACGGTTGCTCGAAACAGCTGATTGGTGGGGGTCCCGGGTGCCATACCCCTACTGATCTGATACTGATGACCTATCCTAAAGGTGTAACACTGGTAAGAAAATTACATTCACTATAGTTTATAACATGTACTTTTCTAACATGTCATAGAATACAATTTTTTGTGTGGTACAAGTGTGCTACTTTAAAGGGGCTTAGCTGTGCCCAGGCCACGTGACATAGTCTTGACGTCACTGGCCTGCGGTAAACAGCGAGAAGGCTGCAGCGCTACTGCAAGCGCCACTGCCTTCTCAAACAGCTGATCGGCAGGGGTCCTGGATGTCAGACCCTCGCCGATCAGATGCTTATGACCCATGTAGAGGATATATCATCAGTAAGAAAAAGGTAAAGAACCCCTTGAACTCTCTAGTAGGTGCACAGTATATCTGTTGTGATGCTCATTTGGCCTTCCATATACTTCTGGCAAATGCATTGATCAAATCAGGACGTGTGTATAGATGCAGAGCTGGCCATAGACATGATTTCAGCAAAGATGGCTAAAAGTGTGTTTATCGCACTCGAACCCTCGAAGATAAGTTGTTGCATATACAGAGGTGTCTAGGAGCAGCCCATTCCCCTCTACCCAGTGCAGGAGTAGGGAGAGAAAGCTGTCAGCAGAACAATCATTTGGCTGCCAGCCATTTCTGACGGTGAGAGGGGAATCATCCCACAGAAACCATAGAAACATAGAATGTGTCGGCAGATAAGAACCATTTGGCCCATCTAGTCTGCCCAATATACTGAATACTATGGATAGCCCCCGGCCCTATCTTATATGAAGGATGGCCTTATGCCTATCCCATGCATGCTTAAACTCCTCCACTGTATTTGCAGCTACCACTTCTGCAGGAAGGCTATTCCATGCATCCACTACTCTCTCAGTAAAGTAATACTTCCTTATATTACTTTTAAACCTTTGCCCCTCTAATTTAAACCAAGAATCAATTTGACCTGTTTAGAAACCTGGTCAATAATAGTTTGATGATAGTGTTTTTTTTTGTTTGTTTGTTTTTTTTAAAAAAAGTTAAATTTTTAAAAAATAGCTACAAATCTTCCACAAGGCTTAGATGCCATAACTTCCTTCCATTGTAAACATGTACTGGTTCCCAGGATCTTTCTGAGAAGAGCACATGGAAATGATTTACTCTCTTTTATACTTACATGCGCCCGGATCAGTGCATGTCAAGGTGCCATCTTCTGGTACCATGTGGGAATTGTATCTTTCACTTGGCAGCACCTCAATCATGTCTCCTGCTTTTTGTCGCTCTCCTGCCTTTGTCTTCCTGTAAACTCCAAATCCAATGTCACCGCCATCCGACTGGAACTGCCACCTAAGTAAATGAAAAGAGGGCCCTGTGTGACCAGTGCAATATAAATTCCACAATTTAGACAAGGGCACCAATATAGGGTATAATATGTAATGTGTTCTGAGCACAGTCATCCAAGGGACATACTATACTACTCGAGCCAGTGTTAGAACAGTGGCATTAATCAGATTCAACTGGATGTGACACCAGAGACTCTCCAGTGACGTCACTCATCAGCCATGGGGACGGCTACAGAGCAGCCAGAAGCAATTAAAATGCTTCATTAGGGAGTTTAAAGCCTTCCTAGTGAATAATTACAATTAACAGTATTCCCTTTCTATGTGATATATGAGAACTGTTATTGTGCATAATAATCAAATCAATACCTTGTTAACTCTCTGTGTGGGCAAAAACATGGCCAGCCACACGGTCAGGTTTCTGCGTGCAGTTTTAGAAGCCAAACTCAGGAGTGGATCATGGAATGAGAGAAAGTATAAAGGACAGATACGACTTCTCCTCTTTTTTTTGAATTTTGAATTCACTCCTGGTTTTGCCTTCCAAAACTGCATGCAGAAACCTGACCGTGTGATTGTACGCTTACAAGCCTCCAAATAAGTGGCTCTACTGCTTACCTTAGTACACATCCTGGGAACAGAATCTCGTACTCCGTTTGATGGCTGGAGCCCCTGTTGATAGTTGCACTTTGCTCATAATTCTGCTGCACTTGGTCTCGCAAATAGTATGATTTAGGGATGTCTCCTCCATAATTTATCTGAAAAACAATTGACAGAATTATCAGAAATGTAAATTTGATTGACTGTGATCTGTTGTTTTTGGATTGTTAGAACTGTAATCTATCACAACAGGGGTTGTCCACCCCTTTATATTGATTGCCTATCATCAAGTCAGGCCATCAATATCAGATTGGCATGAGTCTGACACCCCGCACCCTGGCAGATGAGCTGTTCAGGAGTATTTTTGTGAAATAACCCCTTTAAAGTATTTGTTTCCAGTCATCATGGCTGCTACAAAAAAACCATGAGTTGGGTCTAATCCTGTCAAACGTAAGATTTCGCTTTCTTTCCAAAGTTATTACTACTACGTGTCAGATGTAGTATGGTGGCAAGTAGACAGCCGTGTGGTGCACAGGTAACAGAAGTTAACATCGCTTCATCTGCACTTAGCAAAGGTGCCAGACTATCATGAGCTGTATGCTATGGGACCGATATGGTTTATTATTTGAGACTGCTGCGTCATGTAATCATTGTAGCCAACCAGATTTCTGCAAGTTGTGTCTGGGACTGTCTGGCAGTGGCTTTCTCCCCTTTCAGAATACATGCTTGCTCAGCCATGCTATGGAGATGTAGGGAGAGAGAGCTACCTAAGGGTGGATTTACATCACATTTTTACCATCCATTTAACGTATACAAAAAACGTATATGTTAAACAGATGCCTCAGACTGATGCCATACAGTGGCAACCGTTCACCATAGAGTTCCATAAAATAAAAATAAAAACATTTTTTTTTTTACCGGACTCTGCAGGATGCAAGAACGTGGTGTGCTGCGTTTTTTTTTTTGCCTTTTTTATTTTATTTATTTTTTACGTATATGTCAAATGGAGGCATAAAACATGATGTGAAGGCACTCTAATGTGTATGGCAGGCCTCAGAGGTCCTTGACAATACACAGAGCCCTAAGTATCAGTATTGTCACAAGTAATGTTTTTACTACATATCTATATCTTTACTGGTATCTTAGATCTTTAATAAAGGTTGTATTTATTGAAAATTGTACATACAATGGGTTAAGGACATGCATGTGCGCTGTTAAAGGGGTGGTCTCACCTCAGCAAATAGCATTTATCAGGCAGAGAAAGTTAATACAAGGCACTTACTAATGTATTGTGATTGTCCATATTGCCTCATTTTTCCATCACATTATACACTGCTCATATTCATTGCTTGCACACTATAGGAAAAGGTGCCGGCCTCTCTGGTGGAGTGCATAGGCTGTCACTTTTTCCTATAGTGTGCAAGCACGGCCACACTACTAGACTGCAGGGTGGTCATCATAACCCATGGAAACGAGCAGTGTATAATGTGATGGAAAAATGAATCCAGCCAGCGAAGGAGACAATATGGATAATCACAATACATTAGTAAGTGCCTTGTATTAATTGTGTCTACATGATAAATGTCATTTGCTGAAGTGGCACAACTCCTTTAACTCCCAATGAAAAATAATTATTAGATAATGTTTCAGAGTGAGGTTATGTCTTTTTTTTTTTGTTGTTTCAGTACCTTGGATTTACATTTTGGATCACCATCTGGGTCTGTAAGGGTTCCTCCATAGTATTTGGGGAGTTGATCTGCTGGAATGTATTTCTGAAGAACCTCTTTCCAGTTGTCTAGAGAATAGAACATGTGTTACTTGCTCATTCTAGCAGTACAGTCAAAAGTAGACATTTCTGGTGCAATGAACGATTAAAAGACATAAGACATTTCCAAAAAAAGACAAATGTTCTAATATTTAAAGGGGTTATCTTCTCAATATATCCCCTGTCAGTATGCCCCATTTGGGCATATGGGTGTAACAGACAGGGATTCCCTGCACAGTGGCGTCTCTCAATATGGCAGACGTGGCTCATCCATACATTACATGGGCCGTGATATGTAACATCACAGGCAGAATTTATGGAAAGCTGTAGCTGTTATGGCTGGAGTTTATAAAGCCAGACATGCAGTACTCAGCGGATCGTGGATGGATTCCATATAAGAAGTTTGTCGTGTGAAAACAACCCCTTTAATTGAATGTACTTTAACCCTTTAATGACAGTCCCATTTTCGTATTCAGGACCAAAAAAAAATCTCATTTTTATCTCCCCGAATGCTGCCAGCCATAATTTTTTTATTATAATGACTAAACTGCTATGTGAAGCCTTGTTTTTGCAAGATGATTTGCACATTTTTAGCCATCATTTTACGGTATATATTAGTTAGTGTTTAATATATGAGTTCTTTAACTAAAAGAACCATACATTTTTGTGTAGATTTTAGGAGTAGCAGGATAGAAAGCATGTATATGATTATTACTTGTGTGTACTTTATAGGTTGATATTGCAGGCAAACTCATTAACATGTACATAGATATGTGGCAATATACCACTTCCCCACATGTACAGGATATTACCATAAACGGTTAAAACTTTTTTTTTTTTTTTTATGTATCTTGGTTACTCACCTCCTACCACAATGATCTTCCTCCTTGTGTCTTCACTCAAGAAATGTTTGACAAGGTTATATGCCACTGGGAAAAGCTTGGGAGCTGTAACGGGTACAAACATAAATACACATATAACATGTAGAATATAGTGATAATAGCACTCATCTCTTTGAGGAAAACCAGCAAGCTGCATAAACATGATTTTTTTTTTTAAAAACTAGTTCCTGTCCAGTCTGAACTTACACTTTATACATTATTTGCGCGACAAGAGGATCCTCATCCCAAGCCAGTCCAGGCTCCTGAATTCCCCCGCTGTCCCTAGTCAGTAAGGCCCCTTTCACACGGGCGAGTATTCCGCGCGGGTGCAATCCGTGAGGTGTTCTATATTCTGCGTTTTTCACGCAACGCAGGCCCCACAGAAATTAATGGGGATGCGTGAAAATCGCAAGCATCCGCAAGCAAATGCGGATGCAATGCGATTTTCACGCATGGTTGCTAGGAGATGAGTTTAGTAAATTGATAAAAGTAAATTTATTGTATTATTTTCCCTTATAACATGGTTATAAAGGATAATAATAGCATTCTTAATACAGAATGCTTAGTAAAATGTTGCTTGAGGGGTTAAAGAATTAAAAAAATTAACTCACCTCATCCTGTTGTTCGCGCAGCCGGCATCATCTTCTTTCTTCTTCTTCTTTCAGGACCTGCAAAAGGACCTTTGATGATGTAATCGCACTCAGCACGTCAGCGCAGGTCCTGCTTGAATGATTATAGAAATCTTCTATCTTCATTCAGCAGGACCTGCGCTGACGTCACTGCGCTCACCACGTGGTGAGCCCGATTACGTCATCAAAGGTCCTTTTGCAGGTCCTGAAAGAAGAAGAAGGAAGACGATGCCGGCTGCGCGAACAACAGGATGAGGTGAGTTAATTTTATTTATTTTTTTTAACCCCTCAAGCAATATTTTACCCCTACAAGTCCCAGCTGTATAATGACACTGCTAAGGGAGTGAATACAAGTGCTGCCCTGAGTGACCTGTCTGCCTGCTGGGAGACTCAGCAGCATGTTGTATGTGTAGGACTACAAGTCCCAGCTATATAATGACACTGCTAAGGGAGTAAATACAAGAGCTGCCCTGAGTGACATGTCTGCCTGCTGGGAGACTCTGCAGCCTGTTATATGTGTAGAACTACAAGTCCAAGCTGTATAATTAATGACACTGCTAAGGGAGTGGATACAAGAGCTGCCCTGAGTGCTGGGAGACTTTGCAGCATGTTGTAAGTGTAGAACTACAAGTCCCAGCTGTATAATGACACTGCTAAGAGAGTGAATACAAGTACTGCCCTGAGTGACATGTCTGCCTGCTGGGAGACTCTGTAGCATGTTATATGTGTAGAACTACAAGTCCCAGCTGTATAATGACACTGCTAAGGGAGTGAATACAAGAGCTGCCCTGAGTGACATGTCTGCCTGCTGGGAGACTCTGCAGCTTGTTGTATGTGTAGGACTACAAGTCCCAGCTGTATAATGACACTGCTAAGGGAGTGAATACAAGTGCTGCCCTGAGTGACATGTCTGCCTGCTGAGAGACTCTGCAGTATGTTGTATGTGTAGAACTACAAGTCCCAGCTGTATAATGACACTGCTAAGGGAGTGAATACAAGAGCTGCCCTGAGTGACCTGTCTGCCTGCTGGGAGACTCTGCAGCATGTTGTATGTGTAGGACTACAAGTCCCAGCTGTATAATGGCACTGCTAAGGGAGTGAATACAAGAGCTGCCCTGAGTGACCTGTCTGCCTGCTGGGAGACTCTGCAGCATGTTGTATGTGTAGGACTACAAGTCCCAGCTGTATAATGACACTGCTAAGGGAGTGAATACAAGTGCTGCCCTGAGTGACATGTCTGCCTGCTGGGAGACTCTGCAGCATGTTGTATGTGTAGAACTACAAGTCCCAGCTGTATAATGACACTGCTAAGGGAGTGAATACAAGAGCTGCCCTGAGTGACCTGTCTGCCTGCTGGGAGACTCTGCAGCATGTTGTATGTGTAGAACTACAAGTCCCAGCTGTATAATGACACTGCTAAGGGAGTGAATACAAGTGCTGCCCTGAGTGACATGTCTGCCTGCTGGGAGACTCTGCAGCATGTTGTATGTGTAGAACTACAAGTCCCACCTGTATAATGACACTGCTAAGGGAGTGAATACAAGAGCTGCCCTGAGTGACATGTCTGCCTGCTGGGAGACACTGCAGTATGTTATATGTGTAGGACTACAAGTCCCACCTGTATAATGACACTGCTAAGGGAGTGAATACAAGAGCTGCCCTGAGTGACATGTCTGCCTGCTGGGAGACTCAGCAGTATGTTGTATGTGTAGGACTACAAGTCCCAGCTGTATAATGACACTGCTAAGGGAGTGAATACAAGAGCTGCCCTGAGTGACATGTCTGCCTGCTGGGAGACTCAGCAGCCTGTTATATGTGTAGAACTACAAGTCCCAGCTGTATAATGACACTGCTAAGGGAGTGGATACAAGAGCTGCCCTGAGTGACCTGTCTGCCTGCTGGGAGACTCTGCAGCATGTTGTATGTGTAGGACTACAAGTCCCAGCTGTATAATGACACTGCTAAGGGAGTGAATACAAGTGCTGCCCTGAGTGACATGTCTGCCTGCTGGGAGACTCTGCAGCTTGTTGTATGTGTAGGAATCCAAGTCCCAGCTGTATAATGACACTGCTAAGGGAGTGAATACAAGAGCTGCCCTGAGTGACCTGTCTGCCTGCTGGGAGACTCTGCAGCATGTTGTATGTGTAGGACTACAAGTCCCAGCTGTATAATGACACTGCTAAGGGAGTGAATACAAGTGCTGCCCTGAGTGACATGTCTGCCTGCTGGGAGACTCTGCAGCTTGTTGTATGTGTAGGAATCCAAGTCCCAGCTGTATAATGACACTGCTAAGGGAGTGGATACAAGAGCTGCCCTGAGTGACCTGTCTGCCTGCTGGGAGACTCTGCAGCATGTTGTATGTGTAGGACTACAAGTCCCAGCTGTATAATGACACTGCTAAGGGAGTGAATACAAGTGCTGCCCTGAGTGACATGTCTGCCTGCTGGGAGACTCTGCAGCTTGTTGTATGTGTAGGAATCCAAGTCCCAGCTGTATAATGACACTGCTAAGGGAGTGGATACAAGAGCTGCCCTGAGTGACCTGTCTGCCTGCTGGGAAACTCTGCAGCATGTTGTATGTGTAGGACTACAAGTCCCAGCTATATAATGACACTGCTAAGAGAGTGAATACAAGAGCTGCCCTGAGTGACATGTCTGCCTGCTGGGAGACTCAGCAGCCTGTTATATGTGTAGAACTACAAGTCCCAGCTGTATAATGACACTGCTAAGGGAGTGGATACAAGAGCTGCCCTGAGTGACCTGTCTGCCTGCTGGGAGACTCTGCAGCATGTTGTATGTGTAGGACTACAAGTCCCAGCTGTATAATGACACTGCTAAGGGAGTGAATACAAGAGCTGCCCTGAGTGACATGTCTGCCTGCTGGGAGACTCAGCAGTATGTTGTATGTGTAGGACTACAAGTCCCAGCTGTATAATGACACTGCTAAGGGAGTGAATACAAGAGCTGCCCTGAGTGACATGTCTGCCTGCTGGGAGATTCTGCAGCATGTTGTATGTGTAGAACTACAAGTCCCAGCTGTACAATGACACTGCTAAGGGAGTGAATACAAGTACTGCCCTGAGTGACATGTCTGCCTGCTGGGATACTCAGCAGCATGTTGTATGTGTAGGACTACAAGTCCCAGCTGTATAATGACACTGCTAAGGGAGTGAATACAAGTGCTGCCCTGAGTGACATGTCTGCCTGCTGGGAGACTCAGCAGCCTGTTATATGTGTAGAACTACAAGTCCCAGCTGTATAATGACACTGCTAAGGGAGTGGATACAAGAGCTGCCCTGAGTGACCTGTCTGCCTGCTGGGAGACTCTGCAGCATGTTGTATGTGTAGGACTACAAGTCCCAGCTGTATAATGACACTGCTAAGGGAGTGAATACAAGAGCTGCCCTGAGTGACATGTCTGCCTGCTGGGAGACTCAGCAGTATGTTGTATGTGTAGGACTACAAGTCCCAGCTGTATAATGACACTGCTAAGGGAGTGAATACAAGAGCTGCCCTGAGTGACATGTCTGCCTGCTGGGAGATTCCGCAGCATGTTGTATGTGTAGAACTACAAGTCCCAGCTGTACAATGACACTGCTAAGGGAGTGAATACAAGTACTGCCCTGAGTGACATGTCTGCCTGCTGGGATACTCAGCAGCATGTTGTATGTGTAGGACTACAAGTCCCAGCTGTATAATGACACTGCTAAGGGAGTGAATACAAGTGCTGCCCTGAGTGACATGTCTGCCTGCTGGGAGAATTAACAGCAACTTGTATGTGTAGGACTACAAGTCCCAGCTGTATAATGACACTGCTAAGGGAGTGAATACAAGAGCTGCCCTGAGTGACCTGTCTGCCTGCTGGGAGACTCTGCAGCTTGTTGTATGTGTAGGACTAGAAGTCCCAGCTGTATAATGACACTGCTAAGAGAGTGGATACAAGAGCTGCCCTGAGTGACATGTCTGCCTGCTGGGAGACTCAGCAGTATGTTGTATGTGTAGGACTACAAGTCCCAGCTGTATAATGACACTGCTAAGAGAGTGGATACAAGAGCTGCCCTGAGTGACATGTCTGCCTGCTGGGAGACTCAGCAGTATGTTGTATGTGTAGGACTACAAGTCCCAGCTGTATAATGACACTGCTAAGGGAGTGAATACAAGTGCTGCCCTGAGTGACCTGTCTGCCTGCTGGGAGACTCAGCAGGATATTGTATGTGTAGAACTACAAGTCCTACCTGCAATGCTCCACAGAACTTCTCTTTCAGCTCCTGTGCCCAGCATTTGTCTCCTCCTGCCTGCAGCTACACAGTAAACACTTCAGCCCTGAGTCTGTGCAGCTAAAGGGGTTAAGAATCCTGGGAGAGAGCAATAAGCAGCAGCTGGCAGTGCAGGGGGGCGTGGCCTCTGGTGTACAGATCTCTCAGGCTTGTGCACCAACATTATCAGAGCAGGGAGAGAAGCTGACATCACAGGTCATATGACCCTTAGTGAAATCTGAGAAACCAGCCACTGGAGATAAAGTGAGTTAATTGGAAAGCTGTTACATTTACCTAGTTAGAAACATAGAAAGAACAAAAAAATAACTTGGACAACCCCTTTAAGGCTGAGTTCACACGGGCGAGATTTCCGCGCAGGTGCAATGCGGGAGGTGAACGCATTGCACCCGCACTGAATCCGGACCCATTCATTTCTATGGGGCTGTGCAGATGAGCTGTGATTTTCACGCATGAACTTATGCGTTGCGTGAAAATCGCAGCATGCTCTATATTGTGCGTTTTCTCACGCAACGCAGGCCCCATAGAAGTGAATGGGGCTGAGTGAAAATCGCAAGCAAGTGCAGATGCGGTGCGATTTTCACGCACAGTTGCTAGGAGACGATCGGGATGGAGACCCGATCATTATTATTTTCCCTTATAACATGCAGCCGGCATCTCTTATGTCTTCTTCTTTGCTGTGTACAGGAAAAGGACCTGTGGTGACGTCACTCCGGTCATCACATGGTCCATCACATGATCTTTTACCATGGTGATGGATCATGTGATGGACCATGTGATGACCGGTAAAAAAATATGTTTTCCATGAATATTTGAGTTTAAACAGGTACCCTGTTCTGATGGAGCTATCTCTTTAATATTATTACCCCACT
Organism: Bufo bufo; assembly: GCF_905171765.1. Lineage (NCBI taxonomy): Eukaryota > Metazoa > Chordata > Amphibia > Anura > Bufonidae > Bufo > Bufo bufo. The sequence goes on along the minus strand of NC_053390.1, from coordinate 289,926,705 downwards.
GCAAATCTACTGCACTGGTTTCTGGAGAACTTTAATAGGCAGTGACTCGGTGGGTTGTAGGAAATTTGTGAGGAACCTATATTTTCACTGCAGTTACTCAACTCTTACGGAATTGCTGTATTAGTAAAATACAGTATATGGCCTCATGCACACGACTGTTCCGTTTTTTTGCGGTCCTCAAATTGCGGATCCGCAAAACACGGAAGCCATCCATGTGCCTTCCGCAATTTGCGGAATGGAACAGGCGGCCCATTGTAGAAATGCCTATTCTTGTCCGCAAAACGGACAAGAATAATACTCTGTCCTCCTTCTCCTTGACCTGTCCTCTGCCTTTCGACACTGTTGATCACTCCCTTCTGTTGCAAACTCTCTCATCTCTTGGCATCACTGACCTGGCCCTCTTCTGGATCACATCATACCTCACAGACCGGACGTTTAGCGTCTCCCACTCTCACACCACCTCCTTGTCTCATTCCCTCTCTGTTGGTGTCCCGCAAGGCTCTGTCCTAGGACCCCTGCTCTTCTCTATCTACACTTTTGGCCTAGGACAGCTAATAGAGTCCAATGGCTCTCAGTATGACTCCTACGCTGACGACACACAAATCTACCTCTCTGGTCCAGACATCACCACCTTACTATCAAGAATACCACAATGTCTATCTTCTATATCATCCTTCTTCGCCTCTCGCTTTCTAAAACTTAAAGGGGTTATCCGAGTTATGTGAAAAAAAATAAAACCTAACAAAATTAATCAGGATATACATATACATTAGTCAAGCTTGATTTTTTTGAAAAAAGAACGATCCTTACACCTTTTCCAGGTTCTGTTATTGCTGTGTTTACATGCAGCAGTAACAACAATGACTCATCTCTCCCTCATGAATATTTGTGGGAGGGGTTGATCTGACCTTCTCCTCACCCTGCTCTGCACATCCTGACCTTGCATAAACGTCACATCAACATCTTCTATCTCACACAGGCAAAAGATTTCCCTGTCACATTGCTGTTAGACAAGGTAAATTCTGCTATTTTACATACATCTTGTTCCTGTATGGTTTTCTTTTCCAGTCTAATTTGCAGAGAGGTGGGGGCGTGGCCAAGGCTGATGACGTTCCGTTGAGGTAGCCGCGGCACAAGTGAGGATCGCGCATGCGCGATCAACTCACAGCCGCACGGACTGTAATGCAGAGAGGTGGGGGCGTGGCCAAGGCTGATGACGTTCCGTTTACATGGCTTAGTCACTCCAACAAGCAGAGAGCTCCATGTCAACGGAACGTCACAGCTGATGATGTGGGCGGTCACATGACTGTTTAGTGTAGCAGAGAAACGGCACAAGATAGGTACAGTAAGTGATTTAGGAAAGCTAAGGGATAGGAGAAATAAAGCCATAGAGATAAGGTTAAGTTAACTCGGATAACCCCTTTAAGGGATAAGACAGAATTCATAATCTTTCCCCCATCTTGTTCAACCCCCCCAACAGACCTATCTATCATGATCAATGGCTGCATACTCTCCCCACTCAACAAAGTCCGCTGCCTTGGAGTGACCTTGGATTCTGCCCTTTCCTTCCGACCGCAAATCCAAGCCACCACCTGCCGCCTCCAACTCAAAAACATCTCCCGCATCCGTGCTTTCCTTAACTTTGAATCTGCGAAAATTCTTGTACATGCCCTCATTATCTCCCGCCTAGACTACTGCAACATCCTCCTCTGTGGCCTTCCATCTAGCCCTCTTTCACCCCTCCAATCTATCCTCAACTCTGCTGCCCGACTAATCCACCTCTCACCCTATTACTCCTCTGCCTCTCCCCTCTGCCAATCCCTTCACTGGCTCCCCATTGCCCAGCGAATTCACTTCAAAGTACTAACAAATACATACAAGGCCGTCCATAACCTGTCCCCTCCCTACATCTCTGAGCTACTTTCCCGATACATCCCCACACGCACTCTCCGATCCTCACAAGACCTCCTTCTCTCTTCTCCTCTTATCACCTCTTCCCACAATCACCTCCAAGATTTCTCCCGTGCATCCCCCATACTCTGGAACTCGCTACCCCAACATATCAAACTCTCACCTACATTGGAATCCTTCAAAAGAAACCTGAAAACCCACCTCTTCAGACAAGCCTACAACCAGTGACCCTGCTGCCTCTATACCGCCATGACCAACTTCACCCGCACCTACTGTGTCCTTCTCCCATGCCATGTAGATTGGAAGCCCTCACGGGCAGGGCCCTCTCTCCTTCTGTACCAGTTTGTAACTTGTCTTGTTTATGATTAGTGCAATTGTCTGTATTATGTATGTGCACCGCTTATCATATGTACAGCGCTATGGAATGAATGGCGCTTTAATAATAATAAATAATAATAATTAGACATGTTAAATTTTTTTTTACGGGGCCACGGAATGGAGCAACGGCTGCGGACAGCACACGGAGTGCTGTCTGCATCTTTTGCGGACCCATTGAAGTGAAAGGGTCCGCACCCGAGCCGCAAAAACTGCGGCTCAGATGCGGACCAGAACAACGGTCGTGTGCATGAGGCCTATATGTAATATTTCAGTAACTTAGCTGGTGCTACACCTTAACCATGTACATGAAGTACTGACCTTTAATCACAAACAGCCTCTTTAAAGCTTCAGGATAATTGTCTTCAAACATTTGTAAAACCTGGAAAACATGAATATTTTTTACACAGTGTGGATGAGATTTCTTAAAATCTCAGCCACTCTGCTGGTACTGTACGGTGCCGTCGTGTACTTTCTGCAGTGTTTCAGTGATGTGTGGACATAACCTTAAGGCAGGCATCCTCAAACTGCGGCCCTCCAGCTGTTGTAAAACTACAACTCCCACAATGCCCTGCTGATACCTGTAGGCTGTTCGGCCATGCTGGGAGTTGTAGTTTTGCAACAGCTCGAGGGCTGCAGTTTGAGGATGCCTGCCTTAGGGTGTTTATGCTGCTTGCTATGAAAAATGTGTCTCATTAATGCTCTGAAAAACTGTGCATGTTCTACCGGAAATTCCTGTGGTTTTGCAATGCGTTGTCCGGCTGCACAGCAGAAAGAACTTATTTCACCTATAAAAGACATGCGAGCAAAAAACGCATCGCAAAACCGTGCAATTCATAGTAACACACAAATGGTTTTGCTATGTGGTAATTGGATGAGCGGCAAAAAGATGGTGCCATGTGGTGACACTCAAACATTGCAAATGGCATTTAAAGGGCTTCTGTCACCCCACTAAACATTTTTTATTTTTTTTGGTTAGTTATAATCCCTATACTGCGATTTTTTTCATACATACTGTAATTAATCATTTCGGTTCAGTAGATTATGTTAAAAACGTATTTTTAAAATATGCAAATGACCTTGCTACCAGCAAGTAGGGCGGCTACTTGCTGGTAGCAGCCGCATCCTCCTATCCTAAAGATGCCCCCTCCGCATGTTGATTGACAGGGCCAGCGGACGGGATCGTCCTCTGGCTGGTCCTGTCTGCTATCAAGATCTTGCGCCTGCGCCGTAACGGTATTCAGTCGGCGCAGGCGCACTGAGAGGAGGACACTCGCTCGGCCGCTCCATCCTCAATGCGCCTGCGCCGATGATGTCATCAAGTACACCCGGAAGAGATTTATTATTAATAATCGTTGGTGGTATAGTGTTAATAACTGTCCTTTTTATAAAATTATTTATTCCCGTTTCGTTGGTGGTTTTTGTGGCAGCATGCTTATTACGTACATACTTACCTGATTCGAGCATCCAGCGACGTCACCAGACTCTCCGCCTCCTTCCAGCAATGCCGGCGTCTTCTCTTCCGGGTGTACTTGATGACGTCATCGGCGCAGGCGCATTGAGGATGGAGCGGCCGAGCGAGCGTCCTCCTCTCAGTGCGCCTGCGCCGACTGAATACCGTTACGGCGCAGGCGCGAGATCTTGATAGCAGACAGGACCAGCCAGAAGACGATCCCGTCCGCTGGCCCTGTCAATCAACATGCGGAGGGGGCGTCTTTAGGATAGGAGGATGCGGCTGCTAGCAGCAAGTAGCCGCCCTACTTGCTGGTAGCAAGGTAATTTGCATATTTTAAAAATAAGTTTGAAAAAAATGAATGTATGAAAAAAATCGCAGTATAGGGATTATAACTAACCCAAAAAAAAATAAAAAATGTTTAGTGGGGTGACAGAAGCCCTTTAAAAGGCAAGATATCTTACCTCACAATATAAATCTACAGCTGGTTTCCACAGATGCTTTAGTCCCAAACCTTCAACATCATAGATCATCACCACCTCTTCAACCCTTCTGCCCAGCTGAAACAGACAAAAACACATACCGTATATACCGATACTGCCAAGAGGAAAAAGGTTGTCGGCTGACAAACATCCAGACTTACAAATACATGCAAGATTCCAAAACTCACTACCAGTGACAATAAAATGGTGAGGTAATAACAATAATAGTAAGCTAATATCCAAAAGGTACAAACCAATAAACCCCAAAACACATGGATATTTAATTATATACATACATAAAGAATATATATTCTGAATCTAAAGCATGAAAGACTAAAAAACGACAGGAAAACATGGGGTAGGACTTTACATAACAGCAAAAACCGGCTTCGATTCTGTAACTGGGCCTGCTATAATAACAGGAATATCCACACTTCTTTGAGAACCTTATGGGACATACATTATGTTTATTAGAACATGCCAGGTTACTAATCGAAGCCTGCAACTTAAAGGGGTTGTCTCACTTCAGCAAATTATATTTCTCATGTAGAGAAAGTTAATACAAGGCACTTACTAATGTATTGTGATTTGTCCATATTGCTTCCTTTGCTGGCTGGATTCATTTTTCCATCACATTATACAATCCTCGTTTCCATGGTTACGACCACCCTGCAATCCATCACTGGTGGCCGTGATCACACACTATAGGAAAAAGCTCCAGCCTTTCTGGTGGCCGGGACCGTGGGAGCGCACATAGGCTGGTGCTTGTTTCTATAGTGTGCAAGCACGGCTACCGTTGCGGGGCCGCAGGGCGGTCGTAACCATGGAAACGAGCAGTGTATAATGGGATAGAAAAATTAGTCTAGGCAGCAAAAGAAAACAATAAGTATTGTAACAATACATTAGTAAGTGCCTTGTATTAACTTCTACATAATAAATGCTATTTGCCAAAGTGACACAACCCCTTTAATTTTCTCATCATTTTTCCATGTCTTCTACCTTAGAAACCTTAATTAATCAAGGGTTGTCACCTTTTCACCCTGTTTAAGGCATTCCAGATGCATTCTTTCACAGTCTCTCATTTTGGTCTTCATGAGGTCCTGCCTGGAAGCAGAGAACAGCAAACCCTTTGGGTCCAAGGGCCCGACAACATCATACCAGATAGGGCTGCCTTCCTGGTCATAACCACACAGCCCTCCTGACAAATACTTTTGGACTACCTGGAGAGGACACAAACAAAGTGAAGTACAGCATCATACATGTCAGTTGGTAACCAGTACTGAGGTTTCCAATATTAAGGGGGTTGTGGAAAATAGCAGGAGGTGTGCTAAAATAATAAAGTATTACCTGGAAAATCCACCACCGCTCCAGTGCTTCTGCAAGTCTCTGATGATGTCCTGCAATAATGATGTTGCGGTCACCCGCATGTGACCACATGACCAAGTTCAGTGAAAGTGACTGGCTGCAGTGGTCATGTTTGGGTAGTTGCAACTTCATCGCTGCAGTTGGAGCAGCGGCAGATTTTCTTTGTAATACTTCCTTGGTTTTTTTCAGCTCATACCCTGCTATTTGCCGCATGTTTAAATGTCCTGGACAACCCCTTTTAAGGCTGGTTTCACATTTTTGCTAATTTTCATAGTTACTTTAAAGTCTATAGCTAATTATGAAGTTTACTACAGACAAATGGGGGAATTTATCATGATGGTCAGTTTGGCTTCTGTAGGTATTGATGCACTTTGTACCAAATGTATCCAGTTTCACACATTGTGAAATCTGCCACACCTTTAAAGATAACTAACATTTTTGTCTATAAATACTACTCCACCTTTATTTACGCCACATACAATTTTTGCGACTTTTTAAAAAGTATTTTGTCAGCTCAAAACTATGCTGCACAAAAGTAAGCAACAACTGAAATTGACTTTATTAAATATAGATAAAATTCATATTAAGTATTGTACTTTTCTACTTTCTGCATTATGATGAAGAGACAATGTGCTATCAGAAATTTTCTATTATATCTGATCAATAAAAATGATTTGATTCAAAATTCATATTAAGGCTCCATTTACACGTCTGTGTGTGTTTTGCGGATCCGCAAAACACGAACACCAGCAATGTGCATTCCGCATTTTGCGGACCGCACATTGCCGGCACTTAATAGAAAATGCCTAATCTTGTCCGCAATTGCGGACAAGATTAGGACATGTTCTATTTTTTTCGGGAAAGGAATTGTGGACCCAGAAGTGCGGATCCGCAATTCCGGATCCGGGCAGCACATAGTGCGTCCCCATAGAAATGAATGGGTCCGCAAAATGCGGAACAGAATTGCGGTCGTGTGAATGGAGCCTAAAAGTGAGTCCACAAAATTACCGATATACAAGAATGGGGGGACATCTGGTGGTTAAAGAATGTATTGACAACCAGGCCAATACTACACAATTGCATGGAGAGAAAAAGAAAAAAAAAACTCATTCCCAGCCGTGATGCAGGAGGAAACACACAAATATCATAGTACAATAGCCTGTTGAGATGATATTTTTTTTTGTTCGTTTTTTTGTTGTTAAATGTGTCTGTCCATGGAGGTCCCACCCACAGCCCACTTCCTGCTGCCAACTTTTTTAAAAGTGGCGAGAGTGTCAGAAAAAGCTAGAAAGTCCCAAATTTTATTGCAAATTGCCACTTTGTGACTTTTCTATGCCAGAAAACTGCCATAGAGGTATACTACAGTAAATCTCCCCTGTGTGTGATGGAAGCGTAATGTTCTTATTTTTCTCAATTTTTTTTTCCATTTGGAGCTTCAATCAATCAAAAACTGAAGAGGTCCACATTAAGGGCTCATGCACACAACCGTTCTTGGCCGGTGCCTGTATTGCGGCCTGCAATATACAAGCACCGGCCGTTTGTGCACGACATCATGGATGCGTAACTATTCAAATTTAATAGGTCTGCATTCGTCTGCGCCAGCTACACGGATGTTGCCCGTGCATTTGTGTGCCTGAGCCCTAAGAATGTTCTAGACTGGTGTTTTTCATCCCATAGTACTGCCTGACTTACGATTCTTGCCTTAAAAACAACTGTTACATTTCTATCTCTATGCAGGGAGCAGGGAGAAGCAGTCAGTGGAGGCCACAAATCCATATTCAGTAAGCTCCCCTTCGTGTCTGCTCCAGACAGCCATACTGCATTCTTTCATGACTGTGTGAAAAGAAGCAGTGGATTTGATGGTCAGAAAGTTCAGCACTGTCCTGCAGCCACTGGATGATGCGGTCATTTGGTGTAATGTTACTATTGGTAAACTGGAGTGGGGGACGAGTGTGAAATTTTGGCAGTAAGTATATTACAGAATTTTTATTTTTTTTCTAGGTTTTGTAACCTTACCTGTTTACATGGCGTCTTTTCACATTGGAAATTTGGCGCAAATTTCCAGTCAAAATGCCGCCCAGAATCTGCCTCCCATTGGACATGCCCTTTTGTTGGCGTTGTCACAACTATAAACTGCAGCTGCATGAATTGCAGTGTAGCCCCCCCCCCCCCCCATTCAAAACAATGAAAGGTGCGGCCAGCCGGCAGCTTTTCAGCACAGAACCCGTGCCAAATTTCCAATCCCGAAAGAGGCCATGTAAATGGGGCCTTGCAGTAGCCACATGGATGATAGGAATCTGCAGACTGGAGATGACTCATTCATTTCTATGGGATATTTCTCACTGTACTTGGCTTACGTAATTCTCTAAACTGAAAAAAAACACTTTTGTGTAAATATGCTCTAAGGCTGAGCCATGCAAGTGTTTACAAGAAGCATGAGAACGGCTTTAAAAATGTAAAGAAAGTCTCCTGAACAAATAGATGCTGTAAGACCTCATTTGCAGTGTATTTTGTAGTGTTTTTGAATGTTTTTAAAAATGGGGGTGGGGGGGGGGGGGAACACCATACCTACAGCATGATAAAACATGGCAATGACCTCAAAAACACTCCAAACCCCAAAATGCTGTGTATGTAGACCACAATATTTTACTATAGGCTTCAACATCTGGCTGTTGGGGCTGCTGTGTAAATTTCTGCTTTTCATGAGACTGGAGAGTAAAGACATGTTTGGCTGGAAGTATCATAAACTAAGGGGTGGCTTTTGCACTTTACTATAGATCATGTGCTCCCACGCTTACCCATATTTGTTTGCTGGCACACAGAAACAAGGTGTCAGTAGGGGTTACCACTAATCGGACACCTTTCTATATCCTGAACAGGTTTTGCGAGTGGATCAGTGGAAGGGATTTTGCAGCCGGATAAACCGCTCAGCTTAAAATAAACATCCTCATACTTTATTCAGCGCTCGCTTCTAGTTCATACATTACACTAGAATGAATTTTAAACATTTAACGGATACTTTTCAGAATAAGCTTTCATGTGTGTGCACATGTGCAATAATGTGTGGCCATGATAGCACTTGTATTCTGCCTTTTTCACATGTTTTCCCCTGCAGGCCACGTCTCTGTTTCTTAGCTGTCCCTGAAGTAGTGGGTGGAGAGTAGATGCTATGATGTCTCCCATACACTGCACACACGGAGAAGAAGAGATCCTTTTACCTAATACTATCTCCCATACAGAGAAGCAGCAGCATGCAAGAAACTATAGAGGACTGAGCATCATGGATCCAGTAGAATCCAGTAGCTGGAAGAAAAACAGTTTTTGCTGTAGCAGCATGTCTGTGTGTGTCTCTCTGCTTCTGTCTCACTCAGCTGCTCATCCCTCCCTTCCCCACTTCATAAACGTCTATAGCAGTGATGGTTAGCCTTTTACAGACCTAGTGCCCAAACTGCAACCAAAAACCCACTAATTTATCGCAAAGTGCCAACATGGCAAGTTAACCTGGATCCTACAGTCCAATATATATATGTACTTTATCATTTAGCTATAATAGCCTGCCTACATTCAGTGTGCTGCCTGTGCTGTTCATAGTGCGCCCTGCACTGATGGATGGCAGGAAAAGTCTAAGGCATATTGGTACAACATAGACTTTTTCCAGCATGCGGGTGCCCACAGAGAGGGATCTGAGTGCCGCCTCTGGCCCCCGTGCCATAGGTTCGCCACCACTGTTCTATAGGGTGCATGTAATATGATCCTCAAACTGATAATCCATCTCATCTTTCAATATGGATTTAGCAATGAATTCACTGTAAGTGAACAGGGGTCCAGGATCAAAGCTGGACAAGTGGAGAAGAAAGCATTTTTCTCTGATATTATGTATTGGAAAAAGTTTTTAGATTCACTTGTACTACTTTTTTTAATGTAAAGTCTGTTGACAGTATAGTTTCCATCTAAAATATATAAAAAATGATCAATATGTCGTAGGCTGTGTAGTGAAAGATTAAAGAAGACATGTCAGCTCTCCCGACATATGTGTTTTAGCAACTACTTGCATCCACCTTGTAATAAGAATTCTGGAGCATCTATTCTTGATTTTTTTTTATTCCTTCTAGAAGTTATGAATGAATTGGTAACAGTTTACAGTGAAGGTCTGGATGAGTGCTAACAGTTGGGGTTTACACTATCCAATCAGTACTGCCAGAGTCATACTGTGCAGGGACACCCATTTGCACATTTGTTACAAACTGCTAGCAATTCATGAATAACTTCTAGCAGGAATACAAATGGCACATCATAGAGTCATAAGAATGGTACTCAAGTAGTTACTAAAACAGACATGTCAGGAGAAGTGACAGGTCCTCTTCAAATAATGTTCCAGTTCTTCTGGCTGGCAGGAAGCTCCCTTTCTCCTCAGAGGTCTACGGAAGGTAGACATCTAATGCCCTTCTAGAATAGAAGTTTTATCATCCAGGCACAAATTGTCTACAGCAGTCATAATATGTAGAACATGTGCAACATTCTTGGAATGTGACTTGGTTTGAATCTGCAAATATTCTCAATGTAATTTTAGCTGTAGGCCAGATTGTGGTGCATTGCAAATACTAATCATACTGAGTACAACTTAGCAAGAAAACACTTAAGGGGAGATTTATCAAACTGGTGTAAATAAAAACTGCCTTAGTTGCCCATAGTTGTCCAAAGAAGCTCTCAAGATTGATTAGTTGTTATTGGCAACTAAGCCAGTTTCCCTTTACACCAGTTTTGGTCAATCTACGCCTTAAAATGGCCAAACATATTAGATGAATGTTGGCCAAACTCAGATTACATTGGGACTGGAGGACCATTTAATGTGTTTGGGGGTGTCCTGACTCTCCGAACAGCAGATCTTAGGGTAAAAAGGGTCGGGCATAATGGATTTCAACATGACTGATACTTTTGTTTTCAGCAGAGATAAGCTAGCCATATGGACAAACGCTTGTTCAGCGCAAAGCTATCGCCCCCGACACCCCATACACATTCACACCGGGCACGACTGAACGGGGAGAAAGCAACTGCCAGACACCTCAACAAAAGGACTGGGCAGATGAATTGCAGCTGCTCTATCCTTTTGTTCTCTGGGACACAAACTAAGAAGATAGACTTGGGAGTCCCCGGAAAAATTAGATGGTCATTCACTCTTACCTAAATTGTCAGTTAATATTTATCTAAAGTGTATGGCCACCTTATTCCCCTCTCTCTGCGGAGGACATATCCACACTCAACCCACCCGAGCCTAAATGTGCATGGGGGGGTCTCAGTAGGAACAGTAGTCAACTGCTATATAAAGTTTATGACCAGTCCTAAATACTGTAGGTATGTAAAATTCTTAATGTTTCAACCTCAGCTCTGCAGAATGGAGAAAAAAGGCCATGCTCTGTGCTATACTCACTTCTGGAGGCTGCCACTTCTCCAGCACATTGTCAGAATCCATGTGCTTCCGAAACTCCACATGCTGTAGAAAAAGAAAAGAATTACCCAACTGCCTAGTGTGAACAGTCGTGAGATAAAGTATAACTGAAGTGGCGGCTTTAGGACTCTTTGCGTGTTGCAAACGGTTAGCATCCGGACTGAATCCTGACCCATTGAATTCAAGCACTGTTTATTACTGATCATTTCTGCCTTAAGGAAAATTTGCAACATGTTCTATTTAGGTATGAGCGAATCAACTTGGGATGAACCAAGTGGTACCTTGGAACCGAACCAGAGTTCGGTCAAAGGTTTTTTACAGTAGAAATTGATTTCTGAAGTTATTTCCCGAAGTCTTGCAAGACTTCGCAAAGTAATACTTTACGGAGTGCTCGCTCTGTACAGTATTCAAATGAAGTTTTATGCGAATCGACTTCAGATGTTTCATCCAAAGTCGATTCGCTCATCCCTAGTTCTATTCTGTGTGTTTTACATGCAGCCCTGGCTCCATGGAAATGACTGGGGCTGACGTGAAAAACTGAAGGCATTCAGATGCAATGTGTTTTTCACTGATGCTAGGAGAGGTTGAGTGTTATTTTTCACTTTTTTGGCACACATCAAAAACTCACTAAAACATTGAAAGTAATTGCAGACAAAAGTGATCGAACTTGCCTGCAAAACCATCAGTTTTCCCCTGAACAGATCCTAACGCAATCCGGATTTTTTAGTGACCTAATATTAATATTCATTATTCAATATTAAAAAATAATAGGTATCAGAAGCTAGAGCAGCAATAAGCGCCCAATGACCTTTCGTCTGTTTAAGGGGTTATCCCATGACTAATGTAAAAAATGAAAACCAGACATCATATAATACATGACAACTTCTTTCTAACAAAGCTAGAACCAGCCCTGTACCGAACAGGGGTCCAGAGATCTCCCCATTCATTGCTCTACTAGATTTATATCAGGCTGATAGCTCAAGGGGAGTGTCTTTTCTGCTGAAGCTCAGGGGCGTGTCCAAGCTCTACCTATCACTGCCCAGGAGGTAGTTGGAGGATGAGACTGAGCATGTGCGGCCTTCTCAGTGAGCAGGACAAGGGAAAAAATAAAAATAAAACAGCAGGTGGCGCTAAGCAGATCCATTTTATTGAATTGCTCACTGGCTATGCAAAATTTTATATATATATATATATATATATATATATATATATATAGTAATATATAAAGTATTCAGATCCAGGTGCTGGTTTTAAAACTGTAGAATATTTTTAGTGGGACAACCCCTTTAAAGTACAAAGTGCAGAAATTCAAATAAAGTGTGGCTGCTGAGTCTGGGCTAAATGTATTCAGTATGGGACTAGGCTGTGCCTACGAGAGGGACTATAAGGGTGCCTTCACATGATGCAGATTTTGTTGCAGAATGTTCAGTGATTGAAAATCAATTCCATTTATTTTAATGGTGCAGCAAGCACATGGTTTCATTCATGGTGTGTGAAGCGTCCTAAGGTGCTACGTAAGCCCCTGCTCTGTGAGCCTTGCTATTCTGGAAAAAAGAAGGGTAACACTTCTACTTCTTTCAGGATCAATTTAGTGCAATAGTTCCAATTTGTTAGTGTATCCTTTGATTGCCTGTTATTGCATGTGCACACACAGAAACTCCGGGAAGGTGAAAAGTGCTCTCTGTTTGTGAGCAAACTGCGGAGTATTAATACAGGGGTTAAAGTTCACACATGTTATCATTTTTTCCTGCAGGTATAAAGTCCTCACCTTTCGAAGCATACTTTCTGATTTCTGCAGGTTAAAGCATCGGGCTGGGAGATGGGGCAGAGAGGAGAAGAGATTAGACAGAGATTAAAGGGATATTACATTACAGACACATAATCCATAATCCTTAACCCTGCTATGATAAGAGTGCCATGCAGTAACAAGAATAATAATTGTACGCTCATCTGACTGCAAAAAAATAACCAGTAAAGCAGCATGCAAAAAGTATACAGTGACTGTAACCTGTATCACTAACCCCTGCCTCCAGCCTGCCTAGTCCACAGGGATGACTGTAAAATCAAAGGCAATCCTTGCCATAAAGATCTCCATTTACTGTACAGCTGTGTTCACATGTGCCATGTTTAAAGTATTTTTTGTCACACTTCTTTAAAGACTGACAGTAAAATGTAAAAAAATATTAAAGGGAACCTGTCACGTTGAACATGGAGCATGTTATAGAGCAGGAGGAGCTGAGCAGATTGATGTATAGTTTTATGGGAAAAGATTCAGTAAAACCTGTATTTTATCCATGTAAATTCCAGCTCATTCCTGGCTGTAAAGTCAAGGGGCCAGATTTATCATGACTCTGACAGCTCACTCCACTTTCACATATGGCTAAAGTCAGTTTTAGCCAAGTCAGATTTATGATCGGCCCTTTAAGACTGTAATAAATGTGGTTTGACGTTAGCAGTTTATCCGTCAGTAAGCAGCTTTACAAAAGTCGCAAGTTTTTATGAAAAAGTCGCACGTTTTTATGAAAAAGTCGCATGTTCTATTAAAAAGTCTCATAAGATAAGCATGGTCCTCACTGGAGTGAAATTGCGACTTTTTTGCGACTTTTTAAATAGTCCCAATAGTAAATCTGTCTAGAGATTAATTTACATAAGAAAACACGCCCACTTTCAGAAAACTGGCGAGCATAGTGCAGAGCAGAAAAAAGTCGCAAATTTGTGCGCAGTTTTAGCGTTTGGGACTTTTTCACTCCATTATTCTGACCTGAGCTAATGATCGATCTGGCCCAAGGACTCTGTCCTATCCGTGATTGACAGCCTGCCCTATGACTGTGTATACAGAGATAGCTGTCAATCACGGATAGGACCGCATCCTGGACTTCACAGCCAGGAATGAGCAGAGATTTACATGAATAAAATACAAGTTTTACTGAATCTTTTCCCATAAAACTAGACCTCAATCTGCTCAGCTCCTCCTGCTCTATAACATGCTGCAGGCCGATTACTTCGCATTTTCATGGTAACAGGTCTTCTTTAAAATCGTGAATGAATCAGTATGTGTCACATTTTGAACATTTACTTTCTCAGTAGAAGTTTGTAATGAAAACTTGTGGAAATTCAGGCTGGAAATGATCTCTGCTAGCAAAATTCGGAATCACTGTTCCTCTACCATTCTGCGGGGAACTATTGAACACTCATTCAGGGATCTGCAGTGCGCTGTCATACTTAATTGATTTTGCCAACCTTGTATACCCTTGTCAGCGGTGCCAGCTGAAAAGTGCTGGGAACAGTGACAGTTTTCCCTGTTTTTCTGCAGTCATAGATGCACAAGCAAGCTGTTCTTCATTGCTGTGAACTGTCTACAGTTTACTACATCTGGTTCTGGAAGAACACATCAGGGTCCATTCACACGTCTGCCAAATGTGTCCGCATCCGTTCCACAATTTTGCAGAACAGGTGCGGACCCATTCATTTGCAATGGGGCCGGAATGTGCTGTCCGCATCCACATTTGCAAAAAGGCATTTTCTGTGAGAGTGACGGCGATGTGCGGTCCGCAAATTGCTGGTGTCCGTATTTTGCCGATCCGCAATTTGCGGATCTGCAAAACACATACATACCTTAGGGTCCATTCACATGTCCGTATTTGTTCTGCGGATACACAAAACACATCGCCGGCACTCTCATATAAAATGCCTTTTCTTGTCTGCAATTGCGGACAAGAATAGGACATGTTCTATTTTTTTGCAGAACGGAAGTGCGGATCTGCAAATGCGGATGCGGACAGCACATTCCGGCCCTATTGAAAATGAATGGGTCCGCACCTGTTCCACAAAATTGCGGAACAGATGCGGACCCATTTTGGAGACGTGTAAATGGGACGTGCAAAAAACGGCACCGTCGTGTGCATGAGCCCTTATTGTGTCCCTGTGGAAATATGGTTGACATGGATTTTTTGAAATATTTACTTGTCATGTCAGTGGCTGCAAAGCATTTAGCCTACATAGTAAGTCATGTATGTTGATTCAAGCCCTTGGAGGAGAGTCTGCCGGAGAAAATCACTCTGCTTTTTTCTGGGAGATAGGTCGTGGCATATTTGTTTCCCATGGAGCATTGCCAATAAGTCTTCATACCATGGAGCACTTCAAGTACATCTCCATACAGTGCTGGTCTCTTTGTGAATAGCCTGTATCCTGCACTCAGCCAGCCAGAATGCTTCTCTTTTCCTGGGAGATACTTCCTTGCATACTTTTTCCCCCCACTGAGCACTCCCAATTAGTCTTCAAACCATGGAGCTCTGGTCCATGTCTCGGTCCATATCTCCATACATAGCTGGTCTCTTTAAGGAGAGCCAGCACCCCACCTAAGCTGATCACATTCAGCCAGCCAGAATCCTACTCCATACTGATGAGGTGCAAGCACCCCAAAACAGCTGTCTACGGATGGGTATCTGGCTTGGCTATTTTCACTTGTCATGTTCCAAGGCTTTTTTAAAACTTTGACTTAGGGCTCATGCACACAAACGTATTTTCTGTTCCTTTTTTTTGCGGACCGTATACAGAACCATTCATTTCAATGGGTCTGCAAAAAAAACGGAAGGTACTCTGTGTGCATTCCATTTCCGTTAAAAAAATAAAACATGTCCTATTATTGTCCGCATTACAGACAAGGATAGGACTGTTCTATTAGGGGCATGTCACGGCTGTATGTGAGCAACAATAGTATACACAGTAAAAGAGCTACTGACCGGACCCAAACTAGGGAGGATAAAGGGTGACCCCTGTCAGACCCTCAAAGCTCTCCCTATTCTGCTAAAGCACATGCCCGGATCCAAATGGCGGAACGAGGCATGCCCACGTACCTAAGACTGATGACCACTGTAACCCCTACAATAGTGGAAGGGGCACGGCCACCGGTGCCCTACTCAGTATATGGAGGGAACCGTGGCCACCTCAGATCCAGTCAGAAAATAATCAGGTACACAACAATGTCTGTACACTTAGCTGAAGGTGTTGCAGCCGCAGAGAAGACGGATCCAAGGACAGCTGGCAATATCCGGAGTGCTTGCTGCAGCAGAACACAGGTCCAGTGAACTGATAGCTACAAGTGAAGATACTAAAGCAAGAGCTACAACTGAAATGAGAACTATAATCCACGCCCTACAATAGGAGGAGGGGTGATATAAAGAGAGGGAAATCAAACGCATGAGGAACAGCTGGGAGGAAGGAAACCAAAAGTAAACAGAGCAGTGAGAACTCCTCCCAGCTCTAGTAGTGACATCATCACAGGGGTGGAGAAACAGAGCTGTGAGAACGTCCCAAAGCTCTGGTAGTGACAGTACCCCCCCCTCTACGGGTGGACTCCGGACACCCAGGACCCACCTTCTAGGGATGAGCCCTATGAAATGCCCTGATGAGGCGAGTGGCCTTAATGTCCGACACTGGAACCCACATCCTCTCCTCAGGACCATAACCCTTCCAATGAACGAGGTACTGAAGAGAACCGCGGACAATGCGACAGTCCACAATTCTGGAAACCTCAAACTCCAGATTGCCATCAACCAAAATCGGAGGAGGAGGCAAAGAGGAGGGTACCGTGGGCTGGACATATGGTTTTAAGAGAGATCTGTGAAATACATTATGTATCTTCCAAACCCGTGGAAGATCAAGACGGAAGGCAACAGGATTGATGACTGACAAGATTTTATAAGGCCCAATAAACTTGGGACCCAATTTCCAGGAGGGAACCTTCAGTTTAATATTTCTTGTAGACAACCACACCAGATCACCCACATTCAGGTCCGGACCAGGCACACGTCTCTTATCAGCCACACGCCTATACCTCTCACTCATCTTTTTAAGATTACTCTGAATCTTTTGCCAAATGGTAGACAAAGACGAGGAAAATCTCTCCTCCTCAGGTAAACCAGAAAGAGCCCCTCCCGAGAATGTCCCAAACTGCGGATGGAACCCATATGCACCAAAGAATGGTGACTTATCAGAAGATTCCTGACGACGGTTGTTCAGAGCAAACTCAGCAAGAGGGAGAAATGAACACCAATCCTCCTGGTTCTCTGCCACAAAACAGCGCAAATATGTCTCCAGATTCTGATTGAGGCGCTCAGTCTGACCATTCGACTGCGGGTGAAAAGCAGAAGAGAAGGACATCCGAACCCCCAGGCGAGAACAGAAAGCCTTCCAGAACCTGGACACAAACTGCGTGCCTCTATCGGAAACAATATCAGAGGGAATGCCGTGCAATTTAACAATATGGTCGACAAAAGCTTGCGCCAACGTTTTAGCATTGGGTAAACCAGGGAAAGGTACGAAATGAGCCATCTTGCTAAAACGGTCCACCACCACCAGGATCACCGACTTCCCCGAGGAACGAGGAAGATCCGTGATAAAGTTCATGGACAGGTGTGTCCAAGGACGGGAAGGTATGGGTAACGGGAGAAGGGAACCTGAAGGCCGTGAACGAGGGATCTTAGCGCGAGCGCACGTCTCACAAGCAGCCACAAAACCCTCCACCGACTTACGAAGAGCCGGCCACCAAAATCTCCGAGCAATGAGATCTACCGTGGCTCTACTCCCGGGGTGACCAGCAAGAACCGTATCATGATGCTCCTTAAAGAGTTTGTGACGTAGCTCAGGAGGCACGAACAACTTCCCAGAAGGACAACGGGCAGGTGCCTAGGTCTGGGCAGCCTGGACCTAGGCCTCCAAATCGGAATATAGAGCAGAAACAACTACCCCCTCCGCCAAAATGGGACCCGGGTCCTCGGAGTTTCCTCCTCCCGGAAAACAGCGAGAGAGAGCATCAGCCTTCACATTTTTTATCCCAGGTCGGAATGTAACAACAAAATTGAATCTGGAGAAGAACAGAGACCATCTGGCCTGTCTCGGATTCATACGCCTGGCCGACTCCAAGTATGCCAGATTCTTATGGTCGGTAAAAACGGTGATAGGGTGCCTGGCCCCCTCCAACCAATGGCGCCATTCCTCGAAAGCCAACTTGATGGCCAACAACTCCCTATCTCCCACATCATAGTTTCTCTCTGCCGGGGAGAGTTTTTTAGAGAAAAAGGCACAGGGTCGCCATTTGGCAGGAGAAGGGCCCTGGGACAAAACCGCACCCACACCCACCTCGGAAGCATCCACCTCAACAATAAAAGGTAAGGAAACATCGGGATGCACCAAGACGGGAGCAGACGCAAAACTCTCTTTAATCTTAGAAAAGGCTGCAAGCGCCTCCTCCGACCAAGAGGAAAAATCCGCCCCCTTTTTTGTCATGTCAGTAAGGGGTTTGACAACAGAGGAATAATTCAAAATGAACTTTCTGTAATAGTTCGCAAAACCCAGAAAGCGCATCAATGCCTTCTGATTCTCAGGAAGCTCCCACTCAAGTACAGCACGGACCTTCTCCGGATCCATGCGAAAACCAGAAGCAGAGAGGAGAAAACCCAGAAATTGAATCTCCGATACCATAAAAAGACATTTCTCCAGCTTGGCGTACAATTTATTTTCCCGCAGAATCTGCAGAACCTGAAAAAGATGATCCTGATGGGTCTGAACATCAGGGGAAAAAATCAAAATATCATCAAGATACACCAATACAAATTTCCCCATTAGATGGTAGAAAATACTATTAACAAAATGCTGAAAGACGGCCGGAGCATTCATCAGGCCGAAAGGCATAACGAGATTCTCGAAATGCCCGTTAGGGGTATTAAAGGCCGTTTTCCATTCATCCCCCTCTCTGACCCTGACCAGGTTGTACGCGCCTCTCAAATCCAATTTGGAAAACACCTTGGCCCCAACAATTTGGTTGAAGAGGTCCGGGATCAGAGGAAGGGGATAGGGATCGCGAATCGTGATATGGTTCAGCTCCCTAAAATCTAGGCAAGGTCTCAGAGAGCCATCTTTTTTTTTAACAAAAAAAAAACCCGCGGCCACAGGTGACTTTGAGGGACGAATATGCCCCTTCTCGAGACTCTCGGAGATATAAGTTCGCATTGCGATTCTTTCCGGTTGTGAGAGATTGTAGAGGCGTGCTTTTGGCAGCTTGGCGCCGGGAATGAGGTTAATGGGACAGTCAAACTCCCGGTGAGGAGGTAGCTCCTGAACACCGCTCTCGGAAAACACGTCAGAGAAATCAGAGAGAAATGATGGCACAGTTTTAGTAGACACCTCTGCAAAAGTCGCTGTGAGACAATTCTCTCTACAAAAGTCACTTCACTCATTTATTTGCCTTCCTTGCCAATCAATAGTGGGGTTATGTCTAGTGAGCCAGGGTAACCCCAAAACTAGAGGAGAAGGCAATCCGTTAAGGACAAAACAAGATATATCCTCCACATGAGTGTCACCTACAGCTAGCCGGATATTGTGAACAATGCCCTTCAGAGATCTCTGTGAGAGTGGAGCAGAGTCAATAGCAAAAACAGGTATATCCTTTTCTAATGTGCAAACCTGAAAACCATGCATGGCTACAAATTGAGTGTCAATAAGATTGACGGCCGCTCCACTATCGACAAAAATCTCACAAGAAATGACTTTGCTCTCTAGCGCCACCCTGGCAGACAGGAGGAAACGGGAACTGCAGGTCAGAGGAAAAGCATCAATTCCTACATCAACTTTGCCCAAAGTAGCAGATGAAGCAGAATTTGATGATTTACCTTTTGAGGTTTTTCTCTTATTATCGCTCTTAGTACAGTTCAAGAATCTCCAAGACGGACAAACATTTGCCAAATGACCTATGCCCCCACAACAAAAACACACCATACTCTGAGGACTAAATACTCTTTTATCAGGGGCAAGTCGACCTAGCTGCATGGGCTCCTCCTCAGAGGGGAGCGAGACAGGATGAGGCCCCTGCACACTGAATGAGTCCGCACCACTGCCCCTAGACTGACAATGGCTGGACAGAGAGGTCTCGTTTCTTT